>NC_034603.1:15121485-15134006 GCF_900095145.1 Mus pahari | reverse complement strand
AGGCCAGCCTGGTCTACAGAGTGAGTTCCAGGACAACAAGGGCTATACAGAGAAAGCCTCTCTCAAAAAATCAAAAAAAAAAAAAAAAAATCAAACCTTTTTATCATGGCCTGCTACCCTACCTATCTCTTTCCATTTGAGTGTGCACATTTGTGTGTGTGTTTGTGCATATATAACTTCAGTTATATAAAAATACAGGCTCTTCTCTAAGGTGGTGATAAAAGAGTTGATTTTGATCCAAGTTTGAGTGACCGTGGGTTTGGGACATCAAATAACCCTGAGTGACATTCCACTGTGGAAAATTTATGTGAAGTTCATTTTATTCTACAATTATTATTTGTGTGTGTGTGTGTGTGTGTGTGTGTGCACGCGCGCGCGCGCGTGTGCTGCAATAGCATCTTACTATGTAGATCCAGCTGCCCGAGAACCTACTATGCAGATCAGACTGCCCTGGAACTCAGAGAACTGCATAACCTCATTCCTTCCTAGTTCTGGGAACGAAGGCATGTGCTGCACCGTAACTGACTCTTTCTGTTGCAATCACTATTTTGTGTGTGTTTGCAAAAGATGGAAACAGGGTCTCTCTGCCACTGGCCTCTAACTCCAGTCATCCACACCCATTTCCCCATGTTTTATTTAGAGAAGTTGCTCGGGTAGCTTAGGCAGGCCTGAAGCCCACGATCCTCCAGCCCCAGCCTCCTGAGAAGCTGGGGTTAGAGCCTGTGCTACCAGGTCAAACACGGACTTTGACTGTCCCAGAAATGATAGTGAAGGATCAGTGTTTGTACAAAGCACAGAGGGAGGGCTGGGTGTGTTGGGTCATGCCTGTAATCCCAGCCTTCTGAGGCAGGAGGATCTCTATTTGTGAGAGACCAACCTGAGATTGAAAGCATTCCAGATCAGCCCTTCCAAAATAAATGAATAAATCAACCAACCAACCACACTGGTGTGCCATGAGGTGAGAGCTACATCGAAGCAAAGAAATTTCGGTCATGATATGGCCCAGCCTCAGAGCAGATGAAGCTAGCTGAAGCCAACCCAGGCTACATTTCAAGTTTCATTTAATAGTCAAGAAGTTGTTAGAAGCCAATCTCAGTAGCTAATGGCTATTCAACGATCTAAGATACCGAGATAGCTTTGGCTCTGCCGGTCAGTATTCTATCCCTCCACAATCAGCAAGTTCTTCTACTCAGTCAAGGTCAAACAGCCTTAGGGATCTTGAGTCATGTCCAGCTGCTTAGACATCAGCTGCTTAGACATCAACTGCTTAGTATAGTGACAATTTTGGAATTTGTGTTTCTTTAAGAAAAAACACACACAAAAATATCATAAGAAAATGCTTTATGCTTTTGTTTGGTTTGGTTTTTTTAAACAGGGTTTCTCTATACTTGCCCTGGAACTCACTTTGTAGACCAGGCTGGCCTTGAACTCAGAGATCCACCTACCTCACAAATGCTGGGATTTAAGGTGTGTGCCACGAAACCTGGCCAGTTTAATTCCAGGTGTGGGGCTATCAGGCTGCCTGAGACTGGCCTCAACATGCCTATGACTTGCCTCCTGCTCTAACAGAGGCATGGTTTTGCCAGCTGCAGGTTCTGTGATTGTGTGACATTTGGAATTCTGGGAACATTCCATATGGTATATGAAAACTAGAGTCCAGATTGAGGGGTAGTGGGGGATAAAGGGTGGAAGGAAGAATTACAAAGTAGCAAAGATAGGCTTCAGATCCCAGCACCTTAAAAGTCTTCTGGGTTTCCAGCCATCACCTTGTCTTCTTCCTTACATTCATTTCCACTGATGTCTCCAACCTGGGAAGGACACTGGCCATGCAGTTGCAAGGTCACCAGGACCAAGTTAATGCTGCCAGTTCCTCTGCTTTCGTCTGACCTGACTTTCAGGACCCCCTTGTCTTTATGCTCCTCTTTCAACTTGGGCTGCTCTGGCTGTGTGTAGGCAACTCTTTTCTGTTGCCTATTCATAAAACGCCATCCCCAGAACACCCCAGGGCCTTGGCACACACACACACACACACACACACACACACACACATGCGTGTACACCTCAGCAAAAGCATTCCTCCCACAGCACAGCTTCCAGCAGAGTACCGAAGTCAAGCTTCCGACTTTCAAAGACCATTTATAAGTCAGTTCTTCCCAAGCTGCATCTTTAACCTAGACCTTCCTTCTTTATGTGGTTCCAAAGATATCTCCCACTCAATAGGAAAAAGAGCCTCTAACATCTCTCCGAACCCTGTGGAGGGAGGAGCTTTTTCCTCCACTGCTGATAGCCCCTCCCCTCATGCACAGCCCAGGCCTGAGTAACTCATCCTCTGCAGACAGACAGCCTACAGGAAGCCCACTGTGCTCTGCCTTCTGAGCCCACAGACTGAGAGTCTGTGATTCCTTCATTGTCTCTTCCACAGTGAACTCTCACTGCAAAGACTCTAAGGTGTCCTTGCTTGTCAGCCTAGCAGTCACAGCTGTCCTCAGAGGGCACCAGCTCCTGGGACAACCACATCCAACCAGTGACTCTCTGTGTCCTCGGGGATAAGAGAGTCCTCACA
The DNA here is from genome assembly GCF_900095145.1 of Mus pahari. Classification (NCBI taxonomy): domain Eukaryota; kingdom Metazoa; phylum Chordata; class Mammalia; order Rodentia; family Muridae; genus Mus; species Mus pahari. Next base: position 15,131,443 of record NC_034603.1, on the reverse strand, counting down.
AAGTGGCTCCTGAGGCCTGTCCCTACCCTTCCCAGGTCTTCTCCATGGCTGTTCCTCACTGTCCCAGCTGCCCTGCCATCCCCCCTGTCACAGGCACTCCCCTGCATCTGAAACTTTGCCCCCTCTCTCTCCTCCCCTCACAGCCCTTTCTGGTTGGCTAACCCTCTTCAGCCTTGCTCAGATACCTTCTGTGTGACAGTGGTAGAAAGACATCTAAGGCTGACAGTGCAGGGTAAGAGGCACCCATCCCCCCAGCACTGCNGCCCAAGCCCCCTGAGCTTGCTGGATGCTTTCTTTGTCTTTTCCCGACTCTGATCACTNGTCCATCCAGCATGGTTAGGAGAACTCTCTGCAGACTTATGCCATGACTGACTGGGCATGGACCCTCTATCCTCTCTTACGTATATAGTGAGTTAAATGTTTATACATTTTTCTTAATGTATTGATTTCTCACAAAGACACAACCTGCTTGAGACCCGGTCTTTGATTCATTGGTATATACAAAATTCATACAATCATAGATAATATACTGTAGCTATATAATAAATGTGAAATGAGCAAAATTTTAATATGATAGTAGGTTTGATAGAGCAAACATGATTACTTTATAAATTTATTTTTCTGGTTTCTTAATCGTTTAAAATTCTATGCATATATGTGTGACTGTGTGCTCGTGTGCATATAAATGCAGAAGCCTTCTCAACTGCCAGATTCTCTGGAACTAGAGCTAAGGGTGATGCAAGTCACCTGAGGCTGGGGCGGGGAGCCACACTCAGGTCCACTGCAGGGGTAGTAGCCCCTCTTTACTGCTGAGTCCTCTTCAGCCCCATGTTGGCATTTTTAGTGTGAGTGGTAAGTTAAGGGGAATGGCGGGCTTACACAGCAGCCAGGGCTGGCAGGCAGATGACTATGGGACATAAAGAGACCACTCAGGAAGGGGTTTCAGGATTCTGGTTATAGATGGAGAGACCTAGCAGAAGCTCATGGAATTAGGGTACAATGGAGTGCATGCAGTGAGTACCTAGTAGTATAGGGGTAGCATCGGGGTATGGCCTTGGGGGAGAGTAAGGGAGTTCAAGCCAGTGCACTATTCCAGAGAGGGCTGCAGTAAGCAAGAACAGAGACTCAATTGAGTGTGTGCTTTGGCAGGATGTTGTCCCCACTTTTCCACGAATACACGAATAAGCTTTTTAGTGAGGTTCTGGGAATTCAGTGATGGTCACTGAATCCTGTCACCTGAAAGTGCTGCCCTGTGGGTGGTGAGTAACCTTCATGGGATGTCAAAGTTGACCCTAAAATGCAGTGACTCAGGAAGACCACAAAACTCATGTTGACCAAGAAAAATTCCATCACCTAAGGAGAAGGCACAATAAGACATTCCACTGTACTCTGTCCTCTGCAAATGACAGGGATCAGTGTCTGGTCTTGTGGGAACCCATGGGCTAGTGTGGGGAGCTTTAACCCTGAGGATTTGGTTATTGGATGCCTCTACTCCTCAGCTCCCACCTTCTTCACATCCTCACTGCTGATGCAATCTGCCCCTCACCTGTTCTTCTTCGGCTCTCAGCATGTCCTGTCATTTGCTTTGGTTTTGGTTCTTTATTTTTTTATTTTTACCTCTTGTAGCCCAGGCTAGCACAAGCATTGATAATCCTCCTTTCAGCCTCTCCTATGCTAGGATTGCAGAAGTTTGCCACCAGGCCTTTTATAGTTTGCTCTTCACTTTATTGATAGTTACTCTATAGTGTTGGCTAGCTTGGTACTTAGTAGGTAGTCCAGGCTGCCCTTAAGCTCATGGCAACCCTCCAGCCTCAGCTTTATGAGTACTGTGCACACAGATAGGAGCCATCATCCCCAAATCTCACTCGTTTTAAATCAAAGCTGATACAGGGAGAATGTCTGAGACATTTAACCCAGGGTCAGGAAAAAGAAAAAGTAAAGGCTGTGTGGGTTAAGGAAAAAGCGTAAGACAAATGCCATCTGGAAAAGACATGAAGTGATGAGTTGGGAAGGAAGCTCTCCTGGCTTTGGGGCAGGTGGTTATGACCAAGGCAGGGACCAGATAAGTGAGAATTTATAAAATCCTCTGGGCAAGAAATTGGGATCCCTTGAGAGAGCTATGAGCTAGGGTTGTCAGTGGGACATGTCCTGGTCTGATTATACATTTACAATCGGTCTCATTGTTTGTGACTTTATTTGTTAGCTGTTCACTTACCCATTCGTGTAAGATGCTTGCACAATTCTGGATATTTTACACTCCTGTTGGTGTGACTCACACTCCTCCATCCTCAGATTATTAGTTATAACTGCATTGAAATAAAAATCTGTTCAAAAATCCTTCTGTTTGACATTGATGTTTGGTAGCCTTAGGCTGTAGTACAACTAGAATGGAAACGTTTTGTCGTCCAAATGAATAAGATGTGTGTCAATTCTGTGTGAGACACTTTAGCATTTATTCCCCTGTCTTTTGACAATGCAGAATGGAGCCAGCCCTTGAGCCCATGAGATGGTTCAGCAGATAAAGGCACTTGCCACCAATCCTTAGTTCAACCCCCAAGGCCTGTAAGGAGAAGGCCAGAACCTCCTCCACATGGCTGTCCTCGGACCACATGTATGCCCTGGCAAAACTATTCACATGTAATCTTTAAAAATCATAAAAAATAGATCCCTTATTCCAAACTCACTGAGATCTGTCTGCCTCTGCTTCCATAGAGTGGAATTAATGGCATAGCCACCACCTAGCCACTCAAAATCTCTTCTACAGACTTCAGATCTTCTAAAAGTCTTAGCTTCAGGGTGGGAGGAAGCTAGCTGTGTGAAAATGTAACAGTACATGTCAGAAGTTTTTCTGACTGTCACAGGATGTTAGGTGACATACAGGGGTTGGTAGCAAATGACTACTGAGAAGACATTTGAGAAGTAATGTTTGTTATGGCTCTTGAAACACAGAGTTCTATCTCCCTCCACCATCTCCCTGCAGTATCTTCACAGGGCTGGCTTCAACAGGAACCACAACTCAAAGTCTGATCTTTGGGATGGACTCAAGTGTTCCTCTCAAACATGTAAATACAAAAGTAAAAGGAGTCCAAGCAACCAGCAAGAGGCTTACAGCACGGTAGATCTCCCCTAGTTACTCAGTTGAATTACAGAAGGCGAGAAGGTTACCTTTGGGAACGTACAGAGCCATTCACCATCAATGTCTGTTCTGCTCAATTTATGAGAGAATGGGCCCTGTGAGACACCTCAGTGAGAGTTATTTCATGCCAAATGGTAGCCAACTCTGAGAGACAATGAATGCCCCTTTCCATGACCCTACCTACCTTAATAGAACCCTTCAAGGGACAGAATGGTTGGTACCATTTTATGACTATTATTTGTATATGTAAAAGTAACATAGTTATGTTTCATGGGCTTTCTACATTCTAAAATTATCTAATGTCCATGAACATTCTCAGTGTTTGCCTACCAGTTCCCAGTGCTGGTTTTCTGATCGCCTCTTCAGTGCAGAGTCTGTTACTATGATTGGTGCAGGACCCCAGGCCAGGATGCTAAGCTTATGGTGGCCTCATGATAGCTAGGGCTATCTTTAAGACTGGTAAAAGCCTCCTTTCCTCTCTGACAGGAAGTCAGAGAATCTTCTGGCCAGAATGGAGTTAATGAAGTACTAGGCAGGCTTACTCATGTTTTCATGGTTTAGCAATTAAGAACCAGAAGCTGAAATCTAGAATTTGGAATATGAAGACATGTAGCATTCTCCGTAAATGGGCTTAAAAGTAGCTGCCCTGGGGTTCCTTGAGTATTTGGTGCCTGTCGGTAAATAGCTCAGGGTCTCCTTCACAGCAGATGCTCCAAGAAGCTGAGCAAACATTAGTGCGATTTTACCTAAGAAGAACACTAGCTGTGAGGGCTCTATGGATCTAAAGTTTGGATCTGTAGCCAGTGCTTTTCTAGGTGTCTCTAGACATCCCTCAGGAAGTTGTGATCTCAGTCACCATGTGTGTCTGCATTCTAGCTCAGTCCATCTTGTGTTTAAAGTAGTTGATGTTAAGGGACCAACCAGTATGGCTCTGAGCAGAAACAGTACCATCTATGTCCTCTGAGGGCAAGTGTGTCTTTGCCATTAGAAGGCTGGCCTTGGCTTAGAGTTCTACCCAGAGAACACAGTCTAATGTCTGCCCTCAGTTTTCTCTGTCTGCTGCCTTATTTGTGTCCTGGCTAGAAGTCATTTGGATGGCTCTGTGTCAGGAAGGACCAGGAAGGAAGAGTGTGTTTGGGAGGACAGGGTACCCTAGCAGAGAGGCCTGTGGGATTCATACAGTCAGGGTGAAGCCCTGATCAGACATAGTGTGCTGATGCCACAGCTAACCNGAGTGTCTTGTCACTGTCCTTCAGGTCAGTACCATGAATCAGCTTCAAGTCTTCATTTCNGGCCTCATACTGCTTCTCCCAGGTAAGNGAGTCCATGGGCTGGGGGTGCTGAGAAGTCTAGAGGTGGCAGGAGAGATGACAAACCTCGTGCTTGTTTGATCATGGGTTATGTAATGAGCAGAGAACCTGGGTAAACTGTAGGTCCAAAGAACTCCCTTAACATGTATGGATTTCAAAACTGAAGGTTAAATAAACATGATCCACAAGAACATGTAATGCAAGGGGTGCATGCATGTGATGGACAAGCAAGCATGAGTACACATGCATGCATGTGTTTGAGAAGTATTATGGAGTACACATGACTGTATGTTATTGTCAAAGATTAATAAAAAAAAAAATCACCATGCTTTCCAAGTAAGAGGCTAGTCAAAGTCAGCCTTCATCACATCTCTTTGTGCCTTTTTATTTATTTACACATTATGGCACTTTAAAAATATTCTAATTCAAAACATTTCATTAACAGGGCAAAAGAAGGAAGAATACAATTGCCTTTGACACAGGGGCTATGTTAGTCCAGGTTAGCCTCAGACTCCATAGGTAGCTGAGGATCATTTCAAACTTTTGATCCCCCTGCCTCTAACTCCTAAGAGCTTAGATAACTCATGCAAAATACAATATATTTTTATGACTTAATTAAAATAGCATATATTTGTGATTCTACGAAAGGCACTTGGTAAAATTAAGTAACGAGTGTCCAACAAGAAATTTCGTCATTTTACACAACAAGGAAAGTACTTTCTCAGGTCATGGAGAAGCTCAGACCCTAGTCTTCCATATCAATGATCAGTGAGTCTCACACAGTTCATTGTTTTGTAATTTTATTGCTTATTTGTTTCTCTCTGTGCTGGGAATCTAACACAGGAGCTAGCCTAGGATAGCCAAGCACTGTATCATTGAGCTACATCGTAGGCCCACAGAACTGTTTTAAAGGCCACCTTGGAAGCTATTGGAATTAGGAATTTTATTTCATCATTTCCATAAGAATTATAGTTAATTATTTCAGTTTTCAAAACTGCATCATTAAGTGATTGGCTGCATATTCTGTAATTATGTAGCCTTTCTTTACAGGTGTGTATTGTTCTTTACAGGTGCGTATTGTTTGATTTCTGGGGATGTCACCAACATATAAGGAGAGATCACCACTTAGGGGGAATAATTTGTTTTATTTTTATTTTTATTTTTTTGCAAATGGCCAATCATAAGATCCAGAACAAGCCTCAGCCGGTCCTGATAGTGTCCTAAAATCCTTTCTGATAATTCTCTTTGAAGTTACTAAAGTTATGTTATGAAGCCATTGATGCTATATAAACAAGGCCTTGGCTCTGCTCTTTGATTAGAAGATGTGAGGGTGGGGCTCAGTGATTTTTCTAGACTTTAGCACTGTGGGGGAGGGGAGGGGATGGTTTCAGACAGGGTCTCCAAAGCTTAGGCCTGTCTTAAACTCATTGGTTAGGTGAAGCTCGCCCTGGAATTCTCATCTTCTGCCTCCACCTCCCAGGTTCTGGGAATAAAAGGGAGTTTTGGGTACACAAGCATTACTCATGTGCCCAGCTTCTGAAATAAAGAGATTTAAATGTATAACAATGAAACGTTTGAGCTGCTGTCTGTGGCCCATGCTTATCACCCAGCACTCCTGAGTCAGGTGGGAGGATTTTGATCTTAAACCAGATGAGGAGTTTGGCAAGACCCCGTGTCCAAAAGAAACACACAACACACTGAAGAACAAAAAGATGAAATGAAGCAGGGTGAATATTATCCCACAGAATACATTGTTTTGTTTACAGATGCATCTATCAAGTAATCACACCAAGGAAGACTATGCCAGTAGAAAAAAATGTTTAGAGACTTCAAAGTCAAGCCGTAAAAATGGGTCTTTAATATAGGATATGGGAGGTAGAGGCAGCAGGAGATCTGGGAGTTTGAAAATCAGCCTGATTTCTGCTGCAAGTTCCAGGCCAGCCAAGGCTACAAAGTGAGGCCCTGTCTGAAAAGACAAAGTAAGAACAAAACTTGTAATTACAAAAGAATTACAAAAGTTGTAATTCTCTGTATGTCCCCAACAAACACAAAGGAACACGCGCGCACGCACCCACAAGCACACACAAACACCAATGATAAGCAAGGGTGGAGCTGTTCAGCACTTCTCTTTCGGAAGTTCAATTCCACTTGGCTCTCCCACCCCAGACTTTTTCTGAAATGAATTAAAAACAAAAGTTAGGGGAAATGTTGAATATTAACTATTCCTTTCTTTTCCCTTTCCTTTTTAAAAATCACAGGTCCTGTGGATTCTTATACAGCAGTGCAGGGGCTGGCGGGTCACCCTGTCACACTTCCGTGTATTTATTCAACACACCTTGGTGGAATTGTTCCTGCGTGTTGGGGCCTAGGAGAATGCCGCTATTCTTATTGTATAAGGTCACTTATCTGGACCAATGGATATAAGGTCACACATCAGAGGAACAGTCGATACCAGCTAAAGGGGAATATTTCAGAAGGAAATGTGTCCTTGACCATAGAGAACACTGTTGTGAGTGATGGTGGACCCTATTGCTGTGTAGTGGAGATACCTGGAGCGTTCTATTTTGTGGACTATTTGTTGGAAGTTAAACCAGGTAAATTTTCTTTGTTTATTTCTTGCAAGTGAAGTGAGTCCTCTAGTCTGTAATTACACCTGAGGACATTAAAACACCCTTTCTCAACTGTGTAAACCTGTCACCTTGAAGCAGGCAACGCAGGGTGCTGCTGTGCAGATGAGCTGCCTTCAACAGTGGTCAGCTGACCTTCTGAGCACAGGCCACAGGTATAAGTGGGGAGCTACTCTCTTCCCTGCCCTGCCTTAGGTTTTGTTTTTGTTTTTATTTTAAGATTTATCTATTTATTTTGTATATATGAGTACACTGTGGCTATACAGATGGTTGTGAGCCTTCATGTGGTTGTTGGGAATTGAATTTAGGACCTCTGCTTGCTCTGGTTGGCCCCGCTCGCTCAGTCCCTGCTTGCTCTAGTCCAAAGATTTATTTATTATTATACATAAGTACACTGTAGCTGTCTTCAGACACACCAGAAGAGGGAGTCAGCTCTCATTATGGCTGGTTGTGAGCCACCATGTGGTTGCTGGGATTTGTACTTAGGACCTCTGGAAGAGCAGTCAATGTTCTTACCTGCTGAGCCATCTTGCTAGTCCCTATCTTAGGTTTCTGAAGTATGTCTCACATCATATCACAAAACCTGTTATTAAAGAAATTGAAATGTCCTGACAGAACAGTGTTTCCCTCCAACTCCTGCTCACTGGTCATTTGCCAGTGTATTAGCTGATGGACAGCAGTGACGAGCCTATAAAAGACCCTGACACACAATTTTCTCCGATGAACTTTATTAGAATGAGGAAGCCTCAAGGCCACGAGTTGGGAAGGAGAACATGAGACAGAAACAACACACTCACACTCACTGTATGAGTCCATATTGCGACACACTCACACTCACTGTATGAGTCCATATTGTGACACACTCACACTCACTGTATGAGTCCATATTGTGACACACTCACACTCACTGTATGAGTCCATATTGTGACACACTCACACTCACTGTACGAGTCCATATTGCGACACATTCACACTCATTGTATGAGTTCATATCGTGACACACTCACACTCACTGTATGAGTCCATATCGTGAAACACTCACACTCACTGTGTGAGTCCACATTGCAACACATTCACACTCACTGTATGAGTTCATATCACAACACACTCACACTCACTGTATGAGTCCATATCGAGACACACTCACACTCACTGTATGAGTCCATATCACAACACACTCACACTCACTGTATGAGTCCATATCTCAACAGGATATGAGGAGGCTGAGAGGGAAGGGAGGCTTCTCTGTAAAACCTGGAGAGGAGCTTCACTAAGAGCACGAATGAGTGCGTGCTAGGGAGGAAGAGAGAGAGATGAAAGGCAGGGCAGGCCGAGCATCCTCTTCAGACAACAGCCTTCACAATGACCTCAGCAGCCCTCCTGAGGACCTGAGCCCAACCCCCAGAGCGCAGGGCAAGTCTGACTTTATAGCCTTTCAGTCATGGAAGTGAGCATCCTGTCGTATGAGTTAGTTCACCATAGCACAAGTGACAGAGGACAGAGCAGCCAGGTCTTGGTTAGGTCCATAAATCGGGGGACACAGAACAGCTTAACTGTGTCTCAGAGAGCAGCAGAGGTGTGGCTTCATCTTCTCAGAGTGGTGGGATCTGGTCTAAAGGGCAAGCCCGTGGGACTTACTACATTCTCTCTCTCTCTCTCTCTCTCTCTCTCTCTCTCTCTCTCTCTCTCTCTCTCTCTGTCTCTCTCTCTCTTGTTGTTTTGTTATTTGAGACAGGTTTTCTCTGCGTAGCCCAGGATCTTGCTCTGTAGACCAGACTAGCCTCAAACACACAGAGATCTGCCTGCCTCTGCCTCTTGAATGCTGGGATTAAAGGCATGTGCCACCACCTCTGGGCTTTATATTGTCCTTCCTGTTGTAGACATCCTTATTTTCTTGCACTGACTCAAAGAGTGGGTTTTAAGGACTTCCTGGCTTCTGGTATTGTTCCTCTTCTCCTCTTACTTAGGGTTTACACTGACAATAGGAATCAGTGCTAACCTCTATATATAACTTTTCATTAAGAACATTATTCTGTAGTTTCTCTGCTTCTAGTTTTATAATTCATTCATCTATTTGTCTTTTGTGTTTAATTTAATTTTTAAAACTGTATTTATTATTGTGTGTGTATGTTCATATGGTACGTAGCAGGTATACATACCATGATGAATTTGTCAGAGGACAAACATGTGGAAAGAGTATCTCTTTATACCTCTCTGTAAGTTCTAGGGAGTGGCCAGGCTCGCAAGTGAAGTGCCTCTACCTACAGACTGCTTTTTCTGGCTGCCTAGCAATACTGCCTTGGAGACAACTTAGGGAAGCCAGAAGAAGCCGGTCATAGAGTGTGCAAAAAATGACATAAGAGCATTGGGGACAAGGCAACAAAGTTCTGAGCATCATTTCATAGCTCTGAAACTATATTACTTACCTGACTGAAGTTCAGTGACCCACATAAGAATAAACTCATATTCATCACACATACACATATTACAAGCAAACACATAGACTTAAATCTGTAAAAAAGAGTGTCGTAGGGAATGTAGAAATTTGTCTAGCATCCCTGAAGCCTTAGGTTCTGTATCTGGAACTCCAAACAAAACAATAACAAAGTAGGGGCTGAGCCTGGGAATTGTAAACAAAATTATAGAAAAAATTTGTAGCTTGGGAAGGTACTTGTCTGAAAGATCCCCGAAGGGAGCCCCCTGCTCCAGTCTCGGGAAGGACGAGCACCCAGTAGGACGCTGAGACCGACTTGCTGTAAACACACGAGGAAGTTTATTGAAGACAGGACAAGACAAGAGCTCAGGCCAGCATGCTGGGGTCGAAACTCATACGCCACGCAGGGGTAGAGGAGTTCGACCCCGACCTGAATTTTTACAGAGCTTAT
>NC_034603.1:15116641-15121115 GCF_900095145.1 Mus pahari | reverse complement strand
TGCTCCGGGAACCATTGTGCAGCAAGGGAGGGTGAAAAGTTCATGTTTTCACAGACCCCACTTCTTCTTTTGGGTAGCTAGGCAGCTTATTAATTTTTAGCCCTTCAGTCTAAGGCATTGTTGCATAACTCACTGGCAGTGGAGAGCCAGCATCAGAAGGGGAATGGGCCTGACATCATAGTATTAAATTATTAATTTCAGTTAATCAATTGAAGCTTTTATAAACCCTAGAAACTAACTAACATGCCAGTGCTTACAAAGCCACTGTTGACCGCCCATCCATCAAGTCCATTAGTGAGCCAGCAGTTGTTTCATTTTAGCAACCAGGTCCACATTTTCTTAGGGTTTAAGCACAGTATGCTTCCTCTTCCGCTGTCCCAGGACCCCCATCAGCTCCCTTGCACTTTCCCATCCTCCCGGGAGATGCTTAGTCCCTGAGTTTAGTTCTCACAGTGATTGACTAGATTTTCTGCAGGCCTCCTTTTACTCCTGTTTAAAAATGTATATTGTCCAGGGAGGGTTTGTATTATGCTCAAGTCTCCGCCCATACAATAGATTGGGACAGGCAACACAATCTAATAGCCTAGGGCCAGACCAGGTTATTAACAACCTGTGAATAGATGTGTAGCAACACAGCCACTCCCACTACTGGCTAGGTTGTCAGCAGTGATTTCCAAACCTTTTAACAGGACTGCTTGTTTGGAGCTGGGCATGGTGACACACATCTTTAATCCCAGCACTCAGGAAGCAGAGGCAGGCAGATTTCTGAGTTCGAGGTCAGCCTGGTCTACAGAGTGAGTTCCAGGGCTATACAGAGAAACCCTGTCTCAGAAAAAAAAAAAAAAAAAAAAAAAAGCCAAACTGCTTGCTCCTCATCAGCTACTTTTAGGTTTCTGAGCCACAACCACTTATTACCTGATCTTCTCTAGAGATGCTCCTGACTGAGAGGGCTGCGTGGGTAAAGGAGCCCACTGCTAAGCTTGCTGACCTGAGTTCAATCCCTGGGCCCACAGGCTGGGATGAGAGAACAGATTCTGAAAATCCACATACCTGACATCACACAAAGACACAAAGACAACAGTAAATAAATGCATTAAATTTAAGGGGAGGGCTCAATGCCTGCTACCTCCCTATGCACAGTAGAAACACGACATCTTTTCTTTATTTCAAGGTAAAAACGCACTGGATTAAGGGATTGTACTGCATCCCCCATAAAGAAGAGTTCCAAAGCCATTGCTGCTTGTTCCTGAGGCTTTAGCTCTTAGGTTAGGCAGCAAGGGCAGGCAGATCATTTACAGGGACCATGGGTGTCTGGGACCATCAGTTGCTGTCTGCAAGCTACCGGCAAGTCTGATGCTGTTGGTTTGTGAGTTGCCGCTGAACATGTCTACCCCAAAACCCCCAGTCTGCAGTGCTCCTAAATCTGAGACCTTTTGAACATGGATTTGATAAGAGATATTTATCCTACCGGGAGGCAGCAGATTTCTGAGTTTGAGGCCAGCCTGATCTACAGAGTGAATTCCAAAACAGCCAGGGCTATACAGAGAACCCCTGTCTCGAAAAACAAAAAAACCAAACCAAAACAAAAAGATATTTATCCTGCTTCCCCTAGATTGCAAGAAGACAGTGCCCATATTCTGCCAAATGTGCAAATCTCCATGGTGTTGGGCCTTGTGTGGGATCTACATGCTAAGACGCAGGGCTGTAGTGTATGTCCTCTCAGGGTTGACTGAAATGAACACGCTGGGCCCGGAAACTGTGGGTGAAGTCAGTCACCACTGAGGGGAGTCCCAGCCCCTATACCTCTTCAGTCTCACAGATGTTTAGAGAGATCTGAGGAGCTGACATCTGTCATTCACAAAGTGTTCCCATGGAAGCCTGGTCTCTGTTCTCATCCATGTTGTCAGTGCAGCTGCCTCCTATTCGTGAGCCTCTCTCCACTGCCCTGTCACATATTAGTTGGTCAGTGACAGAGAACAGGAGTTTATGAGAGACGCCTCTGCCTAGGGACAGCCTCTCACTAGTGCTATAGTAGAAGTTCTTGTCTCTTCTTGCTTGACTCATCCTTGTTTTCATCTTGATTTCCAAATCCAGAAACTTCCACAATTCCTCCAGCAAGACCCACAACTACAAGGCCCACAGCTACAGGAAGACCCACAACTACAAGGCCCACATCTACAGGAAGACCCACAACTACAAGGCCCACATCTACAGGAAGACCCACAACTACAAAGCCCACATCTACAGGAAGACCCAGGACTACTTCAACCAGATCCACACATGTACCAACACCAACCAGAATTTCTACCTCTACTCCTCCAACACCAGCACACACACAGACTCACAAGCCAGGTAAATCCCAATGTGTGTATCAGGGCCCAGAGTCCTTCTTAGGAAGGACGGAGGGACACACAGGTACTGAGTCAAGTCATAAGCTTACAATCGGTGAAGAGTTTTGAACTGGTCCTTAAACAACAGTTTCACCAGGTCTGTGATTTTCCAGGCTCAAGCTGCATTCACCCTGTGTGGTGTAACACCTTGAAGATCGAGGGCACCTGTCCTCTTTATTAGATTCTCCATAGTAGCCAGATGAAGGTGGATCATAGACCAAGGGCAACTGATGAGGAGGGTGGGGATCTAATCAGGCTGGGCCTGACTCTGAAGAAGAAACAGGGAACGACTGAGAACCAGGGCCACTGTGGATCCTTTGTGTCTGGTTTAAAATTGTCCCACCCAGCTGAGGCCATAGTTCAGTGATGCTAACAGCGTTTCCTGAGCACTGGGCAGGATATTGCGTGCTGTATGACACAGTGTATCGTTCTCAGACAACTCTCTGATATGGCTGTGGTCTGTCCTTATAGTGGCAGGAACTGACACAGAGTCAGAAAGTTGGTGGAGGTTATGAAGCTAGAGCGTGGCTGAGACTCTGTCCCTGTTCCCTTGAGTCAGAAGCTGCTTCTTCTAACTCCAGGGCCAGGCCTCCTGCTGTGGACAGAGATACTTGGAGAGTTTGTTCTGTTTTCACATACTGACAGGAAAAGGCTTCAGAACACCCCCTTTAAAAAGAGGCAGTGGATGCCCAGTAAGGATTGGCTTTAGCATCTTTTAATTCATTCATGTAACATGAAAAGTGCAAAATATATGTAGGGTATGGGTGAAAAAGCTTACATCGAATTTGAAGGTTTTAGGAAATCATTTAACCTGCTCATGCAGTTCATATTTCAAGTTGCCTACAGGAAAGAATTCAGATTCAATATTAATGGGTAGTAACATGACTTCAGGATGGGAAAAGCCTGTCATCCTGAAGGCAAGGTTGGGTCAAACCTTCCACATGTACGAATGAAACAATCAGTTCGAGAGGTGCTCAAAGCTTCCTAACCCCGTCCGTGCTGTGAGGTATGGCTCCATCCTGACAAGCAGCAGATGCCTCAGAGCTGTTTTCGAGAGTGGAAACTGATGGCAGGTAGTGCTTTCCCTCCCCTCGCTTGGCCTGAGGACACATTCTAGCAGCAGAGTCTGAAGGACAGGGCGACAGGCCGAGCTTGCAGAGGCCTCTAAGCTTTCCCTGGGATTTTAGAGCACAGGATTTGTGAGAAAGCCCACTTTGTTCCAGGCAGCTGCACACACTAAGAGCTATGAGACTCTCTCAGGATTGACAGAACTTTTCTGTTCTTAGCTTTTGATGCTTTGGAGGCTGAGCCCATAGGCTGAGTTTGGAGAACATGGATAAGCTACTGACTTAATTGAAACCTGAGATTGAGAAGAGAAGTGTTGGCTCATCTGTCCATAGGACCTCTTGGGAGCGGTGTTAGTGTAATCTTACTTGTTGTNTTGTTAGCTTCCTAAAGACTTGCAGTTGTGAGTTGAATTGTGCAGCCCAGAGAGAAGACAAACACCCAGGTTACTGAAAGAAAAGGACATGCATCTTCACACCCACTTCTTGTGCTCACCCTGGCTGCCCTAAATTCTGTTCGTGGAATATAAGATGTGAGGGTATGAGACCAGTGGAGAAAAGTGGCCAAGGCTGGGGAAGCAAGTTAAGGTCACGATGCCTTTTACCAAGAAAGAAATGGCTGGTGTGTGACCATCTAACATCTGTGTTGTCCCGTTTTTTATTCAGAATGAGAGCCACATCNTTTTCGATGCTTGAGTGTTAGGGTAAAACAAGACAAGAGTGCAGAACAGGGGGACGTTGCCCAAATGTGAGCATCAGGTTGTCATGAAATAGGGCATCCAGAAAGACCACTGAATGTTCCTGAGGAAGTTCAGGGTTAGGAACTTCTGTGTGGCCTCAAGCAACTCCCTCTAAGACCCTCTGTCATTCTAAGAAGGGAAGCATTTATTGGACTCACAGAGAGGCAAGTGCTCAGCTCTTCATGTGAATTGTGCCCTTGTTGGGGAACCTGTAGGGACTCCAGGAAGAGAAAGGGAAATGCAGGCTGCATCGGAGAGTTCCACGTGGGAACCTTTGGAA
>NC_034603.1:15078949-15116401 GCF_900095145.1 Mus pahari | reverse complement strand
CGTCTCCCTTAGAGAAGTGGGAATAAGCTTGACCTGGAGTAAGGCCTGTAGTGAAGAGGGTCGTGAGACACTTCCAGGCTCTTTCCTAGAGAGTCAGATACTGCTTGTCTTAATCCTGATCTTAGCCGAGTATTCTGTTCTCCATGCGTTAGTACTGACTGTATGTTCCACATGTGTTCATGAATTTAGAATGGAAGGTGTTAAAACAATTCTGAAGACTGGTAACGTTGTCTAAAGTTTGAGAACACAGAGCTCACTTGTTTAGGATTGTGAAACAACTACAGACAGTGGCCATCTCTGGATACATTACTAAGAGGAGTCAGCAGATGCAGAAATGGATAAGAAGGAGACATTAATGCCTAAGAAGGTTAGGGGAGGCAGTGTGGGAAGGTGATGGTAACTTTTGTGTTAAGTTCTGTTTCCATTTTCCTTGGTTGTTGACAACCTGCTTCACAGCTGAAATAGTTCTTTCATTGTTCTCCTTCCAGAACCTACTACATTTTGTCCTCATGAGACAACAGCTGAGGTGACAGGAACCCTATCCCATACTCCTGCAGGTAACTATGTTCACCTTCCTGACCCCTGGAAAGACCAGGTACTGATAAAGCTGGTTTTTAATTGCCCATACCCTCTGCTACAAGGCAAATCTAACATTGTAAGTGCTGGTAGTAACAGAGGCAGAGTTCTATTATATCAGCAGACTGAAGAGCCCCCTTGCATACAAGAACCCGACTTCTGCCAATCTAGGCTGTGTGGCTTCTTTGAGGAAAAAAATGTCAGGGAGAATCAATATGACAGAGAATTAAGGGTTTATCAGTGGATATTTAACACAGATCCCAAGCACAGTGCTTATTAGGAAGAGAGATGCAAAGGGATCGGATGTAGTAGGGCATACCTATGGACTCTTCGTGAAGGGGACATTAGGTTTCTTTACATTCAGTATATGTGATATTGATGGCTCTCAAGGCGAATCTCTGGAGTGCTAACAAGTAACAACCCCCCCCCCCAACTCTACCACTGCTATTTGTGCAGAAACAAAGCTCCAAGACTTAGTTTTACAACAACGTTATACTTAAATAATTTTATTCCATAGATCATGTTGTCATACAGACTGCTGAGGGATCTTCGTTACAGGAGAGAAGGTCTAGACATGGGAGGTTCTACATCATTTGACAACAGGTGTGGCTTGTGTATTGCTCACACCAACTTGGTTTTGATGTCTATCAGTAGCATAGATTGCCTCGGTAGGAAAGTTTGCCTTCTTCTCAGCGTTTCTTGAGATTTCTCGACTTTGTCAGAAGAATAAGCAATGGAGCCACCCTCCCATTTTTCTTTACCAATTTTCCTTCTCCACGTCTCAGGCTACCGTTAGTGGTCCCATTGATTACTTCTGTCTTTCTATCCTACTTGATCTCTGTCTTGGCTAAGTGTTGTGTGCCTTATAGAAATGTCACTCTCCGGAATTGGTTCCATTGTTTGTTCAATTAACAATGTCACTGGTTGTTTAAATGTAAGTCTACTGTGATAAATTTTACAGAGTAGTGTGGCTATGAAATATGATGAGGTACTTGAATCATATTTGCAAAGGGGTTGATCAACAGAAATGATGACAGCTGCTACTGTTACTTCACAGTGCCTGGGCTCTGGAAGCCTGGGCACAGGATTTCAGAACATCTATGTTCATGTGCCTGTTTTACAAACCAAATCTCCTAAGAGCATTACCATGCTTATTCCTTTGGTCCTTAAAACAGTGAACCCAGACTTCTGGTGTCTACACTAACCTTGCTGTCACTAACACTACCTTCAATACAGCCAAGAATCTCTGTCTCTGCTTTGTCAATCTTGTGCTTGCATGGGAAATCTGTGGTCTTGCATTGTGGTCTGAATTTTTGTATTCCCATGGATTCCTTTGTTACTGATATACTCAGTGCAGTAGATTAAGAGCTGGATGCATCTGGAAGACCATTAAGTTAGGAGGAAGATGTTTATGCATGGCATTAGATTCTTTATAAGAGGGATGAAGGTGCTGGTTTGCCTTTTCCTTCACCTGGGGATACACAAAAAGTACCAGCTATGAAGAAAGAACATTCACCAATTACACAGTCAACTTGTGTCCAGATCTGGGACCACAGGACTTTAGAACTCTGACCAATGCATTTCCTTTTTATAGTTTAGTCACTCTAAACTATTTTGTTATAGCAACCCAAATGGGCTAAGGTGGGTTAAGTATGCCAACAGCAGCACCCCCAAGACCCTCATTCTCACTGACTCTGACCCTCCCTCTCATTGTCCACACTCTGGTATCCTATACTATCTCCTCTCTTTCAACCTATAGTATGGCATGACTTTGCTTGATCAAATAAGGTGATACTGACCTCTGCCATCTTTCCTAGCTAGCTCTAAACCAACAATAGTTACAAGTTTTCAGAGTGTCACATGCCTTTGTGTTTCAGAGATGGCTAATACGCCCCTGAGGAGTATCCAAACATGATCAAGCTGTCTAGGAGTCTGCATGTGCACATTTGTAACTCAATATTCTCAGGAGATTATCTGTGGTTCCCCATCCCCACATGACCTACCTTTGTCCAGGCATTTCTGGACACTGGTTAATTTAGTTACATGCAGTCAACTCATAGAGCCCAGAAGATTAGATGATAGTGACCTCATTAAAGATCAATCCTTAGTATAAACAGTTTTCAGATGGAAGAGGCAGGCTGCAGGACAGGAATCATCATCAGACTGAGATGGCTCCCTTGAGAAGGACTCTGAGATAGAACCACATGTCTATTCTACATTGTGCAGTGAGCACTTCTCCCTGCAAAGAAGTGGGAATAATCTTGACCTGCAGTAAGGCCTATAGTGAAGAGCATAGTGAGACACTCCCAAGCCCTTTCCTAGAGAATGAAATACTGCTTGTCTTAATCCTGATCTTAGCTGAGTGTCCTATTCACTGTGTGTTAGTATTGGCCATATGTTCCAGAGAATCTCATGCTTCTAGAATAGAAAGTGTAAAACAATTCCGAATACCAATAATATTTCCCAGAGTATGAGAACACAGATCTCACTTGCTCAGGATAGTGAAACAACTACAGGTAGTGGCCATCTTTGGGTACATTTCTAAAAGGAGTCAGCAGATGCAGAAGCGGGTAGGAAGGGACCCTTTCTTCTTAAAAAGATTGGGGAGGCACTGCGTGTGGGGGTGTATGATGGTAAGTTTTGGGTTACATCTTTTTTTCAATTATCCTTGGTGGGGACCAACCTGCTTCCCAGCTGAAATAGTTCTTGCATTGTTCTTGTTCCAGAGGCCACTACATTTTATCCAGATCGGACTACAGCTGAGGTGACAGAAACCCTATCCTATGCTTCTGCAGGTAACTATGGTAGACTTCCTGAATCTCTTGCTAGGTCAAGATCTCAATAAAGCTGATGTTGAAAAGCACACAGCCTCTGAAACAAGACAGATCTGACATTGTAAATGGTGGTAGGGTCAGAGGCACAGCTCCACACTACTCTACACAGCATCCTGAAGTGGTCGCTTCTCCACATGCACCTCCATTCACGTAGAAGGTATATGGCTTCTCCATGGGAAAATAATGTCAGGGAGATTCGACATGAAGGAGTGTTAAAGGTTTATGAATGTATATTTCACACAGATCCCAAGCACAGGGAACATAAGAGAGATGCTTAGGAAAGGAATAGGACACACCGTGGTACAAGTAAGGGTTTCTTTATCAAAGCCCACAAGTTTAATAAAGTTCAGAGTTTATAAAGAGGGAAAAAAAATCCATCCACCACCACCCGGTTGTTGGGGCCTCTCCTACAGGTGAGAGTCTGTAGGCCGGGCCTTGAGAATGTTGTCTCTGGAACATCTAAAGGTCTTCTCAGCAGGCAGTGGCGATGCTCTGAAGAGCAGTGGCAAGTATAAACAGTAGAGCTGGCTTGGCAGGTCACAAGGGACCACCCCAGGTGGTCCTATGCTAGTAGCTGCAGAGGTCTGTAAGAGCTCCCTTCGAGACTGAAAGGAGACAACACTTTATTAATTTCACATTAGTGTATACACCAAGTATATATATCTGATGTTGGTGGCTCTCAACTGGATCTCTCGAGGTTGCCCAGAAGTGCACCCCCAACCCCCACTTCCCATGGCTATCCTTTTCCTGAAGCAAAGTTCCAAGATGTGGCTTACAGAGAAGTTATTTCTAAATAATTTGTTTCCCAAACAATGTGGTGGCATAGATTTCTGAGGGATATTTGTTTACACTCAGGAATGGGAGAGAAGGGCAGTGTTCTACATAATTTGACCCTCAACAAAGGTGACTTGTTTATTGCGCATGCCAACTTGGTTTGAGATATCTGTGTACACACGGCATAGGTTGCCTCAGTGGGGAAGTCTGCCTTTTACCAATGGTTCCTGAAGTTATCAACTCTATCTACAGAATAGCAAACACAGCCACCCTCTTGTCCATCCTTTGGGAAATGTACATTTTCCCATCCCCACGCCTTCTATGAACTATTGATTACTCCTATGTTTCTGTGCTGATTGATCTGTCTTTTAGGTTAGAGCTGTGTGACTTGTAGAAATGTCTACTGTCTCTGAATCTGTTCAACTATTCATGCAGTGAACCTAATGCTGCATGTTTTATAAAATCACTTTATTACAATGAATTTTACGGGACACTGACTATTAAGTGTGTTGAAGAGCTTGGATCATACTTGCAAAGGAGATGACTGATATTGATACAGTAGCAGCTATGCCACTACAATTACAGTAATTACAGTGTCTGGGCTCTAGAGGACTGATCTAGGGAGCTGCTTTGACTTGCAAAAATCTCCTTTTATTTGACTCTTTTACAAACCAAATGACTCATCACCAGGCTTGATTCTTTGGGCCATAAAGCATCCCTCTCTTATCTACACTAACCTTGTCACTAAGACTTCCTTCAATATAGTCAATAGTCTCCTCTTCAGCCTTGTCAATCTTGAGTTCACATGGGCCATCTGAAGTTACATTCTGATCTGAATGTTTGTGTCTTTTTAATGTTTTTGTTAATTCTTAATTCTCAGTGCAGTACATTATTAAGAACTGGAAGTATCTGAAAGGCCATTAACTTCTAAGAGTAAGATGTCCATGTATGATGTTAGATCGTTGATAAAAGGGCTGAATGCCCTGATTTGCCTCCTCCTTCTCTTGGGGATACACAAAAATTACCAGCCATGAAAACTGAACTTCGACCATCTACCCAGTCAATTCGTGTCCAGATCTGGGACTCCAAGCCTTTAGAACTATTTTGTGCATTGAGTATGCCAACAGCAGCACCCAAAGAGATGCCCTGACACCCGCCAACTCTTCTTACTCACTCTGAACCCCCAGTTTCACTGTCCATACTCTGGGTGGATCTTATACTATCTCTCTCCTCTCTTTAAACCTATAGTGTTGGCATGACTTTCCTTGATCAAATAAGGTGATGCTGAACTCTGCCATCTTCTCCAGCTAGCTCTTACAGTAGTTGTACGCTTTGAGAATGTTACATGCTGACCTTTGTGTTTCAGAGTTGGGTAATGTGCCCTCGAGGAGCATCCAAACAAGATCAGGCTGTCAAAGAGTCTGTGTGTGTGCAAATTTGTAACTCAATATTCTCAGGAGAAGATTATCTGTGGTTCTCCCAACCCCATTTGACCTACCTTTGCCCAGGCATTTCTGGACACTGGTTAATTTAGTTACATATGGCAAACTCATAGAGTCCAGAAGATAATAGCGACCTTGGCTTTTGAAAAGAAAAATCTTAAGTATGAACACTTTTCAGGCAGAAAAACTAAATTAAAATAGTTTACAAATACAATAGAAGGCAGCAGCCTTCTGCCAATGTTACTGGGTGTGAGGAAGATGGAGGGAATAAGGAGGGGAGATCATTCTTGATAGCTGTGCCTGCCTGGAATCATATATACCATTTTAGGGATTATTTCATGGTAATTCATGTCACTGCTAAATTGGGGAAACTCTATAATTCTTCTTTGGAGACACAAACCTTTTCATTTATCCACCAATACTGCATCCATTTCTTCTGACAAGTTGTTGAACATTTCTCATTAGAGATATGATACTGTTAAAGTGAACTCCACAGTATTCGCCCTCCTTTCCACTGTGCCTTCATCACATAATAATAACAACATCACCTGCCTTTTCCAACACAGTGTTGACTACTCAGGCATGCATTCCTGAGTGCTTCTGTCAGGACTTTGAGGATGAAGGAGGTCAATTGGCTAATGCATGTGATGAGCATTGAACTCAAATTTTGTCTGACTCAACCTCACCCTACTGAGTCACTTACTCTGATGCCTGGAAGGGCTTACTTAAGGGCCTAAGTGTCAAACAGAGCCTAGACTGTAGATGTTGCTTCAACCTAGTCATTGCCTTCGGCTGCTTGGAAGGGCTCTGCCAATGAGTAAAATATAAATACTGGAAAGTAGGAAGGGTGGAGGGCTAGGAGTCATCCAAAGGGCAGGGCCAACTTTAGCAGTTGTTAGGGACTCCCACAGACCTGCAGGATTTCCACTCATTGTATGGGTGCTGGGGGGGGGGTTGTTTGCCCACAGAGTTGTCTGTCATTTGCAAAAACTAGAAATATGTAGTCATCTGATGTGTGCTTCTTCATCTATAAATGCAGTTAAAGGAATTCTTGTCAGATGTTATAATCCTTATATGTCCCAGATACTCAGTGGAAAGAGGATTCTGTATCTCATTCATAGACACACAGAAACAAAGAAACCAATGTATTTCTTTTACAAAATAGACATTTCAAAAGCATTTTAAATATCTAAATGTTCCAAACTCTCCTTCCTTATAATCTTCAAACGATGTAAGACAAATTGGCCTAGTGGTTGTTATTTAAAGTTGTAGTAAAAAATTAAATCTAAACTTTTATATTTGTAACTAATTTTTCCAGACTGGAATAACACTGTGACATCCTCAGATGAGTCTTGGAATAATAACACTGTAAGTGCATTTCTCCCTAATTTATTAGCCATGTTCCCTTCTGTATCTTCCAGGAAGCACATTGTATTTAAGAACTGTGTCTATCCCAGCACAGGGCCAAGTAGTGGGAGTGGGTAGGTAGGGGAGCAGGGGCGGGGGGGTATAGGGAACTTTCGGGATAGCATTTGAAATGTAAATAAAGAAAATATTTTTTAAAAAATACATAAAATAAAAAAAATTAAAAAAGAACTGTGTCTATAATATTATTCCCCAGGCAGATAGATAGATAGATAGATAGATAGATAGATAGATAGATAGATAGATAGAGAGAAATTGATGCTTACAAAGGGTATTTAAATTCAAGAAGTTTATTTAGAAACCCCTAATATTGTTTTTCTACCCACTGACCATGCTATGTAGAGCCCACTGGTGAGTTTTCTTTTCTGCAGACAAAACTGCACATAAGGCATTAAGGTCTTAGACACTCACATTCTCATGGCTTTGCCTAGGGTTTCTCTATCCCATGCTTGAGTTCTGTCTCTATAGAAAGTATCCATACATCCCTCAATGGAGTGTTTTCCTGTGGGCTCCAGGGAGAAACAAGGTTTGTTTTCAGTGTGTGTAAATAACACAGGAGAAATGGGGTAGAGGTAAGAGAACAGGCAGATACGGAGTAGTGAAGATCATTTGAATATGGAGAGTAGCGGAGCCCTTGCTGGGTGTGTGTATGGGGGGGTCTTCTTTCTTGTGAGTTTTTCTTGAGGCAGCAGAGGGGGTAGAGACTCGAAGAAGGTAAGACTTTGTCTTACGAGACATTTAGGATTGTTGTATAATAATACAAAGTTTACTTATCTAAACCTAAGTTACTTTGCTGCTGTAGGTGGCCTGCCTTCTGTGTTCCTCTAAGGCCAGAAACTGAAGGTCAGATACAGTTGAATTATTTTTCCTTTTTATTATTATAAGATGATACTTTTATGGAACACACTACTGACTATTAAAACAGGCATAATCGAACACATGATATATCAACCCATATTAAGCATGTGGTCAGAACTTTGACTGAGTTATATACACATGGCATCAACTTGAGCAGCACAGAACACCTTTCCAACATTTTTGAATTCTCATGTCTCAATGTTCTACTGCCCATTACTGCCTCAGATCCTTGGACCTTGATGCATATTCCAGACTAGCCCCAGGCCAGTGAAGATGAAGGTCTAGGTTTAAGGTCTAGCTTATGCTTACTGATCCTTGGTGCCCCTTTGGTTTGCTATTTATTTACTGGTTTGTCTATTTATTACTACTGTTATTCTATTTGTTGTTCCCTTAGGAAGCAATCCCTCTATGGAAGCTGCAGAAAAACCTGACTAAGGGCTTCTATATTGGCATCTCCATTGCAGCCCTGCTGATAATGATGCTTCTGAGTACTGCGGTTATCACCAGTAAGTAATTTCATGACTGTCCCCACAGAAGGAGAGTCAGGGTTCTCAGTCCTTCAGAGAAGTACTTAGAAGCAAGTGTACATGCCATAGGGGTTTAGAGTTCGCATGACTTCCATATGCCCAGATCCAAAACACACAGTAAGCCATCCATTCCTCAAGGGATGTGTTAGAACCTACAAAGTACTGCAGGTGGTTTCTGGTACCTAGTGCATGCTCAGTGACCTTGAACCATTGATACCACATCTCCAAAGAACCCTGGTCTGGAAAACTCTGATTTTGTGGCAGACCTGGTTGTTAGAGGCAGTTCCGTGACAGGCTAGGATATATAGGGAAGCACTATCTCAAAAACAAACAAACAAACAAACAAACAAACATAATCAAGACTATGCCAATTCAGGATGTTTCCCTCTAATTATTTAGAACATGTTTATCTGAAAAGTTTATTCATGCTAGCTCTAGTGCCAAATGCTTTTTATCCCACCATTTCAATTCTGTGGTTAGACACCATTTCAGTGCCTAAAAGGGAGAGTTACACAGAAATGAAGTAAAATGCCACAAATGTGTTGCCTTCCTCAGTCCAAAGTTGTTTATTCTTCCTTCAAAAAATTGTTCTCTTGAAGCCCATTAGAAATATCTACAGCTCTTTGTTTTTTTCTGTGAATGATACAATGTCATTCTAGCAACTTAGACTAGATGAGTGAATACACCAAACAATGAATAAGAAGCTCCTTCCTGTGCAACACAGGAAGGAATTACCCAAAGTTATCAGGGGATGGATCAATTAAAAACAGAAACAGTATCTTTGATTAGAAGACAATATCATGAGTGTTTCTGATTATAGTTCAACTCTCCTTTCAACCTCTCTCGCCATCCTTCTCCCACCCCGTTAGGGTACATGGTTATGAAAAAGAAGCCGGGATCTCTGAGGTAAGCTCACATGGATTGTGCTGCAACTCACTGTCTTAAGAGTTCCTCTCTATGTTCTCTTTAGCCACTAAATCATTCCTTGATTGATTTGTTGATTGGTTGGTTGATTTGAGACAGGGTCTTACTATGTGGTGAAGTCTGGGCTGAAACTTTCCATGTAGCCTAGGCCAGACTAGAACTCACAAACCTCTTACCTCAGACTCTTTAGTTCTGGGATTTTAGGCGTGGTCCATAATGTTTGGCTCCCATTTTGTACCTTGGATCCAAATCTAAAGTTCAATGAGATCCAACACACACACACACACACACACACACACACACACACACACCATTTTTTTGTTTTGTTTTGTTTTTTGTTTTCTCTGGGAAACCATGGGTGTCAAGGAACTCATTATGTAGACCAGGTTGATCTCAAACTCAGATCTGCCTGCCCTACCCCTCCTGAGTGCTAAGTTAAAGCACTGGGCCATCACCACCTGGAAAGACATTTTCTTGCTACCATCACTTCACAGAGATATTTTCTCCAATTTGTCTTTCCTAACATTTATGTCAGAACAGGAGCAGAAGATCCCTCAAGATTCGAATTGGAATTCTAATCTCCTCTAGGCAGATACTGAAATGTAAATGTTGTATCGTGAAGCTGAATGAGTATCTTTTGTTTTACCCACTCTTGTTTTATTCAATGTGTTCTTTCATTGAGTACATATCACAGAGTATATGAATGGGTAGACAGGTACTTTTAGGTGCTGTCAGGCAAGTAAGCTGGAGATGACAGGGCTGGGTGGTGGGCTCTTTGAGGGAGCCCAGGGAGAGCAAAGACTTATAGGAAGACAATTCCTGAGGCAGTGAGGGGTGTTGTGAACTGTGGCATGGCCGGTGCTTCCACAACTCTACACCAGGCCCCTTCACTCACTACACAAATGTCTGCCTCATAGGTTCTTCAATTTACTGTACTTGAGACGATCTTTCAGTCATCTCCAGTGTAAACCCCTGGGCCTCCTCTGTGTCACATGGCTTCCCTTCTTGGTATAAAGCCATGTAGTTTCCTTCACTGCATTACATTTCTTTCGGTCAAAATCCATGTCCTTCAGGTTGCCATCCATATCCTCACCTGTGTCTCTGCCAATCACAGAATGCATCCGTAGACTGTGTCTTGAACAGTGTCAGCCCATCATGAGTGCTTCAAACAATCAGCTCTTGTTAAGTTCCAGTCGTACCTTCCCTTCACAGTATTAAACCTTCAAGATTGAACTACTATCAGTCTTGTCTTACAGATTAGAAAACTGGTTCACAAATAGGAAGGAGCATCTGAGGTCTCAACCTCAGTAGTCCATGCTTTGAAGTCTAAGTGCTAAATGAAATATAATATAAATTGAACTAATTGCTTCTGAAAATGGACAGGAAATAAATCTCATAGTTGAAAGAAAACATCATTTTAGTCCATAATTTTTGTTCCTGTATTGGTAAGCTATCTTTTAAAAATATTTAGTTTAAATGCATAATTTGTGTATGTTAAAGAGAAAGATAGGCTAGTGATGGGCAGGGAGGTAGAGGTGGGGCACGAAGAGGGACAGGGAGAGGACATGCATGGGGGTGTGTAGGTATACATGCACGGAGACCAGAGGAGGGCAATGAACCCCCTTCCCTATCACTCTGTCCTTTGAGGCAGTCTCCATTGGACCTGCAGTTCACATTGCTTGCTTTGCCTGGCAGCCAGAAAGCCCCAGTGATCCGGTCTCTATTTCCCTCAGAGCTGAGAAGACTTTCTACCTGTTATGGAGGGACTCGCTTCTGACCTCTGCTTCTCCTATTTATAGGCGTATGCTTAACTGCTGACTCACCTCTTCGGCCCCACAGTTTATTTCTTTAGTCACTTAATTTAATAGAAAATATTGGGAAAAAAACACAACAGAAAAAAAGAGGAGAAGTTGGGTTAGGTTGCACACACCTATTATCTCAAAACTTGATAAGCCAAGGCAGGAGGACTGACTGTAAGGGTTGCTGTTTTAATTTTTGTGTTTTTGCTTTTGTTTTTGTTTTTGGTTTATTTTTTTTTCTAAACATGTTGCGTGTAATTTTAAAGAACACCCTTCTGCCTTCACGGGAGCTCTGTCAGTGCTCCCGGCTGGGCTCCAAGATGGCCAATTTTTTCCTCCGAGCTGTGATTGATCCCCATCCCTCACGGCTAGCTTGACCAGACCACCAGCCTTTCCTGAGAATTCTAGGAGCTGCTGTTCACACCCCACTGGCTAACTGCCCTGGCTGCCCGCTCTCTCCTTCTGCCTACCCTAGTGCCTCAGATGGAAAACACTAGTTTTATTATTTTAAAACTAGCCAGATAACTCAAGGGCTGGACAAAGAATGTCCTGCCCTAATTTAACCAACTAACTCCTTCCATCTTCCTTGGCCCCCGCTTGTGGCAGAGGCTACAAATTCTAGGGGCCTCAAGACCTACATGTCTGCAGCTTCTTCCTTGCTCTAAATCCTGGTCCAAAAACTTTTTTCTCCTGCATTCCTTTTCTTCCTCCTGGAAACCGGAAGTCCCACCTTTTTCCTTTTACCCAGCAATTGACTTCTGCCTCCCTCCCTTATTGACACAATCAAGAACCAATTACGGAGTCAACACCTCCCCATACATCTCACCTTTTCTGTCCAATAAAAACAAACAAACAACAACAACAACAACAAAAAACCCAAATCTCTTCTCCCAGATATAAGTTGAACAAAATCATAACAATTAAGTAAATGTAAAAAACTGTCCTTCTCTGGATAGTATTGTCTGTAGATGACATGTGTAATTTCTGCCCAGTGGCTGCCTGGTCACAATAAGCAACTCCAACTGGAGGTAATGATGCTCAATATCTTCTTTGAACTGTGAAGGGGGTACTGTCAGGAGCAGATGTGTCTCATAGTCAAATGATTTTTAATAATGAAGTGGTCTTAGCTATTGTATTTTGTGGACTTCTGATGACCTTGAAGACTATTTATATAAGATGTTCTGAACTGTTAAACCTTGACCACTCACAACTATTTCTAATTGGAATATCTCAAAAACATCCTTTTTTAATTAACTCAGAACCTTGAGTTTGTTATCTGGCCCTTAACTCATATTACTTAATCATGCTAAACGCATTGTAATAGCACCTATTAGAAGGCCTGGGTCCAAGCCTCATACTCTTAGATGAGTTGCAAAGGTATAATTCCTATATAAGAGTAACAATATTAATTTCAAATTTTATATCATTATATAGATTTATATCAATGTTTTCTCCTGCATCCCTGCCCTTCCTCCTTGGGAACCAGAAGTCCCGCCATTTTCCCTCTATTCTACTCTTAATGTTAGAGGATGTAGATTCTATGCAGGTTTCAAAACCCTTTCTTTAAAATAGAACTTCATACTAATTGTATGCATAGTGCCTTGGCTGGGGGTGGAGTCGATGTGTAATGGCACCTGTGGGGGTCAGAGAACAGCACTGTGGAGTTGGTTCTTTCCTTGTACCCTCTCATGGTTCCTGGGTTATCACTCAAGTCACTGGGCCCTCTTAACCCTCATTAAACCATCACAATCCGAAGTAAATACAGGACTTGCAGCCTTTAATCCAGTTCCAAATGCACATCCTAATGGGGTACCTGTCTTCCTACAACTCCCCTTCTATTACATAAGTAATGTAGAAGATTTGAATATGAGCTGCTCTTTAAAAACAAAATAATTCTTAGTCTGATGATAATCACACGTCTCTATGACTTAATACTGAGGGCCTGTGTGGAACTGTTCACTGTTACAGTTTTTGTACATAGGACTCCTGGAGTCCTGAGTATATATCACAAATGTTCCATGCAGACTCTAAAGATGGCCTCTTATTCTTTCAACATCTCTCTCTCTCTCTCTCTCTCTCTCTCCCCCTCTCTCTGCAGTTTCTGTAAGATTGGAGCTTCCCAAAACACAGTGGTTGAGCTGGCCAGAGGTGAAGACAAGGTCTACATTATTGAAGGCACTCCTTACCCTGAAGAAGAGTCCTAGTGGCCCTCTGAGGCACTTTCTGTCTGGGATTAAAGAGATTGTCAGTGATATCACAGAGTCCAGGGCAATTTTCTGTACTGGAGAGGGTAACCCTCTACTGTATACACTCAAAACTCAAGTTCAAAAGAATCGTCTTAATTCTTTTTTTTTTTTTTTAGATTTATTTATTTATTATATATAAGCACACTGTAGCTGTCTTCAGACACTCCAGAAGAGGGAGTCAGATCTCGTTAAGGATGGTTGTGAGCCACCATGTGGTTGCTGGGATTTGAACTCTGCACCTTTGGAAGAGCAGTCAGGTGCTCTTACCCGCTGAGCCATCTCACAAGCGCCATCATCCTAATTCTTGTATCAATGCTGCCTCAGTGTCTCCACTCACTGCAGCAATTCTCTCAAATGTGAACGTTTTAGAGGGTTGATTCTTTTTTTTTTTTTTTTTGAGTCAACACAATTATGGATAATACAAAAATACTCTTGGTTATTTAAACCATTAAGAGGGAAATAATATTTAAAAGTTTTTTTTAAAAAAGTGTGTGTGGGAAGGAAGTCCTGAATTCAGAAGAATTTGATAATCATGTTTTATCTATTTTATCGTACTTTGAAATGTCACTTCCCCCATCATGCCCAAAGGGCTTCAATAATGAGAGCATGGAGGTTTTAAGGGAATCTAATGTCGCTTTTAGAGGTGGTAAATTTCTCATACCTCTGGAAATAAGATCGTTTATTATGCAGTTGGTCTTAGGATAAGGATGGATGTTTCTTATTAGGAGAGGTTACCATGTTGAAAAAGGACCAGGCACACATCAGGGGAAGAAAATAATAGATTGAGGGATTCAGTTCACTAGTGCTATTTCTACTCCACTGAAGTCTTGATGCTCACTGTTCCTAAACTTACCCACTGAGCTTTGAATTAGGTGCTAGGAGGAGACAGTGAAGCAATGAAAGGGGGGAAAAAAGGAGAGAGAGCAGGGCACTGGCCCTCTGCTGAGAGAAGTCCCCTGGCAGGTGTGACAGTGTTTGGGACTATCTGTCTTTCATAATGAAGTAGTTTGTCACAATCAAAAAAATATTTGGTTTTGCTAAGAACTAACAAAGGTTGTTGCAGTTTGGTTGTTGAGAAGAGCAGATGGGCTAGAGTTTGTTAATGTCTATTTCAGTCTGCATGGCTCTCGGCACCAGATCAGAGACTTTCAACCCATAGCCAAGGAATGCAGGATCTCAGTACAGATGCCCAGTGCTGTACTACGGAGTTCTAGGGAATGAATATGTGTCTGCTTGGGGTTGGTTTGGCTGTTTGATTGGGTGGGTGGGTGGGTGGGTGGGTGGGTGGTGGATGGGTTTTGGTTTGGTTTGGTTTGGTTTTTATATTTTTTTGTTTTTGTTTGTTTTTGAAAAGTGGAAAGTTGCCTTCTGTCTGGGTTTGCCAATGGAGTTTCCCTCACCTGCTGTAAAAATGATTGTGTTTAAAGTACATTGTTTTATTTTTCTTAAGTATGCAGCAATTATACATCAAAAATGGTTTTAACCATGACAGCCCTGATTTGTAGCTCTCCTAGAAGACTATGGATGGCGATACTACAGGAGGTATAGCCTACAACTTGGTTTTAAAAGAGGTATTGAGAGGGTAAACCTATTGTATCTTAGGACCAGCCTCCATCTTAAAGGAAAAAGCCTAGGAAAATGACCTGCAGCTGAACTCAAGCTACACCCAAGTACCAGGAAGGACCCCACAGCCTGCCCTTGGCCCATAACTCAGAGTTACTCCCTAGCTACTTCCTAGCAACAGTCAATCAAAGGTTAGTCTGACTGTTTCAGATGTACTTTCTGACCATTGTGATTGTCATAGTCTTGCTTCTGAGCACCCACCTGTCAGCTGACAGTACTCATTCTCTTAGATGCTCGTCAGGCTGGACACCCCCTCACTTGCTCCTATTCTACTGTAAAACTCTTTCCAAATGAGCGTTCAGAGCTGCTTCACCAGACCGTCCTATGGGTTAGCAGTGAGTAAGGCCAAGCTCAAGTGTAAAATAAAGAGACCCTGAGGGGATCCTATTGGTATTGGCTCGTTGGTGGTCTTTTGAGGTTCATAAATGCTTCCAAGCACCACAATATTAGAAGTTAAACTCTTTCACATGTGCCTTTTATTCAGTCATCTTACTTTATCTTTGTGATTCGCTGGAGGAGAGTGTAGAAGTTTGGGGAAATATCAAGGCCTCATCAAGTCCTGTACTTTGTCACTTTGGCCCCTCAGCTGAGTCATCTGGAGAGCTGAAAACTGTCCCCGGGCCCACTCACTGCAGTCTCGAGTTGTCAGCTACCGGTGTCCTAAGTGTTCAACTTCTCTGGATGATTTGTGTGTGTGGCTCAGACTAAACCCGCTGACCTAGGGAGACTCAGAGGACAGAATGCCTTCATGATGTCTGAATAAATGCTCTGGAAGAACATAAAATGCACAAAATGGAATAGCACAATACCAGCAATGGGCGAGGGCAGGTGTACAACCAAGTTGTGGACAGGGTGTGAGGTCAGTGAGAGCAGTTCTGCCCCAGGTCTGGCTTCCAGGAGGTAGTGTTGGGAACAAGAAGTCTGAGTGTTCCCATGCATCTGTGAGGCTCCCCAGGAAACTGGTGCACAGCAGTTAGCTGACTCTGTCCCTGGGCCTTCAAATGTCTCAAAGGTTCATCCAAAAAAAGAGTAAGAAAAAGACAAGCCAGCCTGGTCCACAGAGTGAGCTCCAGGACAGCCAGGGCTACACAGAGAAACCCTGTCTCGAAAAACCAAATAAATAAATAAATAAATAAATAAATAAATAAATAAATAGAAAAAATTTTTAAAAAGACAAGAAAGAAAATCCCCACTGTGCTGTAGAAAGATGCACTGTGTAACACAGATAAAGGATGGCTGTCTTTACCAGTTTTGCACCTGCAATAGCTTAAAAATACTTCAATTACGATTCAGTCATAATTTTAGCAGATTTTGTTTTTTAAGAATAGTTCTATGCTCATAGCAAAACTAAGTGGGAAGTACAGAGATTTTTTTTTTACAAAACCACCTTCCCCAACCTACACAGGCATACACACATGCTGACTGAGACAGGGAATGGGATAGAGCAAGAGAGAGAGAGAGAGAAGGGGTTGGGAGAGGGAGGAGAGAAAGGGAGAGGGGAAAAAGGGTGGAGGGGGGAGAAGGGGAAGAGGGAGACGCCTTGCCAGCATCAGCAATCCCCATCACTGTGGCACTGATGAGCCAATGTTGGCACAATTGTCCACTGAAGTCCACAGTCTCGTTCTCTTGCTCCTGTACATTCTGAGTTTTGACAAATGTATTATGACATATATTCACCAATATTGCTTCATAGATAATAGTGTGACAGGCCAGGAAATAACTCCAGAAGTGCCACACTCCCAGGCTTTATAATGAACAATAGAACCCTCCAGAATCTGTTTCACTCACCGGAATAGCCTCAGAGGCAACAAACTCTGGTCTCATTGATAACCGATGACATATGTCCTGACTCTGAGGGTACTTGTGTCATCCAGTTATCCCTCCCTTTCCTAAACCTCAACTATTATTTGTTTCTTTGTGGTTCTTTTTTGATTTTTAAAATTTTACTTATATGTATGTGTGCCTGCCTAGAGAAACCAAAATTTAGTGTCCGATTCCCTGGGACCAGCAATACAGGCAGCTATGAGTCACCTCACGTGAGGACTGGGAATAGAATCAGGGTCTTCTATAAGAACAGTGATGGCCCTAACAGCTGAGACATCTCAACAGCTGGGGTCTTACATTTTTTGAGAAAGGTTCTTCCTGTACAGTAGGTGAGCCTCTAACTTGAGATCCTTTTGCCTCAGTACCTTGAGTGCAGAGATAATGTGTGTGTGTGACCATGGCCAGCATAGCTCCAGACTTTATAGATAAGTACCATTTATTTCATTATTGGAGTATACTAAACCTTATCGATTCATTGCTATAGGAGACAATTTGGAAGTTTCCAACTCTAGAAACTAAGCTATCTACTGTGAGTATTCATGTGCAGAGATTCTGCGCATATGTCAGATGAGTTTTAACTGATATGGGTACCCAGAGTGCAGGGAGATTAGAGATCGCCTCTCTGTGAGCCTGGGAAGGAGTTGATTAGAATAAGAAAAAACAGGCTGTTTCCCAGGGAAGGAATCACAGAGCTTCAGAAGTGCAGCAGGGGATGAAAGGGTCCCTGAAAGGGGGAAGAGAGGGGCCTGAGATGCAGAGAAGTGAGCAGAAGCCTGGGTCTCATCCCTGCAGTTCCCCAGGAAGCAGAGGGAGGAGAAACAGCTTCCACAGGTGAGCAGGAGCAGAGATGGGCAGTCCTCCCACGGGACAGGTCCACAGCCCTCACAAGCCCTGAACCCAGCTCTGGGTCTGACTGGGCCGATTCCTCTGGCAGATGGGTCACCAGGAGAGAAGAATCCCATTCTCCCACTTGGGACCTAGAAGGCCTCACACAGATACCATCTTGAAACAGGGCCTCAGTTTAGCAGTCCAGTCTACACTGAGGAAAGGCCCAGAGATAGAGCTTTGGGAAGGAAGCAGACCAGACACTAGGTGGAACAGACAGCAGGAGGCTGGGTTCAGACTGAGCACACAGAGGGAGGTAGTCTAGCCTTGCCCTCAGAGCCAGGACAGACCTCACCAACTATCAGTAAGACTGGACCTTTGAGCCTGAACCAGTGGGTGAAGCCAATTCTGGAGGTATCTTTTTATTTATTTATTTATTTATTTATTTATTTATTTATTTATTTATTTATTTATTATATGTAAGTACGCTGTAGCTGTCTTCAGACACACCAGAAGAGGGCGTCAGATCTCACTGTGGGTGGTTGTGAGCCACCATGTGCTTGCTGGGATTTGAACTCAGGACCTTTGGAAGAGCAGTCAGTGCTCTTACCCATTGAGCCATCTTGCCAGCCCTGGAGGTATCTTTTGATCATTGTTGTAAAGCCTGGGAATTTGGAACTCTGGGGTTATGCATGATAACCACACTGAGTGGCTCTCTAACACAGACTCCAGCTTTTTAATATAGAAAATTCACTCTGAGGAGATGGGGGTTTGGGAGATTGGGAGAGAAGATGGCTGAAAGCAATGGTGTTCACAGCAAAGAGGAGCAGAATTAGAGATTCAGTGGTAGTGACAGGTCTAGAAGTGTGGCAGGGGGACAAAGGAGCATGTCCCTGCAGAGTAGAGAGGGCTTCTGGGGTGCCAGGAGGCTCAGGCCACCACTGTGTCATCTTTTTCCTATCAATATCAGTGGCCAATTCTCTACCCACTGACCCTGAGAGCAGGGTACAGCCTCTGCTGCTGTTGCTGCCTCTCAAGCTGCTCACCCTGCTGGGGCGAGGAAACCTTCCATCCAGGAGCTGCCTATGTGCCACAAACACATTTTAGCCTGAGATATCAGTTGAACAGCGGCCATCATGAACAAGATGGTGCATAGCAGCCTGGAGCTTGTGTAGGTCCTACCCCTGGAAAGGCTGCCCAACCACAGGATCACCCTGACTCTGAGCATCAAGATATCTGAGATGAAGAATGGTTGATTTCTGGGTGAAGTCTCCTAGAAAGACCTCCGAGATCCACAATGCACCACATTGATGTTCACCGCCTCTGGAAACCATGAAGTCCTCGATCTGCGCTGTCTCTGCTGCTGTGTGCAGGGAAACTAATTTTGCAGTGGGATAGATGACTGCAGACTCGTAACTGAGAGTGAGAGACATGGAAGGTTTCTGTGACAGACTCCCTCAACCCCAACAATATACAGGCCAGATATGAAGCTACTGAAAAAAGGCCTTAAACATTGTAACAGAGATGCTGAAGTGCAGGTACTCACCATTGATGGCTTCCAGGGGTACGAGGAGGATTTCATGTTCTTTAGGGCTGGCCACTGAGTTTGACCACGCTCCAATCTCCAATGGCTATGTGGGCAACACAAATTGGACTTTGTGTTTTCTCTTTCTTTCTTTCTTTCTTTCTTTCTTTCTTTCTTTCTTTCTTTCTTTCTTTCTTTCTTTCTTTCTTTCTTTCTTTCCTCCTTCCTTCCTTTCTCCCTCCCTCCCTCTCTCCCTCCCTCCCTCCCTCCCTCCCTCCCTCCCTTCCTTCCTTCCTTCCTTCCTTCCTTCCCTCCCTCCCTCCCTCCCTCCCTCCCTTCCTTCCTTCCTTCCTTCCTTCCTTCCTTCCTTCCTTCCTTCCTTCCTTCCTTCCTTCCTTCCTTCCTTCCTTCCTTCCTTCCTTCCTTCCTTTGGGTACAAAGGTAGGAGTGTGGACCTGGAAAGAATGGGAAGCAAGTGTGGTAAGTTTGCATTGAATGCAATTCCCAAATACTTAATAAAAATAGTATGTTGGGAAAATACCCAAAATAAGTATTGTATGTATTTCTTAAAGAAAATCTACAAAAAGAGGTTATATAAAAATGTGTATTCGTGTAATAAAGGCAGAAATTCACATTTATTTCTCATTACCACTGATCTATCAAACATTTATCGTACCTTTTACTTAATTTTTATTTTGTTTTTGTCATGCAAGGAAGAGTTTATCTTTTTAAGTAAGATCAATCATAAGTATGACATTCAATGCTATGGATCAGGAAATGATTTTTTTTATAGCCATAGCTTTTATTTCATCCCTTTCCTGACAGAAATTTATTTATTTATTTTTAATCATTTTATTTGTTTACATTTCAAATGATATCCCCCTTCCTGGTCACCCCTTCCCTATCCCATTCCCCCTCTCCAACCTCCCCTTTCCCTCTATGAGGGAGCTCCTCCACCCATTCACCTATTCCCACTGCATCCCTCCAGCATCCCCCTATGCTGGGCCATCAAGCCTTCCTACCCTCCCACTGATGTAGGAGAACACCATCCTCTGCTACATATGAATCCTGGCTCCCTCTATGTATACTCTTTGTTTGTAGTTTAGTCCCTGGGACCTCTGGGTGGTCCAGTTAGTTGATATTGTTCTTCGTATGGGGTTGCAATCTCCTTTAGCTCCCTCAGTCCTTCCTTTAGATCTTCCATTGGGGCCCCAGCACTCACACCAATGGCTGGCTGTAAGTATTTGCATCAGTATTGGTCAGGTGCTGGTAGAACCTCTCAGGGAACAGCCATATCAGGCTCCTGTCAACAGTGCTTTTTGTCATCTGCAGTAGCATTCGGGGTTGGTGTCTGCAGATAGGATGGATGGATCCCTTGGTGGGGCGCTCTCTGGATGGACTTTCCTTCAGTCTCTGTTCCGTTTTTTGTCCCTGTCTTTCCTTTGAACAGAAACATTTCTAGGTTAAAATTTTTGAGATGCATGGGTGGCCCCATCCCTCAGTTGGGGCTGTGCCTGTCTATTGGAGGTGGTGTCTTCAGGTTCTATCTCTCCTCTGTTGGGTATTTTGTATAAAGTTATCATCATTGGCTCCTGGGAGCTTCTCACTTCCCTGGAGCCTGGTACTTTGTCCTGTCCTCAGCTCCCCAACCTCCTCTTCTACATGTTTTTATTCAATTTCCTGACACACTGTACTTCTCTCCAATCCCTTCTAATACCTGTTCCTGCCCCCCCACCCCCATTTTTCCTGAAGACCCAGCTATACCACTACTGGGCATATACCCAAAAGATGCTCCAACATATAATAAGGACACTATACTGCACTCATAGCAGCCTTATTTATAATAGCCAGAAGCTGAAAACAACCCAGATGTCCCTCAACAGAAGAATGGATACAGAAATTGTGGTACATTTACACAATTGAGTACTACACAGCCGTTAAAAACAATAACTTCATGAAATTCGCATGCACTACAAAATATCATCCCGAGTGAGGTAACCCAGACACAAAAGAACAAACATTATGTACTCATTGATGAGTGGTTTTAACCACAAAGCTCAGAATACCCATAATACAACCCACAAACCATATGCAGCTTAAAAAGAATGAAGAACAAGTGTAGATGCTTCAATCCTACATAGAACAGGGAACAAAATAATCTCAAGGACTAGAGGGAGGGAGGACCAGGGAGGGAAAGAGGAGGGGCAAGGAAAAGGGGGGCAGGAATAGGTATAGGAAATGATTCTTAGCAATACCACTGGAAGCATAAATAATTGAAATAATTACATTGATGTTATCAAAAGGCAAACTTTTGGTTTGTCAAAGGATACTATCAAGAAAAGGAGAGAGGGGTCCTGTAATCCTGGCCAAGAACCCACAACTAGGAAGGTCCAAGGTCCTTGGGAAGAACCTACAACATCAAGCCAACATGGCTAAGTAGAGACTCCTGAAACTCATGGCTAGTTGAACATTTAGGCATGTAAAGGATCCTTACCTAGGAAAGGAGAGTCAATTACTTAGGCTGCCTGTTCTCAGATGATGGCCTTCTATACATGTGCAAATGGATAATGATTAGACTTTAGGTTATTAAAAGAGGCCCCTTGGTCTTGCAAAGATGATATGCCCCAGTACAGGGGAATGCCAGGGCTAAGAAGTGGGAGTGGGTGGGTAGGGGAGCAGGGCGAGAGGAGGTTATAGGGAACTTTTGGAATAGCATTTGAAATGTAAATAAAGAAAATATCTAATTAAAAATAAGAAGAAAGTAAGTTTAAGGCAGTAAGCAGGAAAAAAAAGAAAAAAAAGAAAAAAAGAAAAAAAAACATAGAAACTGGACATGGTGACACATGCTTTTAATCCTAGCATTCAGAAGAAGAGGAAACCAGATCTTTGATTTTGAGGTTAGCCTGGTATACAGAGCCAGTTCCAGGACATCCAGGCCACACACAGAAAACTTGTCTTCAAAACAAAACAAAACAAAACAAAAGACCTGAAGTGGAAGGAGAATGGGGTAGTCCTAAAACATTTAGGGCATGGGGAAGAGTCTTAAAATGTTGTAGGATGGGAAGCAAATAAGATATAAATTTATTGTATTTTTGTATGAAATTACCAAAGAATAAATAAAAAATAAAATATTTAAAGTATAAGAAATAGTAAGTGGAAAAAGAAATAAAAATGAATGAATGAATGAATAAATAAATAAATAAATAAACCAATGTAATGGACCAATATATTTATGAATACTACACAGTAGCCTCGCTCTGTGAAGAGAACCTTCTGGAATGCTGGTAGACACTTCTGGAATGCAAGGTTATGCTAGGTGGGACATATAAATCTTGCAATACTGCAGTAGTCAGTTTTGACATCCCGTATGGCACATGCTCCACGATGATGCTGAACAATGGAGTGACTCACATCTCAACAAGAAGGTACAGGCCAGGATGACATGCCAGCACCCTACACAGAGCAGCTTACAACCAAAACCTACAACTTGTTGACTCATGGACTACTTCATTTAATGTCTTCCAGTTGTGTCTGACTTCAGGTAATGAAAGCCATGGTAAGTGAACTGTAAGCAGGGACATCTACTGTGTCCTATAAGAGTGTGTGGTCCCAGGAAGCCATGAGGGATGAGTTCAGAATTACCTCAGTGCTTTCTTCTCAGTCCTCAGACTTGATCTTTTGTAGGGTTAGATCCCACAGACCAATCCATCACTCCTATAATTCTCTTTTCCTTCTCTCTGCCGAGGACTGAGGCCTTTCTCTTGGCCCTCTTACTCTTGTGCACTTGTTCATCAAATTTGTCCTCTTTCTTCATCTTCTTTGGTAGTCATCTCCTAGTATTTCATTTACTGCCATCCCTTTCTTGACATAATCTCCTCCTTCCTTGGGAACCCCATCCAATATCTATTAGAGTCAGACCTCTGCAGAGATTCAGATCTAGGTGTGAACTACTGTTTGGAATTTTCTTGTTGTTTTGGTTTGTTTTGTTTTTTCCATCTGGGTTTTTCACAGGCAGCTGCAGCCTTCTGTTCAGAGCTGAACTTAGCATCTTTTAGCCATAAACCCCAGAACTGTTTCTAGCTAATGGAGTCTATGAAAGTTAGACAGTTGATTGGCTGGCAGTGCTTTTGAATTCAGCTATGTCTTACAATTCCATATTATGGTCAATTATTGCAGGGGAGACAAGGCAGGAACGTAGAAGTGCCTGATAATGCCAGACCCACAGTCAAACTAAAAAAGACATGAATGGACCCATGCCACCTGCTACCTTGCTCTCAGCCAGCTCCCTCCACCTTCATACGGCCCTGGACCCCTGCTTTGGAAATCATGCAGTCCACAGTGGACTGGGTCAAGTAACAAGGAAACATATCTCAATGAGCACGCCTCTGGCCAAGGCCGGTCAGTTCTAGTCGATGCCCTCAACTGAGACTTCCTCATGTGATTCTGGGTGGTATAGGGTGAAACACAGGTGGGGACTGCTACCAGACTGTTATCACAGAGCCTCGTTCTGCCATGTTAAGGATAATGAATTTAGCTTTCCCTTCAACCAAATGACCATTTGGAGTTACACTGTCACTTAACACTTCCTTCTCTTTCCAAGGGTGTGGCATATAAATGCAAAGTTGTAGGAAGAGCCCCCTGCCCCCTGACTTCATGCATGAATATAGAACCAGCTTCTTGCCACCTCAGCCCTTCACATATAGGTGTTTGAAGTGCCCCCTGCTCCTGCGACTCCAGGCATGAATTAAGGATCACCTTTCTGTCCCTCTGCCTTTATTTGTAGGTCTAGAATCAGCTCCTTACCCTTAATTCGTGAACATAAACTCATCTCAGTGTCTTGCTGTTTTTAATGCATGAGTATGAGATGCTTTTGTGTCTTTAGGCTTGGGTTTGGATGAGCTCTCTGCTTGGCCTTGAAGGCAGCAGGGAATACAGATAAAATGAAGCAAATTCTAGCCGGGCATGGTGGCGCACACCTTTAATCCCAGCACTCGGGAGGCAGAGGCAGGAGGATTTCTGAGTTCGAGACCAGCCTGGTCTACAAAGTAAGTTCCAGGACAGCCAGGGCTATACAGAGAAACCCTGTTACGAAAAGCCAAAAAAAAAAAAAAAAAAAAAAAAGCAAATTCCAACTAGCATCTTATCTAACTATCTCTGTCTTGTATATAAGTGAAAACTCAACAGCTGTGACATCTACTGATACCAGAAAATGGGTGTGTTGACAGTCATATCTCCCATTGCTTTCTTATCCCTCTTGGCCCTGTTCACATGCCCTGTTGGGAGGGAGGAGTGGTGACTGGCCCTGCTTCCCCTGGACTTGTTTTCTTTGAGGGTAGAGGCTAACATAACCACTATGCCCCTCTGAATGAGGATAGGTGATGTAAAACAGTGGCCACTAATCTCCCTGTCTGGTGCTT
Organism: Mus pahari; assembly: GCF_900095145.1. NCBI lineage: Eukaryota > Metazoa > Chordata > Mammalia > Rodentia > Muridae > Mus > Mus pahari. The sequence goes on along the minus strand of NC_034603.1, from coordinate 15,091,782 downwards.
TATGATGTTTTAAAACTGTTGCTAATTTGATACCAATGAAAATTGTAATATAAATTTGAATATAAATGGTCCCCATAGGCTCATATATATGAATGCTTGGTGCCCAGTTGCTGGAACTGTTTGGGAAGGATTAGGAGGTGTGACATTGTTGGAAGTGGTGTGCCACTGGGGTCAGCTTTGAGATTTCGAAAACCCATGCCATATTCTTCTCTTTCTCTTGCTTGTGGATTAGATGTCAGCACTCAGCTACTTTTCCAGAGTCATGCCTGCATGTCTGCTGCCAGGCTCCCTAACATGGTGCTCATTGAGTCACCCTCTGAAACTATAAGCTCCAATAAAATCTTTGTTCAGTAAGTTGCTGTGGTCACCATGTCACTTCACAGCATTAGAAAAGTAACCAAGACAGGAACTCTCCCTGCTGCTACTGGGTAGAGAATGTATAGTCAAGAGATTATAGAATTAGTCTGCGTCAAGAGACTAATTCTACCATGTGTTTCTCATGGCCATCAGATACACTACCTGCTTCTACAGAAGAATAGGATGGGGTAAGGTCACACTGTTACCTGTTCTAAGTTCTGTAGCTGTAATGGAAGCTCTGCTTAAGCTATGGAGCTCCTACAAAAGAAACAATGCAAAGAAGGGCTGGGGCTGGAGCACAGTGATAAAGCGCATGTCTTGCACATACCACAGCCCAGTTTTAAACTGACATTGAGCCAAAAAGGAATAATGGGAAAGAAATGACAAACTTAAAAACAATATTGTAAGAAACTATTGAGTGTTCTTTCTCTATTTCTCCCTCTTTTCTGTAGATCCTTTTGATTCTTCTACAGAAGGACATGGAGTGCTGGGTCACACTGAGTTTCAAACTGACTGAGGTGCTTGCAAATGAACACTTGCTTTTAGGGTACTGACCTGAAAATATTTATGGTAACAGCCCTTTACAAAACAGGCGCTAGGTGGCCAGTAACATGGCTAGTTGGTAAAAGCACTTGTTGCCAAGCCAGTTTAATCTTGGGGAATCCACATGGAGGAAGAGAACTAACTCTCACAAACTGTCCTATCTGATGTGCTAAAATAGTGGCTCTCATCAGAACACAGCATACTGGGCCCAAACAGTTACATGTGTGAGAGATTTATTGGGAGAGAGAGATGGGGGGGGAGAGAGAGAGAGATGGGGAGAGAGAGAGAGAGAGAGAGAGAGAGAGAGAGAGAGAGAGAGGATGGTGGTGGCAGAAAGAGAAGGGGAAAGAGAGAGAAGGGGGAGCGTTCCCCTTATTTATATGGAAAATGACTTAACACAGGTAAAGGTGGGAGGTGAGCCAAGTGGGTTCTGGAAATATGGTGCCTGTTGCCTTGGCAACAGGTCTGCAGGTTGTGTAGAGCCCTAAATTTTAAAAAATTCCCCAAAACCTGTTCCCTAGATCATTAGGAATGTGGCTAGTAAAGAGCCTTTGTTCTTTTAGGGCAGCTGAAGGTCTTCTGTTCCTCCACCTGACAGCTAGCTAGGCAATTATCTCAGTTGCCCCAGCCAGGCACCCATCTTCCTATGTTTGAAACTAAAAGAAATATTCAAAGGCTCAAGGCCGAACACTGTAAAAAGACATAGTCCAGACTTTACGGAGCCCACCCGGCCGTTAAGACTAACAAGACCATGAAGATAAGGGAAAGGAGTGCCAGAGCCAGCTGGGGCTGTCAAGGTTAGCTCATAAACTCTGCCAAGGAGGCATCTCACCCCGGTTCACTCAGGGTCACACACTGACCAGAGGTGCCCCAGACTAGGCCCCCGGCCTCTGGAATTCTGCCACTCTGGCTGGCGCACGCGTACTATCTTGTTGCATTGTATGTTCAAATGAGCCAATCACTGGTGGCTGCACAAGCTCTCCCTGCCCCCCCCAACCCTAACCCTACAAAAACCCCTTACTTCTGAGGGTCGGGGTCGACTCCTCTGTCTCCTGCGTGAGATACGAGTCGGCCCGAGGCCTCGTTAAATAAAAGTACCTCATGTAAATTACAGCAAGGTGTGTAAAAGGTGTATCTCGAATTTCTGGGGACCCAAGAGAGTTCCGGACCAGAGGGAGTTCCTCCTTTCGGGGTCTTACAGTTGCACTGTTGCCTATGTGATGTCATAGGTTTGGGAGGTCCTGATGCCAACACTATCCACTCTACACATAGGCCATTGTAAGCTTGCTCTCTGTCTCTCTGTCTCTGTCTCTGTCTCTGTCTCTCTCTTTCTCTCTCTCTCTCACACACACACATACAAATAAGGATAATTCAATAATTCAAGAATTTAAAGGAAGGTGTCCTATACTTTCACTAATTTCCTGCTGCAAATGATAGATGCACATGAGTTTTTCCATCTTTCCGGGGAAGGGGGGGGAGGTGGAGATCTACATTCCAAATTACATTGCAGCCCTGACAGAGAAGAGTTCTCAGGGTTTATTTTCTTTGTGTGCAGTTATTGAAGGAGGCTGCTCACTAGGAAATGTCAGCTGACACATTGTGTGTGCCTGTCAGAGTCTCACTGCTCCATTCCAGGCACAGCTTTCCCTTTATTCAAGTCTTGGATCCCTGTGCACACTGAGACCACACGTAATGGTGGGACTTGGAGCACTTCTGCTGCTGTTGATTTGTGAGCCACAGGTTGAACTTGCCCAATCTAAAACACTTCATTCTGCAGCACTCTAAGCGCAGACTTGATAATTCACCTGGAAAATTCATCAGCATGAAATTTTCATGCGCAGAAATACCGTGTTAATAAATTTTCCATTAAGCTATGTATGTAATGTGTATGCATATGAATGCTACATCAATTCATATTTAGACTTGAGTCTCATGAATAAGATATTAGCTATGTACAAACATTCTAAAGTTTTCAGAAATATCTAACTCTGAAACTCCTTGTACCAAGGTTTTCTGCACAAGGGATATTTGTCCTGTTTCTCTTAGATTGGAAGAAACGTAGAAGACTGTGTCCACTCTCTACCCAAATGTGCAAGGCTTTGTGTTGGGCCTTCATGGGATCTCTCATATGTCAGTGGAGCTAGTTAGCTTTCAGTTACGATTTGGGATTGCGTGGTGTGTCCTGTCAGGACTGACTAAACTGAGCACGCTGGGTCTAGAAACTGTTGATGAGGTTACTTGCCACTGAGGCAAGACAATCACCCCAGCACTGCCCCCCATACCCTCTCAATCTCACAAGATGTTTAGATGCCACACAGATCCTACTTTTCAGAGCTGTAACACCTGTTTCTCTATGTATAAAAACCCTTGCTTGAGAGCTGCAAAATGCACTCAGATTCAAACTGCCTCTGTGTCTGTTTCTGTATGTCACAGTGGAATCCTTACCCCCCTGCCTCGAGAACCCACATCCTCATTACTTCTTCTGCCTTCTCCTGCTTCTTTCTTTTCTGGGTTTTTGATGGAGGTTTTTTGGTGGAAGGGTTGAATAAGTCTGTCTGGGGTGCAGATTGGGGTTTCTGCCTTCTGTAGAAAAACACATGCATATCCTCTTCCTGAGGTGATTAAAAAGATCCTTCCACATTACTAAAGGAGTAATATTCTGCTATAGGGGAGCCCAATGTTTTTGCATAGGAATAAAGCCTTTATCATCTGTATTAAGGTGATTAATGATAAATAAAGCATGGCTTAGTAATTGATGAGATGTAAAATAAAAGCCTTTTTATACTTAGCCCTAATGATCTTAAGGCTTGATTCACACATTTCCAACAAAGAGTGAGGCCATTTTTCATACCCTACGGGAGAACCTTCCATTGATACCTTTGAGATGGCCTTTGAAAATTAACAGAGGGAATGCTGAAAGCAAATCTTTCTGTATGTTCTGGTTGTAATTTTATAGTACAAAAAAATTCATTAATTCTATAACTATAACATAATAATCCTCTGGAACAGCAATTGGGGATGGGAGTCCGGGCTGTAAAGCTTCCATATTATGCATTGACTTATTAACAGCCCTAAGATCTTGTAAGAGTCTCTCCATTTACCTGATTTTTTTCTTCATGACAATCATGGTAGTATTCCATGGACTGTTAGATTCTTCAATATGCCCTAATTGCAGTTGTTCTACTAATTGTCCTAAAGCCTGTATCTTTTCCTGAGGTAGGGGCCACTGATTCAGCCACACAGGCTCATCCTTGATCCATGAAAGTTTATCTGCATATAACTCATCAGCAGCTCCTATATAAAATGCTGCTCGTTCCATTTTTTCATCCATGATTAACTTTACTTTCATTTTCCCCAAAATATCTCTTCCCCATAAGGGGACTGGCAAAGGGGAAATCATGTCAGGTTGGAAAAGTACCCACTTTATCTTCACATTCCCGTGTCAGGATTTTTGAACAAGGCAGTCATTTTTTGTTTGTTTGTTTGTTTGTTTGTTTTTGAGACAGTTTCTCTGTATAGCCCTGGCTGTCCTGGAACTCACTTTGTGGACCAGGCTGGCCTCTAACTCATAAATCCGCCTGCCTCTGCCTCCCAAGTGCTAGGATTAAAGGCGTGTATCAACACCGCCCAGCCACAAGGCAGTTTTATGTACAGTCCACATGAGAGATTCTTAGCTGGATTCCAAACAATGAATTCGCATTGCCTATGTTTCTCCCATCCTTTTATGTGGACCCACTGCTGTGTAAGAACTTGAAGATGGATGACATTCATGTCTCTTTATCAAATTTCCAGGGGATTCACTACTAGCTTATCTAATTTTTGGGTGGTAGCGAGAGGTAGTGGTGGTGTTGGTCTCTCTCTCTCTCTCTCTCTCTCTCTCTCTCTCTCTCTCTCTCTCTCTCTCTCTCTCTCTGTGTGTGTGTGTGTGCGTGTGCACCTGTGCGTGTGTGTGCATGTGCGTGTGCGTGTGCGTGTGTGTGTGTGTGTGTGTGTGTGTGTGTGTGTTTATAGATTCCATGGCAATTTTATGGAGCTGGTTTTTTTTCCTTCTACCTTTACATGGGTTCTAGGAATCTACCTCAGCTCACCAGGCCCTCTTAACCCTTTCTAAAGCGTCACAGTCCAAAGCTGTAAATACACCAGTCATCCAGTTCTTCGCCGAGTTCCCAAGTGCACACCCTCATTAGGAAACTCAGTTTGAAGCCGGGCGTGGTGGCGCACACCTTTAATCCTAGCACTCGGGAGGCAGAGGCAGGTGGATTTCTGAGTTCGAGGCCAGCCTGGTCTACAGAGTGAGTTCCAGGACAGCCAGGGCTATACAGAGAAACCCTGCCTCGAAAAAGCAAAACAAAACAAAACAAAAAAAGGAAACTCAGTTTGATGCTAGATACCTGTCTTTTTATATCTTCTACTTTTGTGAAGCATGCCAAAATGAGCTGATATTTTAAAAAATAATTGTTGATGAATTATCAAGTCTGTGCTTGGAGCACTGCAGACTTGAGATACATATTAAACAAATTTTTCTGTGAATTAGTGTGTGTGTGTGTGTGTGTGTGTGTGTGTGTGTGTGTGTGTGTAGTGGGGCAGATTAAGCAGGGTCTTCTGTATTGAGGATGGCCATGAACTACATTGCAGTATAAGATGCTTTTGACCTTCTAATTGTTCTTTAGTTGCCTCCCATTGTTGTGGTCAAAGGTGTGCACCTGTATGCTGGGCTAAAAATATACTTTTGTGCAAATGTTGACCTCTAGTTCTTGGACAGACTCTCTGGACCTGGTGCTGACTGAGCTGGAGTAGCAGAAGGCTCCAGTGCTCATGGTGAGGGGCTTTAAGGCCTGTCTGCTCCAGTCCACAGCGAAGGTCCCTTTAGTTTTCACTGTTCCTTCTAACAGTGTCAACAACCACCTCCTCGGGTTAAATCTTCCAGACATACTTGCAGCAGCCTCATCATCCTGGAATTTCAAGGAAAGATTAAGTCACCTGGACACTGTGGGCAGGGCAGCCAGCCTGAAGCTAATTGCTTTACAGTAGCCTCAGGAGATACAGATCTTGTTGGATTGGTTATTTCCCTTGTGGTCATTGTTCAACTCTTTATCCTGAAATCATTTCAATTGGCTCAAAATCACATGTTCATGTAATCATTCAGTTTCATCTAATGTATGTATGTGAGGTCACCATGGGACCTGGATCAGATGAAGAAACTGACATGATATGGTTAACTGAGCCAAGGTCCTTACTGGGAGTCCTAGGATTGGTTCTTCAGGTCTGAATGCTTCCATTGGGTGTGGTTGCCCAGGAGCCCTGGCAGGGAGATAGCTGGTGTGAGATAGCAGGAACCTGTCTGCAAATACACAAGCAAACAACCCAAGGATAGGACTATAGCGCCACGTTATACAAGAATAAAACTCAAACATGCTAAGACTATGCTAATTTCTACTGAACTATTTAAAGCTTAGAAGTAAAGAATCCAGTGAAGAAAACAAACATGGTGGTGCATGCTTGAAATCTGACCCTCCAGAGCAGGAAGTGTGAGACTCTACAACCAACCTTACCTGTATAAACTTGAGGTTCCTGGGTTACGTGACACCTCATCTAAAAAATCCATAAAATAAGCAAAAATCCAGCCAAGCAAACCTCAAAAAGAATAAAGTTTAACTTCAATGCTGGGATCCCCCATTCTCTGACCTCCCTGTTTAGCATTCCCAAATTCTCCCTGAATGATCTGTATAGATATTTTGTACTTCAAGACCAGCATTATCCAATATAAACACAGTAAAAATTATATAAACAGCTTTATTTTTTCTACTATCCATACTTAAAGAAACAGTCATAATGCTTGCGAAATGGCTCGGGAGTTAGATGTACTTGCTGCTAGCCTGAGTATCCAGGCACCCATATAAGAAGACACCACACCCAGAACATCAGAATTCCACTTTCCAAGTGAAGAACAGGAGATGCAAATGGCTGGCTTCCAGTCCAATAGAAAAAAAATTCTCATGAGGCTTTGGTTCAGAGAGAGATCCTGACTCAAAAGTAAAAACAGAATGATAGAAGAAGACTCCATACACCCTCATCTCACCCGGATCTGCACATATCCACACACAGTTGTACACACACACACACACACACACACACACACACACACACATGTTTAAAAATAGAAATAGGTTATATTTTATGAGCTTATTTTCCTTAACTCAATGTACTATAGGTCTTGTTATTTCAACCTAGAATGGGTAGCAAAATCACTCTCTGTGAGATAAGGGTTATTTTGAAACAAGCTAAGACAGGAAGTGGGCTAGGAACGAACAGTTTGTTGCTATAGATTGAGGCTGAGGTTGTGCCTCGAGACTGAAAGATGTGAGGGAGCTTTTCAACTCACGAGAGAGAAGTGTTCTAAAAACAGAACCAGCCGTGGGATAAGTATCTGGACCAGGAGAACGTGGGAAATCCTAGAAGCAAGCAGGAAGCCAGTGTGGCTGAAATAGCGAAAACAAGTACAATGTGAATGAGTGTGTGTGTGTGTGTGTGTGTGTGTGTGTGTGTGTGTGCGCGCGCACATATACATTTATAATCCCAGCTGTGTCTCTGTTTCCAGGCACACATGAAGCCTTAGATCCCTGCAGAAACCCCAGGAAACAGAATACACCTGTGATCCCAGCACCCATTTAGGAAGAGAAATCAGAAGTTCATGATCATTTCTGATACAGAGGAATGATAGGCCAACCTGTATTACATCATGAGACCCTCTCTCATAACAAAACAGAAATCACAACAAAAAATGCCCTAATTAAAACTAAAATGACGCCTAACTCCATTCAGTAAAGTCTGATTTTATTACATTTCCCTGAGCCATCATTTCTCTTCCCCCAAATGTGTTTGGAGGCATCTTCCAATCACTCAGATGGTGATCATCAAGATGTTTTACCTGAAACAGATTGATAACACTGTACTCTTTATCTTTAAGAAGACTATTCATGATTGGTTGGTTGGTTGGTTGGTTGGTTGGTTGGTTAATTGGTTGGTTGGTCAATTGGTTGGTAGGTAGGTTGGTTAGTGGACAGTTGGTTGGTTGGTTGGTTGGTTGGTTGGTCTGTTAGTCTATTTATTATTTGGTTTGTAGGAATAAGGATACTGTCAACTGCTCTGGAAATACTTGCTTGAACAACACTTTACCTTCTAATTGCCAGATGGGAAATTGTACAACTCTCAGACTTCAGGACCCTCCGTGGACAATTTAGTAACAACTGAAAGGTGGATCAGGGTATGGTGATGCTTGACTTCAGCTCTTTAAAGACCTCTTCTCACCAAGCAGCCTTGGCCTGCCTGGAACTCTCTGTAGATCATGCTGCCATACAATACAGATCCACCTGCCTCTGCCTCCCCAGCACAGGCACTACAGATATACACCACCATACCCTGCATTCCCTAAACGTTGGAAGCAGACACTGAGGTAGATTTACTTCTTTCAATTCCCCAAGTCTTGATATGGGCTGCTAGTAAACATTGATTAGAACTATGTTAGTTAATGGCTTCCAGGAAATATAACAAGAGCCAAGTGTCCCTTCTGGTCTTGTTCCAAGAACTCCTGGTTTCTCTAGTTCATTCTCCTTTCTGGAGTGCAGTTTATTCTCCTGTAAATCTAGAGGGTTGGTCCAGGTGTCAAAGTCCAAACATCTGAAAAGCAGTACTGTCCTCACCTCAAGTAGGAATCTTCGCTGCAGCTTGGAAAACAGCCCAGGGCACACTAGGGATGCTCTCACTCACTTAGGCGCTCCTGTAGTCTGTTTATATCAGTGAACAGATGCTATCTAGTAGCATATATTGGAGAACTGGAGAGACTCAATTTTCACAGAACAGGTGAGAGTGTGGCCAGGAAATAAGGATGCAATTGCAAGAGAGATTTGTTTTCATCCATAAATAGCTCTGGAAGAGTCCATCAGCAGCAGTGCACCAGGAGAGACTAACAAGAGGTCACTTTCCCTCAAGTACAGGTAAGGATGGATGTCTATACAGCCTTATGCTGAGGAGAAAAAAAAATCAGAATAGTGCTCATTGGACTTTCTGTACCATGTGGGATTCCTTTAGAGAGGATGTGGGGTTGAACGTGGGACATTAAACAATGATGCTTGAGTCCCCAGACATTAGGGTAACTTACCATCCAGTAGGGTTCTGTGGATTCTTCGAAAGTGAATCTTTGTTTAAATGGAATAATGGGCTTACATAGATGACTATGTAATATTAGATAATGATATGGGAATGGGACCAGGAAGGCAAGGGTACACATACATTTGCAGTGCTGTTCATTGATTTTTTTGGTTTGCAAATTAGGAGATTTTGTAAGAAAGAGCTTGTATGTAGTGTGGCTGCAAACATTGGAGGTTTTGTGTTAGAGGGGAGGTAGCCAAGGGCAGAAGGAACGGAATTTGGCTTTAGTTGGGTTGTTGGGGACAGGAAGGGGTGGCCAGTCCAAGAAGATGATCAGCTTTTGGAACTGGGATTCGTTCTTCTATGACTGGGAAGTCGATTAGTTCTTTTACTATCAGGGAAATATTTAAGAAAGGCTTTAAAAAGATCTTTAAAGTGTTTGAGTCTGTTGAGTTGGATTTCCCAACTCCCTCAGCTTGGAATTTTGGTGGCTGGAACCCTTCAGCTTGGGAAGGCTGTCTCTCCTGATCACTTGCTTCATGAACAGCCAGATGCTGCTAGAGGCTGGGCTCGCTCCCACCCCACCTCACCCCTCACACCCCACATCCCTCCCCTATCCCTACACTGAACATAAAATAAGAGTCATAGAATATAGCAAATATGCCTCAGTGGCTACTCATTAGATCCTCACAACATGCATGAAGTCTTATTCTGCACTTTCTATTGTATTACATGTGAATGTGTGTGTGTGTGTGTGAGAGAGAGAGAGAGAGAGACAGAGACAGAGACAGAGACAGAGACAGAGACAGAGACAGAGACAGAGACAGACAGAGAGACAGAGACAGACAGACAGAGAGAGTGGGAAAGGGAGAGGGAGAAAGAGATTATGATTTTTAGGAGTTCATTCTATTTTTTAACATTATGTACTTGGGGATCTAACTCAGGTTATGAAGCTCAGGAGGAAGTGACTTTACCCACTGACCAATCTATAGAATCCTTGATGAATTTCTTCTTCACGGAGGAAGCCATCAACTCATAGCTTCTGCAGACACCGCTAGACCCAGCTCATGTCTAAGCTCACAGTCTTTACTTGGGTGCTGGATCCCATCCCTCCATTGCTCAGCAAATCTCTTCTTCCTCTTTGTCAAAAAAAAAAAAAAAGCAACTCAAGCATTGAGGCAGGAGGATGGCGAATTCAACACCTTCCTTCAATACTCTTCAGTCATACAGGCACACACACACACACACACACACACACACACACACACAAACACAAACACAAACATGCACGCAAGCCAGCACACTGCTAAAGGCCTTCCATTTATTCTTTAAGCTTGGACTTACTTTTTATGCCAGAGTGGCCTGGGTTGGGTTGGAATCGCCTTCTCTTAGTCTACTGACCACTAATATGGTCCACATACATCACTCTGTCTTATATTTTCATTTGATTTTTGACGTCTTCATGTATCTCAGTCTGACCTCCACATTATAAATGTCTAGATATGACCTTGATCCTCCGACTCTCCACTACCAAAGTTCTTTGTTTGTTTGTTTTGTTTTTTTTTTTTTTTTTTTTGGTTTTTCAAGACAGGGTTTCTCTGTGTAGCCTTGGCTGTCCTAGAACTCACTCTGTAGACCAGGCTGGCCTCGAACTCAGAAATCTGCCTGCCTCTGCCTCCCAAGTGCTGGGATTAAAGGCGTGCGCCACCAAGCCCGGCTTTGTTTTGTTTTTTGAGACAGGGTTTCTCTGTATAGCCTTGGCTGTCCTGGAATTCACTTTGTAGACCAGGCTGACCTCGGACTCAGAAATCTGCCTGCCTCTGCCTCCCAAGTGCTGGGGAATATCAAAGTTCTTGAATTTCATTCAGGCAGACACCACCATTCCTGGTTTATCTGATGTGGATGACTGAACAGCTTGTCTAATGGATAGGATTCCTATCCATTAGACAAGCTGTCTAACATCTCACGCACCCAGTTCCCATACATACCGGTAGTTTTATCATTTAAAAAGGAAAGTGGAAAGAAAACTTAGCATCTTGACAAATATTTTCAATCTCAATCTTTGGGAGATTGAGGCTTAGGGTCAGGTTAAGGCCAGCTTTGGGCCAGGAAGGTTTCTCACAATAACATTCAAACCCCAGATAGCTCCTCCAAACCCTGTGGTGGGAGCAGCTCTTGCCTCCTCTGCTGATAGCCCCTCCCCTCATGCACAGCCCAGGCCTGAGTATGTAACTTATCCCCTGCAGACCCCCAGCTTACAGGAAGCCCACTGTGCTCTGCCTTCTGAGCCCACAGACTGAGAGTCTTGATTCCTTCGACCACACTGCTCTCTGTTGTTTCTTCCACAGTGAACTCCTACAAAGACTCTAAGGTGTCCTTGCTTGTCAGCCTAGCAGTCACAGCTGTCCTCAGAGGGCACCAGCTCCTGGGACACCCACACTCCAGCAGTGACTCTCTGTGTCTTTGGGGAAAGGAGAGTCCTCACAAAGTGGCTCCTGACCCTGTCCCTGCTGTGTCCCCTGGTCTTCTCCATGGCTGTTNCTCACTGTCCCAGCTGCCCTGCCCTCTCCCCTGTCACAGGCACCCCCCTGCATCTGAACCTTTGCCCTCTCTCCTCCCCTCACAGCCCTTCCTGGTTGGCTAACCCTCTTCAGCCTTGCTCAGATACCTTCTGNGTGACAGTGGTAGAAAGACATCTCAGCCTGACAGTGCAGGGTAAGATGCACCCATCCCCCCAGCACTGCNGCCCAAGCCCCCTGAGCTTGCTGGATGCTTTCTTTGTAGCTTATCAGCACAGTTGATGTGTTCATCCATGCAGGGAAACAGTGGATTCTATATTTTTNTTTTTTAAACAAATATTATTTTCTATATATTTTCTATGTATGTATTGCATGCAATAGTCAATAAACAAACCAGAGTTTCTTATGGTCTCATAGCTACATCTTTGACCCATTGATAGAGGCTAGAGTCATAGGATCATATGTATCCTGTTAAAAGCAGTAAACAAACACACAAATTGAGTAAAATTTTAGTATTATATTACTATTTTCTATTGTAAGTTGGACATCTTGTAATTTTTATAAATATACTATATTAAAATTATTATAAGCATATTATCACTTTAAATTTTATGTTTATTATTTTAAATTGTATGTATCACTATGTCTGTTCATGCATATGTGTTCTTGTGGTGACCTGTATATGTGAACGCAGTTGTCCAAGGAATGTTGGGTTATTGTGTATCTACAGTGTTAGTGGCTGTGAACCTCTCAACCAGGGTGCTGGGAACCTCTCCCAGTTTTCAAGTTTTCTGTAAGACCCATTGACACTCTTGACCAATGAGCTGTTGCAGCACCCTAATGGTAATGTTCTAGTGGGAGTGGTACTCGTTCATCCTCCCTCAGACTCAGTCTATGAATGCTCAGAATAGAACTAAAATGAAAACCTTCAAAACCCTTGTCATGGGTGTCTATGGGACAATGTGCTTAGACACAACTTTACTCAGTCCATGTTGCTAATACTGAACTTCATTAAGGCTTAGGGACCAACCACTGTGGCTACTGAACAGAAACAGCCCACAGTCAGCCATGGGCAAGTGCACTGCCATTAGAAGGCAGCTCCTTGCTTAGGGTTCTACCAGGGGAACAGATTCCTCTCTTACTTCAATTTTTTTTTTAAGATTTAATTATTTATTATATGTAAGTACACTGTTGCTATCTTCAGACACTCCAGAAGATCTTGTTACAGATGGTTGTGAGCCACCATGTGGTTGCTGGGATTTGAAC
>NC_034603.1:15062295-15078544 GCF_900095145.1 Mus pahari | reverse complement strand
GCCTCCTACTCCTTCTCCCCGGTAAGTGAGAGGTGGGGTGGGGGATGCCTGGGAGGATGGGGGTTCAGACAAATACATTCCCTGGGGGTGGAGTACAGGCTATACTGTGAGCAAAGAACCAGGGTGAAGCTGTAGCCCCAAAGATATTTCTTAACCCACATGAATTTCAAAATTTGTGGCTCAAATATAAGACCCACAGGGCTGTCAGGTAAGGGCTGAATATATGTGCATGCATGTATGTGCATGTAATCATCAATGCATGAGGTCTGCAGAAATGGCTTTCACTTGGCCCATATGCCATTGAAAAAGCCTCTTATTTTCAATTGTTTCATTAAAAATACTAATTGAAAACATCTATGATATAGAAGTAAGTAGTGAATCACATATTAATTTTTTGAGATGGGATCCAAGATAACAGGATAGACATCTGAAAATGACCTCACTCCAAGAGCTAAGATAATAGTTTTGAGTCCCTACTTCTGATTCTAAACCTTGCAATCTAATTCCTATCAAGTAGGACCATGAATGGTCATTAATTCTTTTTTTTTTTTTAATGTATGTGAGTATACTGAAGCTGTCTTCAGACACACCAGAAGAGGGCATCAGATTCCATTACAGATTGTTGTGAGCCACCATGTGGTTGCTGGGAATTGAACTCAAGACCTTTGGAAGAACAGTCAGTGCTCTTAACCACTGAGCCATCACTCATACATACATTTCAATAATTGTATTATGATAATATTTGTGAATATAACACAATATATTTGGGGAAAAAAATGGAGTGATGAGTGTCCCAGTGGGAAGTACACTCTCATTACACACTCATTTAATACAATGAGGAACATGCTTTCTCAGACCATCTCCCAAATGCCCAGGCTAGACCCAGGCTGGACAGGAACGTAGTGACCATTCAATGACTCTCACAGTTCAGTGTTCTGTGTTGTTCGCTTATTCCTTTCTTCCTGTGCTGGGATCCAACCCAGGGGCTGCCGTGGTCCAGGTGATCATGGCATCCTTGAGCTGCATCTTCAGCCCTCAGATTCCCCTCATGTGGAAGCAGCTGGTGATAGAGAAATCAGTCCATCCTCTCATAAAGTTGTTATTCTAGGTTTAAAATTTGCACGATTTAATCCTTGAATTAATATTCTGATTTTTGTGGTCTCATGTTATGAGTGTTGTTTAGTTTCTGGAATCTTATCAACACATAAAGAAGGAATCCCTGTTCAGGTTTGGTTTGGGTCCATTTTTGGTTTTGTTTAGGGTCAGCTTTGAGGACTGAACCTGAGGGATTTTATAAAACCCATTCTGAGCTTGGTCTGGTGGTGTGCACCTTTGATCCCATCATGGGAAGGTAGAGGCGGACAAATCACCATGAATTCAGGCAGTGTGTTCTACACAGAGTTTCAAATACCGAGGTCAGCTAATGTTACATAGTTGTTACAATAATCCCCAGTTGAGCCAGAAAGGAGAAATGGGAAAGAAATGAAGAAGTAAAATCAATTGTAGGAAAATATTGAGAGATCATTTTCTAACTCCTCTCTTTTGTCCACAGCTGCTGTGCATTCTTTCCCAGAAGTGCATGGAGTGGTGGGACACTCTGTCACACTGCCATGTATGTATCCAGTGTCTACTAGAAAGTTCTATATGTGCTGGGGCCGAGGGCCATGTGGTTACAATACATGTGGAGAAAGACTTATTGCAAGTGATGGATACAGTATCCAATATCGGGCAAACAATCGCTACCAGCTAAAGGGGCAGCTTCTTCAAGGAAATGCGTCCTTGACAATATTGCATCTCACTGAGAGTGACAGCGGTCACTACTGCTGCGGATTCCAAATGAAGGGATGGTATGGCATTAGAGAGATAATCACCCCCTTACTGCTCGTTCGACCAGGTAAACTTACCTTCTTTCTTTGCTTATTTTTTTTTATTTTATTTTATTTATATGAGTACACTGTAGCTGTCTTCAGACACACCAGAAGAGGGCATCAGATCTCATTACAGGTGGTTGTGAGCCACCATATGGTTGCTGGGATTTGAACTCAGGACTTTTGGAAGAGCAGTCAGTGCTCTTAACCGCTGGGCCATCTCTCCAGCCCCTTCCTTTGCTTATTCTTATTATTTAATGTTTGTAAACCAAGGCCTCTGTTTGCTAACAATTTGTTCTTTTCCCATAACAAAGAAACTAAGGTTCTTATACACATGCTTGCATTACACCCTTGCTTTTCAGGCTGGCCTCTGATGCCATGTTCTCCTGGGCCTCCTGCCACTAACTCTCTAGTGCTGAGAATACAAGTGAGTCCCCTCACACCCAGACTAAATTACCCGGTTGTATATACCATTTTGTGGCATGTGGTTCTCTGTTCCACTTTGTCCCTTGGGGTGTTCAGGCACAGCTGCACACCAGTTGGGAAAAAATAAAGTAGAATCCAGAGAGGGTGGTCAGCAGGACCTTGGTTGGTCCCTTGATATCCACACACTTGATATAACACAAATACACAAATACAGAAATAAATGCACATATTAAATTTAGGTCGGGGGGTTTACTCCCACAACTTGCCTATACATGGAAGAAACACTACAATTTTTTTTTTCTTTATTTCAAGGTAAAAACGCACTGGATTAAGGGATTGTACTGCATCCCCCATAAAGAAGAGTTCCAAAGCCATTGCTGCTTGTTCCTGAGGCTTTAGCTCTTAGGTTAGGCGCGAGGACAGGCAGATCACTTACAGGGAGCACGGGTGCTGACACAAAGGAGTCTGAGTGCTCCGCTGATGGTTTCCTTCCAGCACCATTTTGCCTCTGCTCTATCTTGGAACTCTGCACACTGAGACCATCAGTAGCTGTCTGTGTGCTACCGGCAAGTCCAATGCTGTTGGTTTGTGAGTTGCAGGCTGAACATGCCTAACCCAAAACCCCCAGTCTGCAGTGCTCCCAAATCTGAAAACTTTTGAGCACGGACTTGATAAGAAATATTTATCCTGCTTCCCGTAGATTTCAAGAAAACATAGAAGACAGTGCCCACATTCTGCCAAATGTGCAAATCTCCAATGTGTTGGGCTTTGTGTGCGATCTACATGCTAAGACGCAGGGCTGTAGTGTGTGTCCTCTCAGGGTTGACTGAAATGAGCACGCTGGGCCCGGAAACTGTGGGTGAAGTCAGGCACCACTGAGGGGAGTCCTAGCCCCTATACCTCTTCAGTCTCACAGATGCTTAGAGAGATCTGAGGAGCTGACATCTGTCATTCATAAAGTGTTCCCATGGAAGCCTGGTCTCTGTTCTCATCCATGGTGCCAGTGCAGCTGCCTCCTATTTGTGAGCCTCTCTCCACTGCCCCACCCTGCCACATCCTAGTTCAGAAGAGTTCAGAAGAGGAGCCTCTGCCTGGAGAAGATTCTGCAGGTGCAACAGTAGAAGCTCTTTTCTCTTCTTGCTTGACTGATCATTGATTCATCTTAATTTCCAAATCCAGAAATTTCCACGAGTCCACCAACAAGACTCTCAACTACAAGGCCCACAACTACAGGAAGACCCACAACTATTTCAACAAGATCCACACATGTACCAACATCAACCAGAGTCTCTACCTCTACTCCTCCAACATCAGCACACACACAGACTTACAAACCAGGTAAATCCCAATGTGTATCAGGGCCCAGAGTCCTTCTTATAAGAGAAGGTAGGACACACAGATACTGAGTCAAATCATAAGCGTACAATCAACAAAAAGTTTTGAACGGGGTCCTAAATAACAGCTTCACAAGGTCTGTGATTTTCCAGGCTCAAGCTGTGTTTACCCTTGGTTGTGTATCAGCTTGAAGATGGAGGACACCTCTCTCTCTTTATTAGATTTCCAGGAGATTCACTAGGAGCCAGGTATAGGTGGATCATTGTCCCAGGATAGCTGATAAGGATGGTGGGGAACTTGTCCGGCTGGAAATGACTCTCTGATGGAGAAACAGGGAATGATTGAGAACTAGGATCACTGTGGATCCTTTATGTCCATCCTGAAATTATCTCACACAGCTGAGGCCATACTTCAGTGAAGCTAACGGTTAGTGTTTTCTGAACACTAGGTAGGATACTACATGCTTTATGACACAATGTTCATTCTCAGCCTACTATCTGATACAGCTGTGGTCTATCCCTATTGTATAGTGACAGAAACTGACACAGAGTCAGAAAGTTGATGGTGGAGTTTATAAAGCTAGAAAGTGGCTGAGACTCTGCCCCTGATCACTTGAGCCGGAAACTGGTTCTTCTAACTCCAGGGCCAGGACTCCTGTTGTGGATACAGATATTTGGAGGGTTTGTTCTGTTTTTACATGCTCACAGGAAAGGGCTTCAGAACACCATCCTTTACAAAGAGGCAGTGGAAGCCTTGTAAGGTTTTTGATTTAAGCATCTTTTAATTCTTTAATGTAGCATGAAAAGTGCAAAATATATCCTTGGTGGGGGTGAAAAAACTCACATCAAATTTGAAGATTTTGGTAAAGGATTTCGTTGTGTCCAGATTGCAAAGATCCCCAAAGCGACACCAGGAACCACAACTCTGATGCAAGCACATGAGAGTCTTTATTTAAGCTGCATCTTGGGTCACAAACCCTCCTGATGGAACCGGATAGGAGAGTAGCCCCAGTTCTAGGTGATGGGGGTTTATGAACGAAAAGGCCACAAGCAGGGGAATTCCAAGCCCTGGCATTACATGAGAGGGTAAAGGAATGTTGGTCTTTAAGCTATGATGTTGGTTTACAGCATCTGGTTAAACCACAAGGAGGGAGCCTACATCAAAAAGGTGCATCGTGACCTAGGAATGACGTACGTTTACCAAGCCCACCCTGTTGATATCAGCTAGCTGCAGCCACTATGTCTATTTTGCTACTGCCAGGGACATTTTGTGATTTTTCTCAGACCTCAAGGGTGGGGGAGCCATGCCTCTCTAAGCTAACTTAGAATGGAGTCTTAAGAACAAAATGGAGTTTATTCTGCTACCTCAGTCCTTTCAGTTTATCCTGCTCATGCATTTGAGTAAAGCTCTGAGGTTAATATTTCAAATTGCCTACAGGTAAGAGTTCATATTCAATATTAATGGGTAGTAATGTGACTTAAGGATTGGAAAAGCCTGTCATCCTGAAGGCAAGGTTGGGTCAACCCTTCTATATCCAGGAGTGACGTGATCTATGTTCGAGAGGTTTCCAAAGATTCCTAAAACCCATCCATAACCTGAGGTAGAGATCCATTCTGTAAAGCAGAAGAAGCCTCACAGGTTTTTTCAATAGAGGGAGCCTGCGTGTGCACATTTGTAACTCAATATTCTTAGAAGATGGTTGTCTCTGGTTCCCCCATTCCCATGTGTGCTATGTTTTACCAGTATATTGTTCCCGGGTGTGAGGAAGACAGAGGGAGTATGAAGGGCAGATCTTTCTCTGTGATGCCCTGTCACCTAACCCTCATCAAAGTAAGGCTCCCCAGAGTGGAGCCGAGAGCAGAGAAAGTCTATCTCTGGTTTCCTTGAGACTCCTGGCACTTTGATCTTGTGCCTTTAGGCTCCTGGGCTAAGTCCTTGCTGTGCCCATATCAACCCTCCATTGGTAAATGTTTTCCAAAAGCAAGAAATATAAGGATTGAAAGGGATTTCAGTAATCACATGGCCCACCAACTGCCTTGGCTAGCTGTGCCTGCCCAGAGTCTTATATACTATCTCATTGATTATTTCATATCAATTAATGTCACTGCTAGGTTGGGAAAACTCTAAAGTTCCTCTTAGGAAATACACAATTAATCCACCTTTCAATTTATCCACCAATACTAGCCACATTTCTTTTGACAAGTTGTTGAACATTTCTCATTAGAGATATGATATTGTTAAAGTGAACTCCACAGTATTCACTCTCCTCACCACATCGTTCATCACATAACAATAATAACATCACCTGTGTTTTCCAACACAGTGTTGAATGCTCAAGTGTGCATTCCTAAGTGCTTCTGTCAGGACCTTGAGGACGAAGTAAGGTCACTTGACTAATGAATGTGATCAGCATTAAACTCAAATTTTGTCTGATTCAACCTCACCCTACTGAGTCACTTACTCTGATGCCTGGAAGGGCTTACTTAAGGGCCTAAGTGCCAAACAAAGCCTAGACTGTAGATGTTGCCTAAACCTAGCCATTGCCTTTGGCTGCTTGGAAGGGCTCTGCCAATGAGTAAAATATAAATACTGGAAAGTAGGAAGGGTGGAGGCCTAGGAGTCATTCAAAGGGCAGGGCCAGCTTTGGCGGTTGTTAGGGACTCCCACAGACCTGCAAGATTTCCATTCATTGTATGGGTGCTGGGGGGGGGGGTGACCCACAGAGTTGTCTGTCATTTGCAAAAACTAGAAATATGTACTCATCTGATGTGTGCTTCTTCATCTGTAAATGCAGTTAAATGAATTCTTGTCAGAATGTTATAATCCTTATATGCCCCAGATACTCAGTGGAAAGAGGATTCTGTATTTCATTCATAGACACACAGAAACAATGAAAACAATATATTCTTTGTTACAAAATAGACAATTCAAAATACTATGAAGATCTAAATGTTCAAACCCTGCTGCTCAGTGACTCTACTGCGGTATTAAGCCTTAATCCTCACAAGGTTTAAGACATATTTGCCTTGTAGATAATATTACTGATTTACAGATAAAAAAAATTCTAAATTCTTGTATTTGCAATTAATTTTTCCTCCTGTTGACCAGACTGGAATAACACTGTGACATCCTCAGACAACTCTTGGAATAATAACACCGTAAGTATTTCTCCCTAATTTATTGGCCATGTTCCTCCGTATATCTTTCGGGAAGCACATGGTATTTAACAATCGTCTCTAATATTAGTCTACAGTCATTTGTATCAAAATAGAAGAAGAATAAAAGAAAGAAAGCCAGATTTAGTGGTCTATTCCTTAATTTTTAGACTCAAGAAGTTAATGCAAGATATCAAATTTTTGAGGACAGCTTGGACCATTTGGTTATGTGGTAAGGCCTTGCTAATAAATGAAATCACACACACACACACACACACACACACACATATGAAGAGTTTGAGGCTTTCAATGGGTGTTCCTTTAGGAACACCTAATCCTGTTTTTCTACCCACGTGGAGCCATAGGCCCTACCTATGGACAGTCAGAACATAACAATGAGATGCTGGTTGTAAGACTCTTTTGTTTGTTTTTTGAGGCAGGGTCTCATCTAGTCCAACTGATCTTGAACTTACCACATAGCTGAGGATGACCCTGAACTTCTGATCGTACTGCCTCTATCTTCCAAGTGCTGAAATCATAGTTGTGGATGCCACTATAACTACCCGCTCCGTTGAGATATCACCTCATTTAGTAGCTCAGGCTGGCCCGCAACTCCTAATCTTCCTTCTTCAGCCTACTGAGAACTTAGATGACAGGCCTGTGTCATCTTGCCCAGCCAAACACTAAAATAAACAAACAAACAAACAAAAACAAACAACAACAAAAACCTAATGACATTAGCACCCAGGGGTCTAGCAGATATAGGAAGAATCTGTATATATTGGTTAGGTATCAGAAACCATTATGTACATTTCGCTAAGGGCCCAGAATGTGGTGGTTAGGTATAAAACAAAACAGGTTGTCTTGCCATCAGTCACTTGTGAAACAATCATGGTAATAGCAAGGGGGAACAATTTAGAGTTAAGTTCAAAACAAGTAGTAGAAGGATTGACTCTGAAGATGTCAAACAGTCTCTCGGTGCATTGAAAATGATGCACAGCAGTACACAGCATTGTTTTGGGGTGTTTGTTTAGGTCTCTGAGACAGAATACCATGTAGCTCAGGCTGGATGGAAATTGTTCTGTACCTGGAAAGGATCTTGGCTTCCCAACCCTCCTGCTTCCACATCTCAGGTTCTGAAAGTAAGGTGTGCTTCCCCATGCCTAGCAACAGCAGCATAGATCTTGACTCAGTAAATCAACTTCCTGGCCATATCTCATGAAACATTAAAGGAAGTTTGTGAAGATGAATGAGAAAGGATTAGGAATCAGGAAAATGTTATGATGTAGATAGATGTTCATGTTGGCATGGTAACACGGCTGTGATCCCAGCAGCTATATGCAGGAGGATCAGAGTTTCAGCATCATTGCTAACTAGTGAGGTCCAGACCAGCCTAGGATGCGGAAGACCCTGTCAGAATAACAAACAAACCATGTTTTCTTCTATATTCCCCAGGGTATTTGCCAAGAATCACCTGAGAGTACCTTACCCAAGAACTCCACTGAGCATGTCATTTGTAGCTGTAGAGACGGAGCTCGCAGAGCTTAGCTAAGGTGTCCGTGGTCTCACTGACTAAGCAGAGGAGCTGGGGTTGTGATCCAGAGATGAGGCTCATTCATGGGCAAAGACCTGATCTCAGGTCTGCTTCCTGCAGTTAAACCCATGTCTGAGGGCCTGCTTAGGGCTAGTAGATCAGTGCTGAGCTATGACAGGGCCAAAGCTGATGTCCTGCCTGTCTCATGCTTATTCCAGTAGGAGATGATGCCAGGTCACCTGCCCCAGGACACTGGAAGAGATTCTGCATTTGTGTCTGATCACATGCTGTTAATCAGGCTGCAGCTATGAGTATAAGCTTTTTAGGTTTTTAATTTTAGGAAGTTATTAAATATAATTCCATCATTTCCTCCTTTA
This sequence comes from Mus pahari, assembly GCF_900095145.1. Classification (NCBI taxonomy): domain Eukaryota; kingdom Metazoa; phylum Chordata; class Mammalia; order Rodentia; family Muridae; genus Mus; species Mus pahari. The sequence continues at coordinate 15,069,849 of NC_034603.1, read as the reverse complement.
TTCTCCTGGTCCAAACTTTCCCATATATTCCCTTCACTTTCTTTTTGATTCATGATTTGTAGTTCTTTAATTGTTGATATGTGTGCATATAATATATACATACTGTTTTATATATAAATTGTATACTACACATATTCCTAAAATCATAAATATAACCTGCCCAGTATGAATAATGTTATTCGTATGTGTATGTTTTCAAGACTACCATTTGGTATTAGAATTTTATAAAGATTTAAAATCTTGAATTGTATTCACAAATAGAGTCTGTGATAACAGACCAGGACCAACCAGCAGATGAGCACATGGAGAGCAAGATTTAGAGACGAGTCATTTTTCCCTTCACTATCATAAGATGATACATTTATGGAATACACTACTACTGACTATTAAAGCAGATATAATCAAATAAATGATATATCAACCCACATTAAGCATGCAGTCAGATCCTTGGCTGAGTTGTACACACATGTCATCATCTTGAGCAGCATAGAACACCTGTCTATCATCCTTGAAGACACTTTGAATTCTCATGTCTCCACGTTCCATTGCCCATTACTGCCTCAGATCCTTGGATCTTGCTGCAAATTCTAGACTTGCCCCAGGCCAGTGAAAATGAAGATCTAGATTTAAGGTCTAGTTTGTGTTTTCTGATCGTTGATGCCCCTTTGGTTTGCTATTTATTTACTGATTTGTCTATTTATTACTACTGTTATTTTATTTATTGTTTCCTTAGGAAGCAATCCCTCCACAGAAGCCACACAAAAACCTGACTAAGGGCTTGTATGTTGGCATCTGCATTGCAGTCCTGCTGCTGCTGCTGCTTGTGGGCACTGTGGTTATCATCAGTAAGTAATTTCTTGACTGTCCCCAAGGAAGGAGAACCAGGGTTCTCAGTCCTTATGACTGCCTTTAAGCAAGTGTACATGCCATAGGGGTTTTGAGTTCACCTGACTTTTATATGACCAGATCCACGATGGTAAGGCAGCCACTCCCTGAGGGATGTGCTAGCTTACAAAGTACTCCAGGCACTAGTTTGTGGTGAGTGCTAAGTGATCTTGGACCAATGCTACTGTGTCTCAAGACCCCTGGTCTGGAAAACTCTGGCAGTTGGAAGCAGACCTGATTTTGAGAGCGAGATCCATGGCAGGCAATTTTATGCAGGGCAATATTTTCTCAAAAGACAAACAAATAAAAAGCAATCAAGAATATGCCTGTCAAAATTTGGGGTGTTTCCCTCTAACTATTTACAACATGTTTATCTGAAATCTTTATTTATGCTAGCTCTAGTATCAAGTGCCTATTATCTCAGCATTCCAATTCTATGGTTAGACACCATATCAGATGGTGCCTAACAGGGAGAATTACTTGGAATTTGAGTAAAATGCCATAAATGTGTTGTCTTCCTCAGTCTAAAGTTGTTTATTCTCCCCTCAAAAACGTGTTCTCCCGCAGCCCATTGGAAATATGCACAGTTCATTGTGAACAGGACTTTACAATGTCAGTCTTACAACTTAGGCTACGTGGGTGAATATCCTAAACAATGTACAGCACAGGAAGGAATTACCCAAAGTTACCCAGGGGTGGATCAATTGAAAACAGAAACCGTATCTTTGATTAGAAGAAAATATCATGAATGTTTCTGATTTCAGTTCAACTTTGCTTTCAACCTCTCTCACCATCCTTCTCCCACCCCTTTAGGGTACATGGTTAGGAAAAAGAAGTCGGGATCTCTGAGGTAAGCTCACATGGATTGTGTTGGAACTCACTGTCTTAAGAATTCCTCTCTGTGCTCTTTAGCCACTAAATTATTCTTTACTGATTGATGTGTTGATCAGTTGGTTGATTTGAGACAGGGTCTTATTACATGACCCAGAGAGACCTGACACTTTCCATGTAGCCTAGGCCAGACTGGAACTCACAAACCTCCTGCTGCAGACTCTTTAGTTCTGGGATTGTAGGTGTGGTCCATGACGTTTGGCTCCCATTTTTTACCTTGGTTCCAAAAGTAAAGTTTAATAAGCCCCCCCCATAACTTTGTTTGTTTGTTTGTTTTGTTTTCTCTATGAAGCTGTGGTTGTCCAGGAATCAATTTGTAGATCAGGTTGGCCTCGAACTCAGATCTATCTGCCCCCGCCCCTGCCTCCTGAGTGCTGAGATTAAAACACTGGGCCACCACCTCCTGGCAAGTCCCTTTCTTGCTATCCTTGCTTCTCAAAGATATTTTCCGCATTTTGTATTTCCTAACATTTATGGCATTATGGCTGTTGGGATGGACCAGCCACAAATACCAACATTCCTCTCTCCAGATTAATTTCATCCAGTTCAGTGCCTGATGATTTTATTTTGCAGTGTATATGAATGTATGTCATACAGGTGGTTTTTGAAATTATGTCACAGACACAAACCCCTGTGAAAAGGCATTGTGTTGTTTTAAATGTTTTTCTACTTTATACTTAATGTTAGAGGGTGTAGATTCTATGCAAGTTTAACCAACCTTTCTTTAAAAAAGAACTCCTTATTATTGGATGCATCATGTCTTAGCTGGGGGATAGTGTGTCATGGCACCTGTGGAGGTCAGAGGACAAAATTGTGGAGCTGTTTCTTTCCTTCCACTGTTCCATGGTTCCAGGATTAAAATTCAGGTTACCAAGCTCTCCTAAACCTTACTAAAGCAACACAGTCCAAAGCAAATACAGGAATCATCCAGTTTTTAATCCGGTTCCAAATGCGCATCCTAATCGGGTACCTGCTTGGATGCTAGTTATGTTGTCTGTCTTCCTACATCTCCCATGTATGAGTTCTATTACAAAAGTAATTTGAAAATTCCAATATGAGCTGCTTTGAAGAAAATAATTCTTAGTTGTATGATTAAACAAACTTTTCTCTGACTTATTACCAAGGCCCTGTGTGGTACTATTTTCTGTTAAAGTTTTTGTGCATGGGGCTCCTATATTCCAGAGTATGTACCATAAATGTTCTGATCAGACACTAAAGAGGATCTCCTGTTTTTCAATCTCTCTCTCTCTCTCTCTCTCTCTCTCTCTCTCTCTCTCTCTCTCTCTCTCTCTTTCTCTCTCTCTCCAGCTTCCCTGTGTCTAAGATCAGACCTTTGCAGAACACAGTGGTTGTACAGTCCAAAGGTGAAGACAAGATCTACATTATTGAAGACACTGCTAACCCTGGAGAACAGTCCCAGTGGCCCTCGGAGGCGCCTTCTGCCTGAGATTACAGAGATTGTCACAGATATCACAAACACCTATCACAGCTCCAGGGCGGTGTTGGTTCTTCCGGCTGTAATGGAGAGAGTAACCCTTGACTGTGTACACTCAGAACTTAAGGTTAACATCATCCTAATTCTTGTATCAGCACCACCTCAGTGTCTCCACTCACTGCAGTGATTCTTTCAAGTGTGAATGTTTTGTTTTGTTTTTGATTCAACACAATTACCAGTAATACAGAAATAGTCTTGGTTATTTAAACCATCACAAGAGGAAATATTTAAAAGTTAAAAATAGTGTGTGGGGGTGGACAGGAAGTCCTGATTTCAGAAGAACTTTGTAATCATGTTTTATGTATTTTGTCATACTTTGAAATGTCACTTTCCCCATCTTTCCCAAAGGTCTTTAATCACAGGAACATGGAGGTTTAAAGGGAATCTAATGTTGCTTTTTAGAGGTTGCAAATTTCTCATACCTCTGGAAATAAGATCATTTATTATGCAGTTGATCTTAGCATAAGGATGGGTGTTTCATATTAGGAGCGGTTACCATGGTGAATATGGACCAGGCACACATCAGGGGAAGAAGATAATGGACCAAGGGATTCAGTTTATTGATGCTATTTCTACTCCACTCCTGTCTTGATGCTCACTGTTCCAGAACTTACCCACTAGGAGATGCTAGGAGGAGACAGTGAAGAAATGAAAGAGCACAGGACACTGGCTCTCTGCTGAAAGAAGTCCTATGGCAGGTGTGACAGTGTTTGGGACTATCACGGTTTCCTTCAGACTTCTAAATTTCTAAATTGTCTTCAGGACACGTTTATATTTAAAATTATTTCAGAAAGACAACACATTTTTTGTAATGAATCAGTTTGTCACAATAAAATAGAAAATTTAGTTTTCCAAGAGTTAACAAAAGCTGTTGTACTGTTATCTCCATTGCACTTTGGTTGTTTAGAAGAGCAGATTGGCTAAAAGCTTTTCATTTCTATTTCAGTCTGAGTGATCCCTGACACCAGATCAGAGACATTAAGGCCCTGGTATCCAGGGAGACCAGGGTGCTGGTTCTCGGTCTACATTTCCAGTGTTGTCCTAAAGACATTCAAGGAAATGAATATCTGTCTGGTTGTTTGGTTGCTGGTTGTTTTTGTATTTGGGGGGGGGTGTTTTTTTGTATACGTTTGGAATTTTTGCAAAGTCAAATAGTGGATTGTTGCATTCTCGAGTCCCATAATAGAGCTTCCCTCGTCTGCTCTAAGAATTACTCTGTTTAAACTACAGTGTTTTCTATTTCTTAAATTTGCACCAAGTACGCATCAAAGGAGGGTTTTTAGCAATGACAGCCCTGATTTGTAGCTTTCCTGGAAAGACTGGATCGTGATGGCACAGGAGGTCTGGTCTGCAGCTTGGTTTTAAAAGTAGTATGGAGAGGTCAAACCTATTCCACCTTAGCCTTCATCTTAAAGGAAAAGAAAAGTTTAAGAAAATGATCTACAACTAAACCCAAGCTACACCCAAGTACCAGGAAGGGCCCCACGGCCTGTCCTTGGCCCATAACCCAGAGTTACTCCCAAACTACTTCCTAGCAACAGTCAATCAAAGGTGATTCTGATTGTTTCAGATGTACTTTCTGACCATTGTGATTGTCATAGTCTTGCTTCTGAGTACCCACCTGTGAGCTGACAGTACTCATTCTCTTAGATGCTCATCAGGCTGGACACCCCCCCCACACACACTTGCTCCTATTCTACTTGTCTTAGTTAGGGTTTCTATTCCTGCACAAACATCATGACCAAGAAGCAAGTTGGGGAGGAAAGGGTTTATTCAGCTTACATTTCCATACTGCTGTTGATCACCAAAGGATGCAGGACTGGAACTCAATCAAGCAGGTCAGAAAGCAGGAGCTGATGCAGAGGCCATGGAGGGATGTTTTTTACTGGCTTGCCTCCCCTGGCTTGCTCAGCCTGCTCTCTTATAGAACCCAAGACTACCAGCCCAGAGATGGCACCACCCATAAGGGGCCCTCCCCACTTGATCACTAGTTGAGAAAATACCTTACAGCTGGATCTCATGTAGGCTTTCCTCAACTAAAGCTCCTTTCTCTGTGATAATTCCAGCTGTGTCAAGTTGACACAAAATTAGCCAGTGCACTACTATAAAGCTCTTTCCAAATGAGGGTTCAGAGCTGCTTGTCCAAAACATCCTATGGGTTAGCAGTGAGTAAGGCCAAACTCAAGTGTAAAATAAAGAGACCCTAACAGGATCCTATTGGTATTGGTTCCTTGGTGGTCCTTTGAGGTTCATAAACATTTCTTAGCACAACAATATTAGAAGTTAAACTTTTTCACATGTGTCTTTTATTCAGTCATCTTACTTTATCTTTGTGATTAGCTGGAGGAGAGTGTAGGTGTAGAAGTTTGGGGAAATATCAAGGCCTCATCAAGTCCTGTACTTTGTCACTTTGGCCCCTCAGCTGAGTCATCTGGAGAGCTGAAAACTGTCCCCGGGCCCACTCACTGCAGTCTCGAGTTGTCAGCTACCGGTGTCCTAAGTGTTCAACTTCTCTGGATGATTTGTGTGTGTGGCTCAGACTAAACCCGCTGACCTAGGGAGACTCAGAGGACAGAATGCCTTCATGATGTCTGAATAAATCCTCTGGAAGAACATAAAATGCACAAAATGGAATAGCACAATACCAGCAATGGGCGAGGGCAGGTGTACAACCAAGTTGTGAACAGGGTGTGAGGTCAGTGAGAGCAGTTCTGCCCCAGGTCTGGCTTCCAGGAGGTAGTGTTGGGAACAAGAAGTCTGAGTGCTCCCATGCATCTGTGAGGCTCCCCAGGAAGCTGGTGCACAGCTGTTAGCTGACTCTGTCCCTGGGCCTTCTAAGGACTCAGTGTTTCATCACAAAGACCACTAAAAAAAAAAAAAATAGAGGCAATAAAGAAAATCCCCACTGTGCTTTGGGGAGATGCTCTAAGGTGACCCCAAATTCCCAGCACTTCAGAATGCTGGCTGTCTTCACTAGTTTTGCACCTGCAGTAACCTTAAAATATTTTGATGATGACCCAGTCATAATTTTTAGGAAATTTTGTTTTTTAAGAATAGTATTATGCTCACAGCAAAACTAAGTGGAAAGTACAGAGAATTTTTTATAAACCACCTTCCCCAACATACACAGCCATACACACATGCTGACTGAGAAAGAGAAAGAGATAGGGCAAGAGAAAAGGAATTGGTAGAGGAAGGAGAGGAAGAGATGGGTGGAGGAGAGGAAGAGAGGAGAGAGGAAGCAGGAGAAGGGAGAGAGACCTTGTCAGCATCAGCATCTCCCATCATTGTGGCACAGATATCAAGACTGATGAACCAGTTTTGGCACAATTGTCAACTGAAGTCTAGAGTCTCCTTCTCTTGCTCTTGTGTATTCTGAGTTTTGACAAATGTATAATAACAGGGATCAACCATTATTGCTTCATAGCAAATAGTGTGTGACAGGCCAGGCAAAAACCTCAGAAGTGCCACATTCCCAGGCTTTACAATGAACAAGAGATCCCTCCAGAATCTGCTCCACTCATTGTCTCAGGCTCAGAGGCACCAAACTCTGGTCTCCTTGATAATTGATGATATCCGTCCTGACTCTGAAGAAGTCATCCAGTCAACCCTCCCTCTCCTAAATCTCAACTATGATTTTTTGTTTCTTTGTGGTTCTTGTTTGGTTTTTAAGAGTTTTACGTGTGTGTGTGTATGTGTGTGTGTGTGTGTGTGTGTGTGCCTGCCCATGGAGACCATAAAATAGTATCCAATCTCCTGGAACCAGAAATGCAGCACTTCACATGGGTGCTAGGAATAGAACCGGTGTCTTCAGTAAGAACAGCAATGGCCCTCACAGCTGAGCCATCTCAACAGCCCTGGGGTTTTACTTTTTTCGAGATAGATCCTTCCTATACAGTAGGTGAGCCTCTAACTTGAGATTCTTCTGCCTCAGTACCTTGAGTGCAGAGATAGTGTGTGTGCGACCATGGCCAGCATAGCTCCAGACTATAATGAATACCATTTATTTCATTGCTGGATGAAAATAAAGGTTGTTGATTCATGTGCTGTAGGAGACAGTTTTATAAGTTTCCAAGGTCTGGCAACTGAGCTAACTGCAGTGAGTATTCATGTGCAGAGATTCTGCGCATATGTCAGATGAGTTTTAACTGATATGGGTACCCAGAGTGCAGGGAGATTAGAGATCGCCTCTCTGTGAGCCTGCTCTTTCCCATCTTGCAAGATGGCGGGTGAAAAGGCGCCTGATAAAAAGGAGAAGAAACCTGCAGCCAAGAAGGCTGGCG
>NC_034603.1:15059870-15061312 GCF_900095145.1 Mus pahari | reverse complement strand
ACAGAGCTTCAGAAGTGCAGCAGGGGATGAAAGGGTCCCTGAAAGGGGGAAGAGAGGGGCCTGTGCTGCAGAGAAGTGAGCAGAAGCCTGGGTCTCATCCCTGCAGTTTCCCAGGAAGCAGAGGGAGGAGAAACAGCTTCCACAGGTGAGCAGGAGCAGAGATGGGCAGTCCTCCCACAGGACAGGTCCACAGCCCTCACAAGCCCTGAACCCAGCTGTGGGTCTGACTGGGCCGATTCCTCTGGCAGATGGGTCACCAGGAGAGAAGAATCCCATTTTCCTACTTGGGACTTACAGGGACTTAGCCAGAAGCTTAGCCTTCCAGTCTACACTGAGGAAAGGCCCAGAGACATAGCTTTGGGAAGGAAGCAGACAGGGACTGAGTGGAGCAGACAGCAGGAGGCTGGGTTCAGACTGAGCACACAGAGGGAGCTGAGCCTTCCCCTCATAGTCAAGTCAGACCTCATCAACTCTCAGTAAGACTCAAGATTGTAACGCTGTGCCTGAGCCAGTAGGTGGAGCCAATTCTGGCGGCATCTATTGTTTGTTGTAAAGCCTGGGACTTTGGAATTCTGGGGTTATGTGTGATAACCACACTGAGTGTCTCTCTAACATAGACACTTTTAATACAGAAAATTCACTCTGAGGAGATGGGAGTTTGGGGGGTTGGAGGGTACGGAAGAACATGGCCGAATGGAATGGCATTCCTAGCAAAGAGAAGCAGAAGTGAAAATTCAGTGGTGGTGACAGGTCTGTTAGTGTAGCCCGGGAACAGAGGAGCATGTCCCTGCAGAGTAGAGTGGGCTCCTGGGGTGTCAGGAGGCTCAGACCATCACTGCGCCATCTTTCCCCTATCAATACCCGTGGCCACTGCTCTACCACTGACCCTGACAGCAAGGTGCAGCCCCTGCTACTGCTGCTGCTGCTGCCTCAGCTGCAGCTGCCGCCGCCGCTGGGAATATCAGTAAGTCAGTGGCCATTAAGAACAAGATGGTATATAGCAGCCTGCCCCTGGAAAGGCTGCCCAACCACAGGATCACCCTGACTCTGAGCGACAAGACATCTGAGATGAAGAATGGTTGATTTCTGGGTTAAGTCTCCTAAAAAGACCTCCAAGATCCATGCCACTCCACGTTGATGTTCACCGCCTCCGGAAACCATGAAGTCCACGATCTTTGCTCCCTCTGCTGCGGTGTGCAGGGAAACATCTTGCAGTGGCATAGATGACTCCAGACTGGCAACTGAGAATGAGAGACAGGGACCATTTCTGTGACAGACTCCCCCAACGCCAACAATGTACAGGCTGGATATGAAGCTACTAAAAAGATGTCTTAAGAGTTTGTAGCCGGGCGTGGTGGCGCATGCCTTTAATCCCAGCACTTGGGAGGCAGAGGCAGGCGGATTTCTGAGTTCGAGGCCAGCCTGGTCTACAAAATGAGTTC
>NC_034603.1:15055550-15058780 GCF_900095145.1 Mus pahari | reverse complement strand
TGGAGGGAGGGGTATAGGGGACTTTCAGGATAGTATTTGAAATGTACATGAAGTAAATACCTAATAAAAAAAATTGGGAAAAAACAATGCCCAAACCAAAGGAAAAATATATATATATATATATATATATGAAGAAGACGACTATATGTGGTTGGTTGGATGGTTAGTTTATTTACATATTTGGTTTGTAGTAGTAAAGACACTGTCAAATTTCACTACTGTTCTGGAAATACTTGCTTGAACAACATTTTATCCTCTAATTGCCAGATGGGAAAGTAGTCATATCCAGTTTCCTATTTTACACAACTCCAACACTTCGGGGGCCTCCTTGGACAATTTGGTAATAACTGAATGCTGAACCCAGGTATGGAGAAGCTTGGCTTCAGCCCTTGAAAGATCTCCTCTCACCAAGCAGCTTTAGCCAGCCTAGAACTTCCTGCATAGCCATGCTGCCATACAATACAGATCTACCTTCCCTTGACTCCCCAGCACTGGTACTAAAGGTGAGCACCAACATACCCTGCTCTCCCTAAACTTTGGAAACAGAGTCTATGAGCTAGATTTCTTTCTTTCAACTCCCCAATTCTTATGGGTTCCTAGTAAACATCGATTAGAAGGATGTCAGTTAATGCCGTCCAGGAAGTATTACAAGAGACAAATGTCCCCTCTGCCCTTGTTCCAGGAACTCCTGGCCTCTCCAGTTCATTCTCCTTTCTGGAATGCAGTTTATTTTCCTATAAATCTGGAGGGCTGGTCCAGGTGTTGAAGTCCCCCCAGGCTCACAGTCACACCTAGAGTAAGGATCTTTTCTGCAGATGGAAGATGGCCCAGTGCAATGCTCTCACTCACTTGGGCGCTCCTGTAATGTTTATGCCAGCGAGCAGATGCTATCTACTCGGTGGATTGGAGCACTGGAGAACTCAGTTTTCACAAAGAACAGGTGAGAGTGTGTCCAGGAGATAAGGGTGGAATTACAAGAGAGACTTGTCTTCATCCATAAATAGCTCTGGAAGAGTTCATGGGCAGCAGAGGACCAGAAAGAGAGACTAACAAGAGGTCACTTTCCCTTAAGTACAGGTAAGTGGGGGACGTCTGCTCGCTGCTTTATGCTGAAGAGAAAGAATCAGGATAGTGTACCTTGGAGAGTCTGTACCATGTGGAATTACGTTAGAGGTGATGTGGGGTTGAACGTGGGACATTAAACAGTGGTGCTTGAGCCCTGAGACATTAGGGTTACTTACCATCCAGTAGGGTTCTGTGGATTCTTGGAATGTGAATCTATGTTTGAATAGAATGATGGGTTTTCATAGATGACTATGTAATATTATATAATGATATGGGAATGGGGCCAGGGAAGCAAGGGCCCACATATATTTGCAGTGTTGTTCATTGATTTTTGTGGTTTGTAAAGTTAGAGATTTTTGTAAGAAAGAGCTTGTAATTGTAGACAATGCGGGTTTTGTGTTAGAGATGAGGTAGCCAAGGACAGAAGGAATGAAATTTTGCTTTGCTTGGGTTGCTGGAGATGGGAAGGTTGTGGCCAGTCCGAGAAGGTGATCAGCTTTTAGAACTGGGGTTTGTTCTCCTATGACTGGGAAGTCGATTAGTTGTTTAACTATCAGGGGAAAATGTTTTGAGAAAGGTTTTACAAAGATTTTTAAAATGTTTGATCTGTTAAGTGGGATTCCATGGCTTGGGGCTTGGTGGCTGGTGCCCTTCATCTTGGGCTGTCTGTCTCTACTGATGGCTTGTTTCGCCAACGATCACCTATTGCTGCCTACTGTGTTCTCACTCTCACAGCACCGGCCCCCGGCCCCACACCCTCCCCTGTCCCTACAGTGAACTTAAAACAAGAGTCATAGAATATAGCAAATATGGCTCAGTGGCTACTCATTAGATCCCCACAACAGGTCTTACTATGCACTTTCTACTTTAATACATATGAGTGTGTGTGTGTATGTGTGTGTGTGTGTGTGTGTGTGTGTGTGTGAGAGAGAGAGAGAGAGACAGAGACAGAGAGACAGAGACAGAGACAGAGACAGAAAGAGAGAAAGACAGAGAGACAGAGAGACAGACATAGACAGACACAGAGACAGAGACAGAGACAGAGACAGACAGACACAGAGACAGAGACACACAGAGAGGAGAAATTATAACTTCCACAAGACTAATCTGTTCTTTAACCACTGTGTACTTGGGGATGTGATTAAAGGTACGCATCTCAGGAGGAAGTGACTTCACCCACTGAGCCATCTCTCTGGTCCTTGATTAGTTTCTTCCTTCATTGAGGAAGCCATCACCCACAGCTTCGGCAGACACCCCTGAACCCAACTCGTGTCTGAGCTGACACCCACCCTTTACTTGAGTTGAGGCAGAGGGATGGAGAAATCAATACCTTGCTTCAATCATCTTCAGATCATGCAAATACACACACTGTTTGTACTTTCTGTTTATTCTTTGAGCTGCTACCTACTTTGTATCCCAGACTGGCCTGGATCACATTGGAATCTCCCTCCCTTAGTCTACAGACTGTGATATGGTCCCCATACATCAGTGTGTCTTATATTTTCATTTGATTTTGACACGTCTTCATGTGTCTCAGTTTGACCTCCACATAATAAGTACCTAGAGGTGACTTTGATCTTCTCATCCTCCACTACCAATGTCCTTGAATTACATACAGGCAGACACCACCGTTCCTGGTTTGTCTGATGTGGATGACTGAACTAGAGATTCATAAACATTAGACAAGCTGTCTTATATCTTACACACCCAGTTCCCAAACTGGTAGTTTTATCATTTAAAGAGGAAAGAGGAAGGAAAACTTAGCATCTTAACAAATATTTTCAATCCCAGCCCTTGAGGAATGGAGGCATGGCTTCAGGGGTTCAAGGCCAGCTTTGAGACAGGAATGAATCTCACAATAACATTCAAACCCCAGATATCTCCTCCAAACCCTGTGGTGGGACAGGCTCTTCCCCCTCTACTGATAGCCCCTCCCCTCATGCACAGCCCAGGCCTGAGTAACTCATCCTCTGCAAACCCCCAGCTTACAGGAAGCCCACTGTGCTCTGCCTTCTGAGCCCACAGACTGAGAGTCTTGATTCCTTCGACCACGCTGCTCTCTGTTGTTTCTTCCACAGTGAACTCTCACTGCAAAGACTCTAAGGTGTCCTTGCTTGTCAGCCTAGCAGTCACAGCTGTCCTCAGAGGGCACCAGCTCCTGGGAC
>NC_034603.1:15035148-15054055 GCF_900095145.1 Mus pahari | reverse complement strand
CTTGTGCCGAGACCAGAGTGAGACTGAAGGCTATAAGTGGGAAGGAGCAGGAAAGAGGAGTGTTTGGGAGGACAGGAGGCCCCAGCAGAGCGGCCTATGTGACTCAGACAGTCAGGATGAGGCCTTCTCAGATACAGTGTGCCGAGGGCCACAGCCAACCAGAGTGTCTCCTCATTGCCCTGCAGGTCACCATCATGATGCCCCCTCAAGTCCTCATTTCAGGCCTCCTACTCCTTCTCCCCGGTAAGTGAGAGGTGGGGTGGGGGATGCCTGGGAGGATGGGGGTTCAGACAAATACATTCCCTGGGGGTGGAGTACAGGTTATACAGTGAGCAAAGAACCAGGATGAAGCTGTAGCCCCAAAGATATTTCTTAACCTCTATGAATTTCAAAATTTATGGCTCAAATATAAGACCCACAAGGCTGTCAGGTAAGAGTTGGATATATGTGCATGTATGTAATATTATGTAAGGGTGAGTACATGTATGTGCATCTAATTGTCAATGCATGAGGGCTGCAGAAACTGACCCATGTTCCATTGGAAAAGCCTTTCATTTTAAATTGTTTCATTAAAAATACTAATTGAAAACATTCTATGATATAGTAGTAATCAGTAAATTGCACATTAAACTTTTGAGACAGGGTCCAAGATAGCTTTGGTTGTCCAAATACAGGACAGACAACAGCAAATAACCGACCTCCTACAAGCTAAGATTTTAGGTGTGAGCACCTAAATCTCATATTCATTCTAAACTTTACATTCTAATCTCTATTGAGTGGGACTGTGGAAGGTCATTAATTCTTATCATACATTTCTATAAATTTATTATGATAATATATATTATATTTGTGAACATAAACAATGTATTTGCAAAAAAAAAAAAAAAATGGAGTGATGAGTGTCCCAGGGGGAAGTACACTCCCATTACACACTCATTTCATACAAGGAGGAACATACTTTCTCAGACCTGTTCCCAATGCCCAGGCCAGACACAGGCTAGGCCAGAATGTAAGTGACCACTCAGTGACTCTCACAGTTCACTGTTCTGTGTTGTTCGCTTATTCCTTTCTTCCTGTGCTGGGATCCAACCCAGGGGCTGGCGTGGTCCAGGTAAGCATGGCATCCTTGAACTGCATCTTCATCCCTCAGATTCCCCTCATGTGGAATCAGCTGGCAATAGGGAAATCTGTCCATCCTCTCATAAAGTTGTTATGCTAGGTTTAAAATTTGCATGATTTAATCCTTGAATAAATATTCTGATTTTGTGGTCTCATGTCGGGTCTTGTTCAGTTTCTAGAAAGTTGTCAACACATACAAAGGAATCCTTGTTCTGGTTTTGGTTTTGGTTTCTTTGTTTAGGATAAGCTTTGAGGACTGAACACAAAAACCCACCCATCCTGGGGTTTTATAAAACTCATTCTGAGCTTGGCCTGGTGGTGCCCACCTCTGGGGAAGTAGAGGTAGGCAGATCTTCATGAATTCAGGCAGTCTGCTCTGCATACAGAGTTCTAAGTACTGAGGTCAGCCAAGGCTACCCAGTTAGAGCTTATCTAAAAACAAAAACAAAATACCAAAACAAAACAAAAAACATGTAATCAACAAACAAACAAAAAACAACAAAACCATATGAACAAACAAAAAGTCATTCTGAAAATTTACGTTCAAGTTAGCAAAGTTCTACCTTTAAACCAACAATGCTGAAAAACAGACAGACAGACAGACAGACAGCTAGACAGGCACAGATACACACACACACACACACACACACACACACACACACACACACACACATATCCTGGATTCTGCTCTTTGTATAGGGAGGAGGCTGAAGAGTGAAGGGGAGGGGTAGGAGGGGTCTGACACAGGGTCTCATGAGCCCAGGTTGGTCTGCACTTCACTGGTCTCCTGCCTTTACCTTCAAAGGTCATCTTTTGCAGGAACCCTTCACTGTGCTCTGTATCTGAAAGAGCACTTTCAAAAATTTTTAAAAAAATTAGTCAGTAGGCATGCTTGTCGTCCCATTTCTGAGGAGTCTGAGGCCAGAGGATGGTAAGTACAGAGAGCCTACACTACAGAGCAAGGTCGTGTCTACAAACCAACCTACAAGTGAGCGATAATGGTGCATACCTTTAATCCTAGCAGGCAGAGTTGGATGGCTCTCTATGAGTTCCAGGCTAGCCTAATATGAAGGGGTCCAACCAGACATTGGGATGAAAGGCAGAGGTGTGGACTTTGCAGGGTCAATTTAATGCCTGCTAGGGTAGGAGTGGGAGACTTTTACATCTCTTTCCCTTGAATCCTTGGCTCTATTTCTAGGAGTAGATGTCTTTGTAATTGGTTAAGTTTCTGGGGGATTTTGGGAACTTTTGCTGATTAGCTATATTTGACTCAAGCAAGGGTGATGGGGGCAGCTTCTACAGCTCCTGGTTGGCTGCCCGTGAGGGTGGTTCAGTCTAGGTGGTGGGGCAGCTTCCTGATTGGCTGCTGGTAAGGGGGAGGGGTTCCCTGAAATTCACTTGTTTTGGACTTTTCCAGTTGTGAGAAACAGAAACTTAGGCCTAGTCTCCCAAACTTCCACTTTGCAGCCTGTCACAGAGTCAGCCTGGCTCTGGCTAAATCTGTCCTCTCAAAGGAATTGAATCAGGATGTGACTTCTTTTGGTGATGTTTCCTAATGTCCTATACTAAGAGTTAACACTGACAATAGAAACCAGTACTAACTTGTCCCTATTTTTTTTAATTCAAAACATCATTCTGTAATTGTTCAGTCTTGACCATTGTTACTTGTGTTTTTTGTGTATTTTTATTTTGAGGCTGAATATCACTGTGTGGTGCGGATGGCCTTGCTCTCTTCCCAAGTTGATCAGGGTGCCTGGAAACTTTCTAATCCAGCTGCCCCTGTCTTTTGACTAATGGGGACAAAGCCTGTGTCACCGTGCACAGTGGCTTGGAATCATTAATATTGAGTTGTTATCAAGCTTAGAAATTCTTTCGCTGGTCAGCGTTTAAAACTCCTCTGTCTGGCTCGTCACTGGGGCCACAAGAGATGCTGTCTGATCCTTAACAACTTTGTATAATTTCTCATGACTTAAGCGCACTGAGCTGACTCTTCCGATGTCCCAGGACCCTCACCAGCTCCAATGCCCTTTCCCATCTACCTGGGAGAAAAATAAATGTCCCAGAGCAAGAAAAGAGAAGCTCCTGAGATGGTTGTTTCCTTTCTGGTTGTTCCCATTATGATCTTTTGATTAGGGTTATTGGTTTTCAATTGGTTTTTTGGGTGTCGTTGTTTGCATGATTGCTCCTTTCTCCACTAAATTTTTACTGTCCAGGGAGGGTTTGAATTGTTTTCATGCCTCTATCCATACATTATATTGGACGAGCAATCTAATCGTTTGACTCTAAATGTGTGAATACTTTGTGCCTAATGGTGTGAATAGATTTACTGCAGCACAGTCACACCCACTGCCTTCTGTGTTTTCCTCAATAACTTTGACACGGATTGACAGGAGCCCTTGCCTCTCAACACCTCATTGTTGGTTCCTGAACCCAATAGACCTACTACTTAGCTGGTCTTTTAAGGGAAAGGGGAGTGAGGGCCAGCAAGATGGCTTAGTGGCAACAGGTACCCATGGCTGAGCTAGATTAACCTAAGTTCAGTTCTTGCAAGCTAGTTGCTAGGTGAGAACCAACTCTCTCAAGTTGACCTCTGACCTCAACACTTTGCCCATGGGAAATTATGCACACATACAAGCAAAGGAGAGAAGGGGAGAAGAAAGAGAGAAAGAAATGGAAATAAGTGAATAAATACAATTTTTATAAATCTTAGAAGTGGGTTGAACTCTACCTCCATTAGCTTCCTGCATGTAACAGGTGAACACATATTTTTTTCTTTTTTCCTGGAGAAAATGCTGTAGATTTGAACTACATCGCATTCATCAAGGAGAAGGGTGTTCAGAGCAGTTGGTCCGAGTACCTGGGTTTTATTCTGTAGTTGGCAGAGTCAGCATTGACTGCTGCTGCTTCCGGGGAACTGTGACAGCTGACAGAGCAGTGTGTGCTCCTGCTGGGTCCTCACTCACTGTTTCTTCCAGGCACCCTTTCCTGTTACTTCCAGTCTAGGATCTCTGTGCACTCCCAGATCATCAGTAGGGTGTTTGGATTCGTACAGCACTTCTCATTTTCTTTATTTGTGAGTTACAGGTTGAACCTGCATTGCCCCAGTAGCAAATATGCAGTACTTCAAGATCTAAAATCTCTTGGGCATTGCCTTGATAAAAACACCTATAAAATTGAGTTCCATAAAGTATTTATATGCAGAATTATCAGTGGTTTATAAATGTACATGTAAGCTATGAATATGAACTGTGCATACATGAATATGAAAGCTACATCTATCCATATTTAGACTTGAGTACCATCTGTAAGCCATGTATAAATTTTTTAAAAATTCCAAAATACCCAAATTCTGAAACTCCTTGTACCAAAATATTTGCATAAGTGATATTCATGATGTTTCTCTTATATTGGAAAAAAAGCATAGAAGACTGTGTCTACTCTGTATCCAAAAGTACTAATTCTTTGAGTTGGACTTTGCATAGGGACTTTCATGGGGCGACTAGGTTATTAGCCTTCAGCTATGTTCTGTGTCCTCCCAGGACTGCCTGCATTGAATATGCTGAGCCTGTAATCTGTGGGTGAAGTCAGTCATTTACCAGTGAAAGGTACAAAATCTCTCCCAGCCCCCATACCTTCTCTATATCACAGATGCTTAGAGACATCTGAGGATCTGACTCCTGCCATTTATAAAGTGTTTCCATAGAAACCTGGTCTCTGTCTCATCTTGGTGTTGTCAGTGCAGCTGCCTCCTATGGGTGAGGGTAGACAGGCTCATGTCCTAGTTGGTTAGTGACACAGAACAGAAGCTAAGGAGAGGAGCCTCTGCCTGGGCACAGCCTCTCACTGCTGTGCAGTGGAGTAGGTGCAGCCTCTCACTGCTGTGCTATGGAGCAGGCGCAGCAGAAGGCTCTGCTTTCTTCTTGCTCAACTTTCCCTTGTTTTCCTATTGATTTCTAAATTCAGGAGTTCCAACTAGTTCTTCAAGGAGACTTACAATTTCAAGTACATTCAAACTGATCAATATACCTGGACCTTCTCCAAGGAAACCCAGAACTATTCCAAGGAAACACATAACTAAAAACAAAAACAAAAAACAAAAAATAAAAACGCAAAACAAAATCAAAAACAAAATTACTCTAAGGGAACCCGTAACTACTCCAAGGAAACCAACAAGAAACGCAAGCTCCACGAGTACTCCAGGGGGCCCCCCAACTCCCACAAAACACAGCTACTACAAGGAGAACAACAATTGTCATAAAATCCATAACTAATTCAAGGATACCCACAACTACCACGAAACACACACCTACTTCAATAAGCCCCACAAATGCTCCAAAAGCAAGCAAAATCCTTGGTAAGCGACTGACTTCACCCACAGATTACAGGCTCGGCATATTCAATGCAGGCAGTCCTAGCAGGACATGCCACACAGCACTGCATCATAGCTGAAGGCTAACTAGCCTAGTTGCCCCATGAAAGTCCCTATGCAAAGTCTAAGTCAAAGAATTAGTACTTTTGGATAGCGAGTAGACGCAGTCTACTATGCTTTTTTTTTTTTTCCAGTATAAGAGAAACATAGTGAATATCACTCCTCCAACACCTGCACACATACATACTCACAAACAAGGTGAAACCTATGTGTTCCAGGGCTCAGAGTCCTTCTCATGAGATGCTATAAGACACACAGGACAACAAGGCAGTCTTAAGTAAAATCTAGGTGAACAGTTCTTAACGTGGATCCAAACAATAACTTCATAATACCTGTGATTCTCCAGCCTTTTTATGTGCAATCTCTGCTGTACAAGAGCTGAAGAGGGAAGACACCCATCTCTATCAGTCTCCCATGGCATTCACTACTAGGCAGACTTATGTGGATCATTGATCTAGGATATGTGATGAGGATGGTAGGAATCTGGGTGAGTGGGACATAACTTTCTGATGAAAAACTAAGCCACTAAGTGGCTGAGGGCTAGGGTCAGGTAAGAGCATTCTGGACCCTTTGCATCTATTCTGAAATCATGCCATCCAGCTGAGACCAGAGTAGAGTGAAGCTAACATTTCATGTTCCCTGAGCACTGAGCAGTATTCTACATCCTTTCTGATGCAGACTAGAGATGTTACCTAAACCTAGTCACTCATTGCCTTTGGCTCCTTGGAAGGGCTCACATAGTGTAAAATATAAACACAGGAATGTGGGAACTAAGGAGGGCCGAGTTATCCAAATGGATCAGTGCTGGGTAGTGAGATTTACAAGTAGTTGGGATTTCCATAGACCTGTAGTATTTCCATGTACTGAATGGACACTTTGCATGTGCATTGCCAGCAGAAATGTCTGTCATTTGTAGAATTAGACATGTAGAACCATATGACGAGTGCCTTTTCAAGAATAAAATGAAATGGAGGGACTCCCGGTTAGGATGTAAAGCATCTGTTTATTGCGTCACTCAACAGAATGAGAATTATGTGCATATAGATTTTAGAAAACACACAATATATAATCTGTTCCAAAAATAGATGTCTCATAAACACCCTGACGTATGAATGGAGTTCTCTGACTCCCGTGCCACACCACATCCTAAGCCTCACATCATAGGAGACACATTGGCTTTTGGACCACATTACAGCTGATTTCTAAAGTAATTCTGATCCGAGTCAAGGAACATAAATGTTAGGTGAGAATACACACAAGCTATACTGGGTATTGTGGTAGTTCCATTCCTTCTGAGTGGAGTCATTTTGACTTTTCAATGTGGGTGTGGCCTTCCCGCACTTACCATCCTCAGCTCACGTAGGACCTTAAACTAGTTCACAAAGAAGTTCTCTGGTTCACCAAAATATGTAGCTGAACCTTAGCATGTACATGTATTTCTTTCCCCAGAGAGGTGGGGAAAAGCATGAAGAGAGGGAGAGAGGAAGGGACAGACAAACGGACAGACAGACGGACGGATGGACGGACACAGAGACACAAACAGAGAGACAGAGAAGACACAGACAGAGACAAAGAGAGAGGGAAGAGAGAGAAAAAAAGGAGAGGGAGAAAGAGAGGTTCAACCTCTTAGAGAAATTTAATAAAACGTTAAGAATTTAGTGTGATGCTCGAATGCTATAGTATTTTTATTATATTATTAACTTTGAACTCTCGATAGAAGCTGCTGTGAATATATGTAGTCTATACTGAAAATATGACTTGTTGAAAATAACAATTAATTTCCATTCTTGTTTAGCAGTTTGGACCACCACTGTGACATTTTCACAAGACCCTTGGAATAATCACACTGTAAGCATACTCCTTTGCATGTTAATAGTGAGATTCACATGCCTGTCTTCTTGCAATCATATTGCCTTTAAACACTTTAAAGGCAGGTACCACCATGCCTGCACCTAAGCTTTTCTTTACCTGAACCTTGCTCTACACCAGGCTGGGCTTCAACTCAAAGATCGGCTTGCCTCTATCTCTTGGTATTAAAAGCATGTCTATGCTCCAGCCAGAGCCTACAGACCTAGAAGGTGTTTGGTTATGATTCCTTTCCAGAGTAGTCACCTGGCTAGACTAAAACTCCTCTACATAGAAGAAAAAAATTAGTCAAGCATGATTGTTTGTGCTTTCATTTCAGGACTGAGGCAGCTTAAACAGTAGATACCAAGTTTGAGGATAGCCTGCACTACCAGGGCATCTTGGGTTACATAGTGAGACTCTGTCTCAAAAAGAAAAAGAAAAAAGAAAAAACAAACCATTAAGTATATGATAATAAATCCACTAAAAAGAAGAAAAGATTTTGAGTCTAAAAGGGGAGTTAGGAAGTTCATTTTGATGAGCAGGCTTGTTAGTTGTACCCAATAAATGATACTTTATAAAACAATGGAGGAGGTAAAGATGCAGAGATCGATTTATTTTATATGGTTAAAATTTAGGTTTAAAAAAGAATGAGCTAACCAAAGGAGAATAAATTAACATATCATATTTGTGTATCTAATTGAAATATCAAAAAGCATCATGCCACTGTGAAAGTACTGATAACTGAACAGACTTGTGCAGGATCTAACACAGTCCTGCATGACACAGCTGAACCTGAGCACAGTTAGCTGCACACAGCTGTCTTTACCAGCAAGAAGAAATAACTCAGAATTAAATACAAAATAAGGAGTAGGGAAATCTGGACTCGGCAGCTGTCAGGCTGTCTCTAGGTGCAGAGAGGACAGTACACGGAGAACTGGGCACAGAGGCACTCCTGTGTGTGCTGGTGTCTGGGGCTTTTGATTTCTTTGGTTTTGAGTCAGGGGCTCCTGGAGACCAGGCTGGCCTTGAATTCCCGACAGAGCTGAGAAGGATAAGGATCTCCTGACCCTCCTGGCTCTACTCCTCCTGGGATCACAGATGCGCACAGCCGCCTGCTTCTTGAAGCTGCAGATGAGCTTCCCAGACTCCATCTCCTGGGAAGGTTGGAAAGATGTGTGAAGATGAATGAGAAAGGCTAGCCACCACTGCTCCTTATAGCAGGGAATGCTATAAAGCAAACGTTCAGTGGGCAGGGTGGACACTCCTGTGGTCCAAGCACTCAGGATGTACAGGCAGGAGGAACAGAAGTTCATCACACTGGCTGCGTAGTGAGTGAGGCCTGCCTAGGACACATGACAATACCCTGTCTCAAACCTACAGACATTACTTTATACTCACAACAGTATTTGCCCAGAAGTATCTGGGAGTAACTTACCTAATGTCCTACTGAACGTGTCGATTGTAGCCATAGAGACGGAGCACACAGAGCTGAGCTAACGTGTCTTTGGTGTCTTTGGTCTCACTAACTAAGCAGAGAAGCCAGGGCTGTGATCCATGATGAGGCTCATACATGGGCAAAGATGTGATCTCAGTTGAGCCCATCTCTCACTTGTCTGTTTAGGGCTAGTAGATCAGTGATGAGCTATGACAGGCCTAAGGTGATACCCAGCCTGTCTCATGCTTATTCCAGTACATGGTAATACGTGATCACCTGCTCCAGGGCACTTGGATGGATTTTGCATTTCTGTCTGATCACATGGTGTTAATCAGGCTGCATCCATGAGCAGCTTTCTGAGTAGTTTTATAAAGACGTAGATCTTGCATCATGGCTGGAGAACCATGGCATCGGTTCCAGCCATCAGCGGGCAGAGGCATGTGCATCTTTGAGTTAGAGACCGACCTGATGTACAAGAAGAGTTTTAAGTTAGCTGTGGCTATAGTGAGAAGTAAGGCACAGTCTCAGGGTAAGAGAAAAAGAGAATCCAGAATTGCATGTTTACAAAACAAATAGGATCTATGAGTCTATGAAGAAAGTTCAGACTCAGCTGAGCAAACTGGTAACATCAGAGGATCAAATTAGAAAGCAGCCATTGCTTTTATCAATAGAATAATAACCTACTGGATGTTAATGCAGATATAATCACTCCAGATAAGCAACCTTGTTGTCACCTCAAGTCACATAGAAAAACATTTTAATCCTCTTCCTAGGCACTTTGAAGTTTGTATTGTCTAGAATTTCACAGTTTAGTACCAACTCCGTTTGATTTTTACTTGCGTGCTTTTTTTTTTTAAACACATGGTCTCTCTACGTAGCTCTGGCTGCCAGAAACACTATGTAAACCAGATTCTCTTGGAACTCTCAGGCATTCTGCCTCTGCCTCTGCCTCTGCCTCTGCCTCTGCCTCTGCCTCTGCCTCTGCCTCTGCCTCTGCCTCTGCCTCTGCCTCNCTCTGCCTCTGCCTCTGCCTCTGCCTCTGCCTCTGCCTCTGCCTCTGCCTCTGCCTCTGCCTCTGCCTCTGCCTCTGCCTCTGCCTCTCAAATAGTGGAAACCAAGGAGTGCATGACCACATACTTGCATATTCTGTACTAGTCACTGGCAATGGAGGGGAAAGTCTAGGTTGAGGTATGGAATGTGTTTCCTGCTCATTTCAATTGGTGCCTCTTCAATCACTGATATTTCTGTAGGAAGTGGTCCCAACACAACCCACCCTGAAGATCTCCACTAAGGACCTCTATATTGGAATCTCTGTGTCTGCCGCATTGCTGATCCTCCTTGCAAGCGTCCTGACTGTCATAAGTGAGTAACTTTATCAAGGTTCCCAATGGCAAGAATGGGTCTGGGTTTCCATGACATAAACAAGCACAAAATAATCCAAGGAATTTTGGCAGAGCAAATTGTTTAATTTCTATAGCAGAGTGCAAAGCCAGATTAAATGCACTGAGCCAGCATGCCCAGTGGGGCTCCTGCTGGGCCTTTAACTCTAAAGCAGAGGGGTCCCTTGCTTCTGTCCGAGAGCTCAGAGCTTGGCCTCACATTCTTAGGAGACTGCTGATATAGAGCAGTGCAGTGGCCATGGTATCTGAGCTTAGGTTTTGACTGTGGGAAAGTGATGACTCCACAGCTATTCTTGACCAATGGTGTCTTTCCACATCTCTTCCAAGAGGCCCCTTCCTCTGTCTTATGTAGCGTTGGAGAGAAGACAGTGTATTTCATGCGTATTTCCCAGACCAAGGAACTAGAGCAGGGATTCTCAGTCACTCTGACTGTCTCATGTGATTCCACCTGCCATGGGGTTTACATGTTACATGACTTCTCTGTGTTCCTGAATCCATGATACATACTGGAGACCCTTCTGGGTCCCAAGGGATGTTTTAGGTCCTTCTATGCACTGATATTACTTCTAAGACATGGAGCATGCCCAGTGACCACTGTTACAGTATCTCATAAAGATTCCTGTTTCATACAACTGTAAAGCATAAATACTGGTGGTTCTTTTCCTAAATACCATCATTTGTTTCACTCCTTGAAACAGGGTCTCATATACTCTAGGGTGGCACTGAACTTATGATACAGAGGCCAACATGGGACATCTAAGTACATCTACATTGTGGTCTCAGAGCATACAGTTTATATTTCAATAATTGGGCATCTCAAGAAAGAAATAAAATCACATTTTCTATGAAAAGGTTAATGTGGGACTGGAAAGATGGCTCAGCACTTAAGAGCATGTACTGCTCTTACTGAGTACCATTCCAGCTCCTGGGTGGGTGACTCACAACTGAATCTAGCCATATCTCCCTGGATGCCTACAGATTGGACTCTAGTGCACAGATACTCATACACACACACACACACACACACACACACACACAGAGAGAGAGAGAGAGAGAGACAGAGACAGAGAAAATCTTTAAAGAAAAAGAAATTAAATGCTATAGTACAAGAATTTGTTGTACGAGATTGTGACCTGGAACAAAAAAGACCATTATAAGATATATGGTATGTTGTATCTTAGCCTTTGGATGTGGTTTTGTCCCCTTGATGATACTGAGGAATGTTCTGGAACATAATTAGTAGAGGAAGTGCATAAAACACTGGATGGGAAACTACATGGCTAACACTGGAACAGAGATTATTGTGGGCAGCACTCAGGCCTGCACAGCCTTTTCCTACAGGGCTTGTGGAACTGCACACAGTGTTTCTGTCTGTGTAGCCCATTCTTTAGGTAAGAATGGGAGCCATCCACCTTCTGAGATGCCACACATGAGATCATTCCTGACCTATTTCACATGACTGGGCAGAAATTTGGAAATGAGAATATGCCTGTCATATTTTAGGATGTTTCTCTTTAACATTTAGAAGTTGCTTGTTTATAATGGTTATTTAAGCTGGCCCTGGTGATATGAGCCTATTACCCCAGGGTTCAGTCTGCTGAGACAGAAGGATCACCCTTCATGGCTATTTTATTTTTTTATTAAGATTTTATTGATTTATTATATGTAAGTACACTGTAGCTGTCTTCAGACACTCCAGAAGAGGGAGTTAGATCTCCTTACAGATGGTTGTGAGCCACCATGTGGTTGCTGGGATTTGAACCTGGGATCTTTAGAAGAGCAGTCGGGCGCTCTTACCTGCTGAGCCATCTCACCAGCCCCTTCATGGCTATTTTAGACTACAAAAGTAAGATACTATATAAATGGGAGAATAGAAATGGCACAAATACTACAAATATGCTCCTTTGCTTAGTCCAAAGTTTTTATTCTCCCAGAGAAAGAGCGGTTACCGGGAGGGGAGGGTGAGGAGTAGGTGGTGGCACACATCTCCTGAATTACACTATGGGAGGAGTCAATGCTAGTGCTGCTAGCTTAGTGACCCTTTTAATAGGGTCATGATGGATGGGGCCATCAGTAGGACCTTGTGTCTCACACCACTTGGAGAGTCCATTTCCCACAAGCCAATTTAAAAACCTAGATTTCTTCATTTATTTTCCAGAGAAAGATTATCCACCAATGTCACTCTTGGGTGTTAGGAATCCTGTGTTGGTGAATGCAGGAAGCCATGAATACAGAGAAGATACATGGATACTAACTGTAGGGTCCATGGTTACCAGAGAATGATTGGTTCGGTTAAAAACAGACACAATGCCCCTGATTAAAGAAAATAGCATGAACATTTTTTGATGACACGTTCAATTTTCCTCTCAACTCCTCCCAACTCCCCCCACCCCATTTTAGAGTGCAGACACAGAAAAAAGAAGAATATAGAAAGGTAAGCTGTCTCGGCTTGTGTCAGTTGCTTTGGAACGTGCAGTCTTGAAGATTTCTCCTGATTTCTTTCTTCCTGTTCCTTGTCTCCTTCTCTTTCTCCCTCACCCCTCCCTTCTCCCCATTCTTTTTTTATTTAGTCATTTTTAGTCAAAGTGTTTTTTTATATTATATATTCTGGTCATGTTTCTTCCTGTCCACCAGCTCCTCTCAGATCACACTGCCTCCCTACCCACCAAACAATATTTTCTCTCTTTCCTTCAATGAGGAGGGAAAAAAAGAAAAAGAAAACCTACAAAAAAATACTAAGATGAGATCAAAATAATCACCCGAAGACTGTTTTGTGTCAATTGTCACATTGCACCATCTGAGCTTTCTGACCCTATGTTGTTTCCAGCCCTGTACACATGATACTGACCAAAGCACAGAAAAGCTTTGTCCCCACTTCTTTGTAATTCTCAGCACAGGTGTTCTTTTTGTGGCTGAATGGAGACACTCTTTTTGGTTCTACATTTCAGTAGTAGAGATGGCCAATATATAAATGACAAAATCCACTATGTCAAAACACTACCCATGAGTTAAAGTTAGTCAGTTTTGTTCTGTGATTTGCCCCTCTGGGAGCTCTAGAAGCTCAAATCCCAGTCTACCATGACTATCTTCAATAAATGTTCCACTCACAGCAGATGGGAAAGGCTAGACCACAGACCCCAGCAATTCTCAAACCATTGCCTTTCCCTGTAGGGTCGGACGTTTTGTGCACATGCTGTATGCAAGTGTGTGCCATGCGCGTTGTCTTTGTAGTTGTTTCCACGACAACCAGCCCCCGTGGAAAGGCAATGTTTATTGTTTCACCGATTTTCCCACACCATGTAAATATTAGAGTATGCAGATTTCAAAACCATTTTTTTCTTTAGCAAGAATTTATTAATTATTGTTTTGGGAACTAGTTTTGGTGGTAGTTTCAGTGGCGCATTTTTGTGTATAAAGTCCATGGCACCTGAGACAGACAGAGGACACTGTGTGGAGCTGGTTCTTTCCTGTCTTTCCGTGGGTACCAGGGATGTAGCATGGGTCAGACTTAGACTGTAACCTTAGGGTCACAGTTCTAAGCTGAAAATACAGGAGCCATCCAGTTCTTAGTCCTGTTCCAAAATGCACATCCTGATTAGAAAACTCCATTAGGTGTTACATATCTGTCTTTTAAACTTGCCACTTTTGTTTTCCATTACATGAGTAGATGGATGGATGCTAATATGAACTTTGTTTTTAATTTTAATGTTTTATTTTTAGTTTGTCTGATGTTTATTAAGCAAACTTTTCTATTACTTAATACCACATTTCTGTGTGGTACTGTTGATTCACTGTTACAATTTTGTTGTGAGTGGGGTTTCTGTAGTCCCAAATTCAGTCATGCTGAAATCATGAGTGAAAAGAATCTGCTCAGATCTGAAAAGTGACCTTCATGTTCCTTTCTTCACAACTCTCTCTTCAGCTCAGTTGTCTTCCATGGATTTCAGAATGAAGTTTTTCAAAGTACGGAGCAACCCGAAGCTGTAGACAATGTCAACATTATCAAAGTTCCAGTTGCCATTTGAGGGGCCATCATCCAAGACTGCAGAAGAAAGAATGTCACATGACCATGCTGTTCTATTGTCTCTGTGTCAGTTCATGTCGTGTTCCCATTTTCCAGCAGCAGTGGAGAGGGTGGCCCTCTCGCTGTCCATAGGCCTAGTCATTGTTCTTATAGTACTCATTCTTACCACACACTGGGAGCAGTCTCTCAAACAGGAACAGCTTAGAATCCCCTGTGCTCTTTAGATGTCCCAAGTTGTGTCTGTGAGAGACAATCACTGATAATTCAGAAAATAGACTTCCATCTTAGTTACCAAGACCATTAAGAAGAGAGGAGTAAGATTTAAAAATTAAAATATGTAAATAAATAAATAAACAAATGCAAGTGGGGAGGCCAAGACTTAATTTAGAAGTACTTCATGATCATGCTTCCTTTCTTTTATTGTAAATTAAAACATTATTTTTCATCACCTTCCCCAAAGGGGCTTAAGTCATGGGATCTGCAGGTTTCATTTGTCTGGTAGATGAACAGAAAGGAATCTAGAGGTGCCCGTGCTTTCTAATGGCCCCTGAAATATGATACAGTGTACTATGGTTGATCTTAGGATAACAATGTGTGTTTCCAGTCAAGAGAGGCTACCATCGTGAGTATGGACCAGGCAGACACCTGGGAAGAAGATAATGGGGCACAGGCTTGAGTTCATTGAAGCTATTTCCACTACACTTCTGCCTTGATGTTCAGTGTTCTTAGACTCACCCACTGAGCTCTGAGTTAGGAGCTAGAAGGAGACAATGCAGAAAGGGAAGGGAAGATGAGGGGGTGGGCCTTGGGGTCTCAGCCTTAGAGAAGTCCTGTTGTAGGTGGGACAGTGTTTGGGGCTACTGCTGGTTTCACGTAGAGTTCTAAGTTTCTAATTGTCTACAGGCCATGTTTATATTTAAGTGAATTTCAGAAAGTAAAGCATTTTTTCATAGTGAATCAGTTTGAAACAATCAACAAACGATCTGGTTTTGCTAAGAGTTAAAAAAGGCTGCTGTATT
Source organism: Mus pahari (assembly GCF_900095145.1). Lineage (NCBI taxonomy): Eukaryota > Metazoa > Chordata > Mammalia > Rodentia > Muridae > Mus > Mus pahari. Next base: position 15,038,781 of record NC_034603.1, on the reverse strand, counting down.
GCTATCTCCATTGCCTTTTTGATTGTTCACAAGTCCCAGTTTTCAGGGGAGTATTAACTTTTACATGAGATTTCTGCCTCCTGAATGCTGGTGCCCCTGGTTGTCCTCCTATCTCCATATGCCCTCCATGGCAAATGTACACACACACATACACATACACAGAGGCATGCATGCAGACATGTACACAAATAACTAAAACTTAATGAGATTTAAAAAATTGTAAATACTAAAGTGGAAGAAGGTAGAAATGACCAATAAGTAGATACTGATTTATTGATGTATTTTATGTTTTTAGTTATTAAAGAATCAGTTGTAATGCCCATTTGCCAAGCACAGCTTCACTTGTTACCTGCAACAGAATAGTCTGAAGGAATAGCTGAAGCCACGGGTCGTTGCTCTTGACAACCTTGACAACCGGCTGACTGGCATATGTTTCTGTAAAATTTTGCCTACTTGCTCCATATTTCTTATTTCGAAATTATCCTTTAAATGCCTGTTTTCTAGTGAGAAAGAGAAAGGGTGTGGATTTGCATAGGGGAAGTTCTGGGGAGATTCTGAGAGGAGTTGGGGACAGAGAAACAGAAATAGACTGTACGGAAAAGACTATTTTCAGTAAAAGAAAAGTAAAAAGAAAACATGAGACTACCAAGCGGGGCCATCACGGAAGCCTTCTGGGAGCTGTGCCGGCTTTGGCTCACCAGTGCCAGCTCCTGTCTTCCCCTTTCAGTGGTGTTGAGTTCTTATCTGAGCAAGATTCCTACAACAGTAAGACATGGATAACTGGCTATCTTTTAAAAATGAAATGATGGTCACATGATATTTGGTAAAACCTGTGTACATCCAAAATTATTTTCAAAACAGGGGGCATTTTTGTGAAACAGAGGTTTGAATAATCACTGTTGGATCAAGGAGGAGACAGACACCTAGAAAACAGAACAGACCTGCCTTGACCCAGGTCCCCAGGCCAAATGCTAACACATGGTACCTTTTCCTTATCCCAGAGTGACCTAAAAGGCTTGCTTGGCAAGGCATTGTGGTACACGCCTTTAATCCCAGCATCTCCCATGCAATGTCAACAGTCTACCCTGAGCTACATCCCTAGCGCATGTGCTACAAACCTTGAAACAAAAAAATATATATACATACAGACTTCCCACAACAAACCTGCACAACCCAGAGATTCACAGTCCTGCCTGTACCTGGCAGAGATTAGTGTAAAAGGAGAAAATTCAGACTATGACTCCAGAGATGATCATGGTCCTGTTTTGAGAGTGGGACCTAAGCACGTGTTGACATGGCACTCTCCATGTGATGCTAATGATCACTCAGGGTCTTAGGCCTCTGGTCTAGGCCTTTCTTCTGCTACTGTAGACTGTTTCCTGGACTTTGAAAGCATGTGGAAGCTACACCACAGGCCTTCAGACATTAGGGCTTTTAATTCCCTTCCCACCCCGTTGTCTGCAGCTAGGGAAGTCAGACGTGAGAATCCTCTGTTTCTATGATATCATGACTCACAGGAGATGCTGATGGACACCAATGACATGGAAAGGTCTACTCACCTGCTTTGATAATGACTAATTTAAGTTCTAATGTTTCATCATTCATTGGGCCAGGGAATTGTATCCTACAGCAGTAGGTCCCATGGTCAGATCAAGTCACTTCTTTATGGTCAGGGACATATCTCCTTTGTAGAAATTCCCCTTAACTGATATCTGCTGGATTTCTAATCTAACACATTTCTTTCATTAGTGCTAATCACCCCCACTGGCACACTGTGACCAAGGACAGTGTCATTTGCCCAAACACACAGGCAAAAATGCCCCAGAGGTAGGTAGAGTGTAACTGCAGGGCAGATAGGCATTCTTACCACCCTCAACTATATACACATCTACTGAAAACAGAGAGGGAGGGAAGACAAGGTGGTGGGGGAGGTATGGGTGGATCCATTTCTTCAAGTAATGCATCACAAATGTAAAGGGAATATTATGGCTGTCCTATTGGAGGAGGACTAACTGTACCAATGATTTTGTGACTTGCGAGGCAGCAGACATCCCTGTTGAAATACCAGTTAAGATTGTACAGGTCTCTAATCCTTGAGCTTGGCAGGAAATTCCCAAACTAGAGTCCAGACTGATTGATTTAGCAAGTCCCAGGCTTGTCTGGGTATCAAAGACCAGTTTTACCATTACACGGTAAACTGAGATGGGGTGAGAGTGGACAATTGATCATTCAGCAGACTCTTTGCTGAGGGAACAAAGCTTGATTCTCTTAGGTCATCAAAGTACTCCCTGAGTCCAGGAAGAAACTCTTTGAGACACGTGCACGCACACACACATACACACACACACTTGGTGGATGAAGCAAGGCTCCAACAAGCAAACTTAGAAAACCTCACATAAACACATCACATACATATATACATACACAAACATTCACACATTAGGTATTTTGGTACTTGGAGCAAAGATTCAACAACTTTACTTTTTCTTCCACAGTTTATACATCCCAGCAAAATCTTTCAAGCAGTGCAAAAGTCACAATGTGATTACATTCAGTTTTTTATTAAGTGATCAATCACAATAAGTATATGTAGAAAATTATGTTCCCAAGAACCCACATATATTTGTAACTAAGCAGCTTGTTATAGATTACCAGCATGTAAGCAAGCAAAGTAGTTTTATGAGCCAGTTTCTCTTACTGGCAGGCTGCAATTTGTGGTTACTAAGAAAGAATAAATTATTTTACTACGTATCATAAAAAGTAACCTTACTTTATAAGAAATCTTAAAAGAATCACAAATCTAAACTTTTATATATAAAAAACAAGCTGTTTCTATTTTATGTCCTCAGGATGAACATCTACTCATAAGCAATTTTTAATTAAATCATATCAGGAAGCCGAGGGCATAAAAATTATCCATCACCTTGATCAGCAGTCCAGCTTTAGCAAGAATGGTGTGTCAGCTAGTAGTAGCTTGGCTGCCATTGTTCTTGTTCCCTGACCTCAAAGACAAACAAACAAACAAGCAAACAAACAAAAAACCCTACTTCAGTTATTAAGAGTGTGCCTTTCAAAACTTCAAACTGTTCCCTAAGATGTTCAAAGTCAAAGGAACTAGCCAAAACATCTTAACCTAACTGCACTTACACTCTGCATCTCCGAATTCTTTCTAAGGGTGGTGGTCATTGCTAAAGACCTACATCTCTAAGTCCTTTCCAAGGGTGGTGGTTGAATCATTTCTCTGCTCCAGCACCAATGCATGAAAAAGATCAATCATTATCCCCGTGCATGCTGCTGCTGCTGCTGCTGCTGCTGCTGCTGCTGCTGCTGCTGCTGCTGCTGCTGCTGCTCAGAGAGTGGCTGGAGCCTCCATGGTTTCCATACAACACAGAGATTAGGACGGATATGGTGACTGCAAAGGCAGCAAGCAGAGTGACACTCCATGGAAACATGACCTCTAGTCCTCTGGGCAGCTGCCTCTCTGAGGCACACCCACAGTGTTTGAGATAATGGGCGGGTCACATTCCACTAGTTCTTTTTTTTTTTTTTTTTTTTTTTTTTTTTTTTTCGAGACAGGGTTTCTCTGTATAGCTGTGGCTGGCTTGCATAACAGTAAAATTAGCCTCCTACAGG
>NC_034603.1:15020319-15035112 GCF_900095145.1 Mus pahari | reverse complement strand
TTTTTTTTTTTTTTGGTTTTTCGAGACAGGGTTTCTCTGTATAGCCCTGGCTGTCCTGGAACTCACTTTGTAGACCAGGCTGGCCTCGAACTCAGGAATCCGCCTGCCTCCGCCTCCTGAGTGCTGGGATTAAAGGCGTGCGCCACCACGCCCAGCACATTCCACAAGTTCTAAAGCTGACTTTTGTTCATCTTGTACAGCCTTGCACAACACCTGAATGATGAAATCATTTCTCAAAAAAAAGAATTACAAGTCAGAAATGAGAACTTAAGCCTGCACTCCATGTACTAAGGAGTCTGTGTCAGAACTACATTGAATTTAAGGACACCATGGACAACCTAAACTCATTCACTAAGATGTTTGTTTTAATACTTAACATAATTTCCTTTCAATGCATTTATATGTACACATTTAAATAGGAAAGCAGTCAAGCCATATAACACATTATGAAATCATAACTCCCATTTCAAACTCTTCCCATTCCATTCTGCCCACTGTGAGCCCAAACATTAATAAATTTTCACACATGGCTGTTCCCTGGCCTTGTATGCACACACAGAAGCCTACTGTGTGCATGAATCTGTGCCTTGACTCTCCCAGTAGCATTGTGACTTCCAGAATTCTATAATAGGATGATTAATCAGGCTCATGTCTTACATCATGGATACATCACATTTATTTGCTTACTTTCCCACTGTTAGACATTTAGAATGCTGTCAAATATGTGCTGTTACAAACCACATTGCTACAACCATCCCTGTGCCTCCCTTCTGCCATCTGTGACATACCTATGTCATTACTGCTCAGCTGTGCACTGAACTTGTACATAAAACTCTTCAGTCAAAAGCTAAAAGTAACCGGGCAGCTCCAGGAAGACTGTTTGCATATGTTGGTTCTGTAAAAGATTTCTACATCAGCATCCCCTGCTGGACTGGGACAATTCCCTTATACTAAAGGTTACCACAGAACCTTCCCAAACTCTCTAGACCAGGTGCTGACTGAGCTGTGGTAGCAGGAAGGTTCCAGGGCTCATGGTGAGGGGCTGTAAGGCCTATCTGCTTGAGGCCACAGTGAAGGTCTCTGCAGTTTTCACTCTTCCTTCCAACAGTGACATCAACCATCCTCCTTAGGGTAAAAATCCCTGCCACTCATGCAGCAGCCTCAGCAGCCTGGAATTTCAGGGAAAGACTATGAAATCTGACATTCCTCACTGTTCTTGCTGCTTCTTTCCAGTCAAGGTGTCACAAGGACACTCTGGGCAGGGCAGCCTGCCTGAAGCTAATTGACAATAGCCTTGGAAGATTTTTTTCCCTTATTAGTGTTAATTTTTTTCTCCTGAAAGTATTTGGCTCTGCAGCTACATCTGTCACATGTCCCTGTAATCAACCAGTTTCCTCCAATGTCATCAGTTTACATACCTTGGAACCTTGATCAAAACGAAGAATTATAAACTGGCATTATACTGTTAAGAGAGTCATGTACCTTACTGGGAGTCCTGGAATTGGTTCGTTAGGTTTGAATATTTAGTTGGGTTCAGCTGAACATGAAATTTCAGTTTTTGGCAGAGAGATTGCTAATATGATGTCAGTCTGGTCTACATAGAAAGACCTTGTCTCAAAAACAGAACAAAACAAAACAAACAACAGGGGTGATAATTTAGGCCAGTCACATACATAAATAAATAAATTACATGTAAGGATTACGCTAATCTATATGGAAATATTAACAAATAAATATAAAACATACAGTACAAAAGACAAACATGAAATCCTGTGCTGCAGAGCTAGAGCTAACGGAGATTCTAAGCCCAGCCTCAGCTACAGAGGGACTTGAGCTTCCTGGGTTACATGAAACCCCATCACAAAGAGAATCTACAGGAAGCCAAACAAGCAAGTGGAGTTCAAGTTTAAGGCTGGGATTTCCTCATTCTCCTTCCCCTTTATCACTCCCATCCTCCCTAGGAGTCATCTGTGCAATGGCTTTGAACTTCTAGATTGGCACCATCCAGTACATCATAAGCAGTTTTAACTTTCTACTGTCCATATTAAAATGTAATGGGTAATAATAGTGCTTGAGAGATTGCTCAGCAGTTAGACATAGTTGCTGCCCAATGATGAAGGCCAGACTGAGCCTCCCAGCATCCATGGAGAAGGCACCACACCGAGAACACCTGGTCTAGCCCTGAAACAAGGGGAAGATGCAGAGGAACTGTTGCGGTTTTATGGCTTCCAGTTTTCTGAGAAAAAGCCTAAGGTCCAGGTTCAGGGAGAGATCCTGACTCAAAGGAATAGGCAGAGAAATAAAAGGCAACACTAAATACCCTCTTCTGGGCTGCATGAGTGTGTATACACACACCAACACAAACACATGCTAGCACACATAGAGAGAAATGAAAATAAACAAAAAGCTTAAGCTTCCCTTTAATGTATGTTCATATATTTAGTGAGCCTTTTCCAATAAATGATATACAAATTTAGTGCTTCAAGGGCAGAGAGATGGCTCTGTGCCTAGGGTACTTCTGGCCTCTGCTCAGCAACCACATGATAACTCATAGCATGTATCTTCTGTTCCAGAAGATCTAAGGCCCTCTTTGGTACCTGTGGGCTCATTCATGCACAGGATGCACATATATACATTCAGACTTCTCACTGATATTAGTATATAATTTAAAAACTTTAAAAATAAAATAATTTTAAAAATATACACCTTTAAACTAAAAGTTCTTTTTATTTCATCCTGCTTCTCTATCCCAGTGGCAATAATCTCTCTCTCTCTCTCTCTCTCTCTCTCTCTCTCTCATTGTGTCCTCTATCTATGTAGGCTAGGCTAACTTATTCTATATAGACCAGGCTAACTTGAAACTCACAAGGACCTGCCTCCTCTTACCTTCCAAGTGTTCCTCAAGACCAACCATTGACTGAGCTGTCCTTGAACAAGAGCTCTAGCACTGAGGGTGAGGGGCTTTAAGACCTGTCCGCTCAAGGCCTCGGGGACAGATGTTCTCTGCAGTTTTCACCATTCCATCTGGCAATGATATCAACTCTCCTCCTCAGACAGAAAATCCCTGCCCTAAGTGCATCGACTTCATCAACCTGGAATTTCAGGTAATGGCTACAAAATCTGATGGCTCTCACTGTTCTCCCTGCTTCTCTCTAATCAAGGGGTGGCGCAAACACTCTGGGCAGGGCAGCCAGCATGAAGTTAGGACCCAGCCTCAGCTTACCTCTCAGACTTTATTGGGGGCCACAGTCTTGCTCTAGCTCTGGTTTTGACACCCAAAGATCTTTACTGGGGCATTCTGTTCCTATGCAGTTTCTGCTAGGCATTGACATAGGGGACACCTTGTCTTCTTTCAGTACAAGCCTCAAGGGTCATCTCCCAATGTGCTCTCCTTGGTTGTGGTTGTGAGAAAGGGTATATTCAGTTCTGGTACACGATACTTTATTCTCCAAGAAGTGAGACTATACCACTATTATGAAAGTGGGTGAGGTGAAGCTGATGTGATCATTTGGATCTTGAGCACAGTGATGGTGTCTAAGTACAAACATCAAACCAAAAAAATCTTTCTTCCTGAGAATGGGTCTCCTTCAGCCCACCCTAGCCTGGAACTCACTTTGTAGCTGAGGATAACCATAAACTTCTGCTCCTCCTGCTTCCACCCCTCAAGGACTGCTGCCATTACAGGTGTATGTGGCACTGGGGGATCTATCCCTGTATGCTACAAAAGCCATCTTACCAACTGAGCTACACCTTCTGTCCTTGTCAGTAAGAGGACACTTGCTGTTAAGAAAGAACCTGTTTCATGTTAAGAAGAAACCTGCCTGCTCTTCCTGCTCACTCTGAAGATCCTTCTTTGTCTCTCTTCATCTCTCTCTTATTCTGTTATAGTCTGCTGTGTTCTGCTATCTCTTCAGCTTTTATTTTGCTTCTACTCTGCATCTCTTCTATTCTCCTTCTGCATCCCCAATTCTGCTCTCTTCTTTGCCTCTTCTCATCTGCTCAGCTCATGTCTGTAATGCTTCTATCCTATTCTCCTGCCTCCTTAATGTCACTGGCCCTAGTTTTTTTTGTACCTTTTCAGGAGAATAGATCACACGGTATTCCAAAAGTTCGTAAGTTCAAACATAAATTCAAACCATAAATTGAAAAGTTACAATAGAGATGTTTACATGTGTCTCCATTAAGACTAATTATCTAACTAAACATTCATTATGTGTCACTAGCTCCACCAAGTTCATTGAGCATCTAAAACTATAATTCTTATGTGTAAGTTAACACAATATGTCAAAAGGCAGACTAGTATTGACATTTTGTATAGGCAAACATAGTCAATATTTTATCTTCTGTCCTTGCACCTACAATAAATTATTCATTCCTTTTTATGACCTTTAGTTAATGGTGTTATGGACTAAAGGAATGTATTCCTAAATTGTAAATCTATGTGCCTGCTTCTCATCTAGTGCAATTAGCTCCTGGCATAGGAAGACTGGAAGAGTTCTAATTACAGTTTTCATAGTACAGAGGGCTTTAAGTCATTAAGAGTTTCCTTCCCTGAGTTGTTGCAATGGGTTCCACTTGCCACTCTAGAAAATTAGAAGTCCTTTGTCTATATGATGGCCTAGAGCCATGTTTTCAACCATCTTTAGCAGCAACAGAAGTACTTCTCTGAGGGTTTGAAAGCTTATATAGAAGCCAATTAGAAGAAACACAGAGAGGAGAGCCCAAAGTAGTCTTTCCACATCTCCACATAGCTTCCATGCTCCCAGGTCCTGTCCAACCAGAAGGATATTTCTAGAACTTGCAGTTTCTGTATGCTTTGAAAATGGTTGCTTTCTCCCTGGAGCTCCATGAGACTGGACCACCAACCAAAGAATACACATGGAGGGACCCATGGCGCTGGCCACATATGTGACAGAGGATGGCCTTGTTGGACATCTGTGGAAGGAAAGGCCCTTGGGTCTGAGTGTGTTTGATGTCCCAGTGTAGGGGAGTGCTAGGGCAGGAAGATGGGAGGAGATGGGTGGGTGGGGGAGCACCCTCATTGAAGCAGGGGAAGGGGTTACAGGGTAGGGGATTTCCGAAGGGAAGGCTTGGAAAGGGGAAAACATTTGAAATGTAAATCAAGAAAATATCTAATAAAAAAAGAAAACTGTGGCTTTCTTCACTAGAAAAAAAAAGAGTTTCCTCCCAAAAAAAGCCTGAAACAAGATGGTTTTAGTACAGAATTCTACCAGACTTTCAAAGAAGAGCTTATACTTCTCAAACTATTCTACAAAATAGGAACAGAAGGAACATTGCCAAACTCATTCTATGAGGCCACAGTCACCCTGATACCTAAACCACACAAAGACTCAACAAAGAAAGAAATTTTCTGTTTAATTTCTCTTATGAAAATTGATGCAAAAATACTCAATAAAATACTCTGGAACCAAATCCAAGTACACATCAAAACCATAATCCACCATGATTGGGTAAAGTGTAGGTTTGGTTCAATACATGAAAATACTTCAATAGAATCGAAATAATATAGAAAATATATTATTTTCTTGATAGATATCAACAAAGCCTGGTAGAATTCTGCACTAAAACCATCTGGTTTCAGGCTTCTGGGGGAGGAAACTTTTAATAACTTTTAATTTCTTTATGGGTTATAGGACTATTTAAATTCTTTACCTGACCTTGATTTAACTTTGGTTAACTGAGCTATCTCAACAATTCCCCAAAGACTTATGAGTAACGTTTCATTGCAATGAACAATGGTCTCTATATTCCAAGGTTATTGAGGAATGGCTAATATCAAATACAGGGAGAGAAACAGGAACACAAAACAAGTTACACCACTGTTGGTACTCAGTGCTAGGATCAGAGCCTAGGGCTTGTTCTTATGCCATTTTCTACTGAGTCTCATATATTTGGTTTCACAGAATGTACTTAGTACCATGTTTTTTAGTGCAAGCAAGTTTGGGGAATGGGACAGACAGACTACCAGACTTTCACATCTATCTCCCATCTCTAGGAAGCCTGAAGAACAGAACAGACATCACAACCTCAGAACCCTGCAGCCACCAGGTGGGAAGGAGGAAGGAGGCAGGAAGGAGTGTGAGAGAGGATGGCGCCATCTAGTGGCCATACCTCTGTAGAACTCGGGCTGGATCTTGACAATCTATAGAAAAATCTACAAATCAAGGATTGTCATTGCTAAAGTCCCAATCTGATATATAATTGCTGAAAATTTAAGAAAAAGAAAACACTGTAGTTTAAACACAATACACTTTTAGAGAAGATGAGGGAAACCCCAACTGGCAAACCCAGAATGCAACTTTCTACTATCTGGCCCCTCCCCCCACCCAAAAGAATCAACCAGACCCATATTCCTTTCCTAGAACTCTATAGAACAGCACCCGGGAATGTGGACCGAGATCCAGCACCCTGCTCTCTTTGGCTACCGTGGCTGAATGTCTCTGGTGTGGTGTCAGGAATCACTCAGACTGAAATAGAAATCAACACCTTCTCGCCAATCTGCGCTTCTCAACAACCAGACTGCAGTGAAGGTATCAGTGCAACAGCCCTGGTTAACTCTTAGCAAGACCAAATATCTTATTGATTGTGACAAACTGATTCACTGTGACCAAGATGCTATGTCTTTCGGAAATAAATTAGAATACAAAGATGGCCTGAAGACAACTTAGAAATGTAGAACTCTGAAGGAAACCCGTGATAGTCCCAAACAAGCCTGTGTCCTGCGCTCTCTCATTTCCTTCCCCTTTTATTTCTTCATTGACTCCTTCCTGATGAGAGATCAGTGGATGAGTATAGGAGCAGTGAGCACCAAGACAGTAGTGGAAATAGTAGAAAGGAACTCACTCCCTTGGTCCACTATTTTCTTCCCTGGTTGTCTGTCTGTTCCACACTCATCATGGTAGCCTCTCCTGACATGAAACGCCTCTCCTTATCCTATGATTAACTACATAAGAAAGTATTCATGCCTCCAATGGGGACATTAGACTCTCTTCTGTTCAACTATGAAGGAAAGTAAAACCTGTATCTCCCACGACTAGAGACTTGATACTTGGAGAAGGTAAGGAAAAGAGAGATTTTGCATTATGATAAATTCCGGGGCCAACCCAGACAGAGCCAGGTATTGAGGAGGGACACAGCATCGGACAAAGGACAAAGGCTGGTGACCTCTGGCATTTAACTTCCTCTCTCTCTGTTCTAAGGGCCAGAAGCTGATGGCTTCTGACAGTTTAACTCTTTCTGCCTCTCTTGCTATTCTGGGATCAAAAGCTGATGCCTCTTGCCAGTTATACAGAGAAAAAGAAAGAAAGGAAGAAGGAAGGAAGGACGGACGGACGGAAGGAAGGAAGGAAGGAAGGAAGGAAGGAAGGAAGGAAGGACCGAGAGAGCAAGAAAGAAAGTCAAGCACACAGAGACACAAACACACACAGAAACACACACCATCCAAGCCTGACTACCTGTTTCATCAGTTTCTTAAGTGTACATGCATACTTACATAATACACATATACCTACATATGTATGTATGTACATACATTTGGACAGACAGACATACACATATACTCATTTGGTGGATGGAGCAGAGCCCCCAACAGCCACACTTTATTTTTTCTCTCAGTCTTTTTATAACTTCTTAGACAAAAGTTCTTTATGAAATTACCTCAGATAAAATGTTACACAAAAAGGGAATTACAGAAGAATGTCCATAGTAAATTCAAAGCAGTGTTTCATTCAATAAGCTCAGTATAAGTTCAAAGCAACAGTTTCCCATGGCCTCACTTTATCATGGTGCACACCTGTGGCCTCATCCTTGGATCTGACCTAGAATGAGTGTTTTATCCTTGATCACAAATTTGTCCCAAGCCTATTTCTCTTCTTATTGCAATTTATAAAAGCTCATTGTATTCCTTATCATATAGATTTTACTTACTATTCTATGAGAAGGGGGCACATGCTATTCTTGATTCTAACTATTACATCTTCCTGGAAAAACAGCTAAAATTATCTCCTTAAATTTTCTTCCTAAAATTATTCAAATCAAATCAGAAATTCTGTAAAGTCATTACTTCATCTAAACAGCATTAATTCATGAAAGTTAATTTTCATGTTGGTTTGCAGAAAATATGCCCAATAGGGTGAGCTATCACTCAGGAAGTAATCGCACCAGGCAGTGAGGGTCTCTTGGTCACCACTCACAAAAAGCCACATCAAGGAGGAGTGTGGCAATGACAAATCTGAGAAAGCACATCAGGAGCAGGAAGCAATCCTGGGACAAAGTCTTTGTGTCCATGCCTCACCAGAGTGCTCCCATCAGAGCTGAGCAGGATAGTGGCCATCTCTAGGGAGCTCACTTGCCCACAGAAGCTCTTCCTGCATGGCATCTACCAATTAAATAAACAAGACACAATCATAAAGTGCTTCTAAATTAAACCCCACCATCCCCACATTTGTTTTATTTTAGTTTTACTTTAAAGTCCTATTCCTCTTTGCTGGATGGTTTTAGTAACTGGGATAGACGTTACCAATAATTGTCTTTCACAGATAAAATAATTTTGGGGCCTAAATAACACCCAAAATATTAAAGTGTTCATGTTTGAGAGAAGGATCTGTAGTGTGGAGAGACAGCATCATGTCAAAAGTGAGTATGAGAAGAGAGACAGCTAGAGGTCCATCATCTCCACTGCAGCTGCAAAGTGGGAATTCAAGATGAACTGACAGGAAATAGTCTTGGCACTTAAGGGGTGTCCAGCCTGGTGATATGCCGTAGAGGTCTTCTCCTGAAACTTAAGCTTTGATATGATGACTGTCTTCAATATTGTAGTCGTCGTCTTGGACTCGTGGTCACGCAACCTCTTTATTTAGTAAAGTTCTGATCTTAGAAACACATAAAGCTACCAAGCTGCAGAGGGAGAGAGAGATGTTAAAGAAACAATATGAGGTCACCTTTCAGGACTAAGCATAACTTTCATCTATGAAATATACTCAGAACTCCAGAAGCCCCATTCACAAAAACCATAACAGTGAACACCACCACACAGGGCTTTGGTATTAGGGCATAAAAAGTTTGTTTAGTAAGCATCAGTTTGAGGAAGAATTACTTTTAAAATGCCAGTTCATATTGACATCCTTCAGGATGTGCATGTAATAGAACACACAAAAAAATGGGATATCCAAAAAGATAGCATCAAACTGAGTTACCTAATCAAGTTATGCATTTTGGGGGTGGGCTAAGAACTAGAATAGGTGGGCTAAGAACTAGAATATTCATGTGTTTACAGCTTTGGACGGTGATGCTTTAGAAAGTGGTTGGAGTGTCTGTTGACCTGACAGACATCTCTGGGGCCAGATACATGCCATGGCATGTGTGTACAACACATACACACATACACACACATACACATGCACATACACACTACACACTTCTTGAAAGAAAAAATGGTTTTGAAATCTGCAAAGCACTTACATCTTCTAACATTAGGCATGGAGTAGAAAACTATGTAAGAAAGCCGTGCCTTTTCAAAGGAGCTGGTGGTCTGTGACACAGTTTCAAAAAGACTACCTGTGAAGCACTCACTTAAATATGACACAAGCACAAAATCATTGGGCATTTGAGGTAATGAACTTCACCTCGGGAGAGAGCTGTTAGTATCTGTGCAGTAGCCATACCATCAGCTGCGTTTCTAGAACTCACAGAGGAGCCATTCAGAGACTAGCTCTGCTTAGGGCTCACTCACAGAGCCCACCACATCACTCGATCATTCCCACAGCGCTTGCCAGAAAGCTCCTAAAAGGATCTATTAACTTACATGTCTTCTGACTTTTCAATTTTTAAAAATTTATTTATTATTAGTGTGTGTGTGTGTGTGTGTGTGTGTTTTGCTTGAATTATGCATTGCATAACATTGGTGCCCCTAGTTGTTTTTTCAGATTTATTTTAAGTTATGCATATATAGTTATGTGTTTGTATTGTGTCTGTGCACATGAATACAGGTGCACATAGACATCTGCTATTCTCCTGAAGCTGGAGTTGTGAGCCCTATGCCATGGGTCCTAGGAACCAAGCTTGGTTGCTGTGCAAGAACATAGCCATTCACTGGCAGGCATCTACCGTTTTCATAATCTTGTACTCCAATAGGCATTCAATTAGGAAACCATTAAGTAAAACTGAAAAAAAAAGAAAATGAAACCAATCATTCAATTTAGCTTTCAAAAGCAAAATCTATCATTCAGCACTTGGTACAGTCTGGCAGAGCTGAGAGGCTCCTTCTGTGCCAGATCAGACAGAATGGTTGGGAAATCAGATGGCTGGACGCTATCTATGGTAACAGGAGAAAGGCTAGGGAAACTACAGTTTAGAATTCAAGGTGAGCAATGGACGCCAGGCTGAGCATTGGACACCAGGCATTATCTTCCTGCCTAAAAGATGAAGATGGAGGACGAGGAAAAGGAGGGGAAGGATGAGGAGAATGAGGAGAAGCCATCAAGTGGAGGGAAGGAGGAAGAAGAGGAGGAGACAACAAGAGAAGGGAAGAAGGGAAGAAGGAGAAAGAGGAGGAGGGGGGAAAAGAAAGGAATAAAAATATCAAGAAGACACAAAGTTCAAAATCAATTGACACAAATCATGCCAGCTTACCTTGGAGATCCTGGCCTCTTTTTCATAAGGATGTAATCTAAATTTGGACAAGAGGAAGCAGGAGTTGAAAAGAAAATTGAACACATCATTAAAAACACGCATGGTGCTTTCTTCTTCTAATCAGGAATATTGCTTTTGTTTTGAATTCAGTTGTTCCCTGGTAACTTTGGGAGGTCCCCCCTGAACTGTAAAAGTAATGTCCCTTCGCTCACAGCTTGGTGCATTCACCCACAGAGCATTCCTAGCTTGCAAAAAGGCATTCAGTAAACTGTCTTTTACTGAAAGAAATGAAAACGTCTAGATGTGTAAATTGGCTGCTGGACAACAACCTAAACATGGACTTTCCAAGCAGCCTGAGATACAAGGCCCTACTAACGGTCCTTCCACCAGGGACTCTTTAAAAATTGTCACTAGCAGAACTATTCTGGTTTTAACTCCTTCCTTGGCCACCACCTACTCTCCACCCTCCACTTCCTGTCACAGACATTCAGACAGCCAGTAACCAACTTCCATCAAAAAAGAATAAATAGCTTTGGGCTATGAAAGGAAATACATTTGTATGGGTGGGGTTTTTTTGTAATTTCTATTTCCCTCTTTTAGACATCATCTTACTATTATAGTTCAGGATACCCACAAGTTGTGACTCTTGTGCCTCATCAGCCCAATTCCTGGAATTACAGGTATTTACAAACAGAACCAGCTTAACTAATCATCACGAATGACCAAGTTCTAAACGTGAAAGGGAAATACCCTGACATCTGACAAGCATGCACTGAATCCTCACTTTCTGCCCAGTCATGTGAAACAAGTTGTAAAGATAGCAAACATACGTATAAAGAACAATAAACAAACTGAGGAGTTTGTATTTAGGAATATGTGTGCATATACATGTACATACACATGCATGTAACAATTAATGTAAAAAGAAGTGATGAATTCTAAAAAAAACAAACAAACAAGGAGTGATATATAGGAGAGTTTAGAGTGCAAAGGAGGGAGGGGGAAATGTCATAATTATGATCTCAAAAAGTAAAAGAAATAATGTTAAAAATGGCTGTTGGTAGACTTCCCTTATTGGTTAGGAGCACTTGTTGCTCTTCCAGGAAACTCCTGTTGGATACTTAACACCCACAGAATGGCTCACAACCTAGGTCACTCACTGAGCATTTCCAAAGGGTTAGAAACCATCTCAGTGCTTAGTAGGTACCTACACATAGGCTGGAATTTAGAAAGGGTTATAAAACATGTCTTGGATTAGGAAACATGGATAATTTAAACTCCTTAGCAAGTAGAGTTCCTTGAAGGCAGTCAGAGTGGCTGAGAATTCTTCTTCTAGTTCCTTGGTCTGGTAAATATACATGAAATGTACTGTCTTCTGAAAGGGCTGAATAAGACAGTGGAAGTGCATCTTTAATGAAACGTGTAAGGAGACCATTAAGCAAGAGTAAGTGTGGGTTCAACATTTTTTCAACCACCAGTATCTCTGACCGGATACCATTCTTCCTTAAAACTGTGCTCTTTATATTGTTTAGTCTCCAAAGAATGCAAAAATGATACTCTGAGCACTCACAGGGAGGCACAAAAACCTGTGGGTTTTTTTTTTTTTTCAGTTAAAGACCTTGTGGGGGCCGGGCGTGGTGGCACACGCCTTTAATCCCAGCACTTGGGAGGCAGAGGCAGGCGGATTTCTGAGTTCGAGGCCAGCCTGGTCTACAGAGTGAGTTCCAGGACAGCCAGGGCTNNACAGAGAAACCCTGTCTCAAAAAAAAAAAAAAAAGGACCTTGTGGGACCTCCACTGGATATGCTTGCTCAGTGGATATAAAGTGGCATTGTATCCTCCTATAGAAATAAAACATTTTTGCTTTGCAAACATTTTTTTTTTTGGATTTGTGATCATATATCAAAGAGACCCCAGACCTATCCCTACCAGTGGGAACCATCTTAAATTTACTTACTTGTGATAACTAATGCGCTCACAAGAGCCAAAAGCAGCAAGAAAACGGAGAGTCCAATAGCAAGGCCTTTAGTTGAATTGCTTCCTAGAGAGTAACAGCAAATTGAAGAGGCATCAAGTGAGATGAATACGTCAATAAAACAAATAATATCAATAATTACATGTGGTGTGCTTAGCAATATCAGCTCTAAAAGCATACGGCCATTTGGCCTAATAGGATCAGCTCCAATTTGCCTTAAGGTGTTTGGTTTTGGTTTTGTTGTTTTGGCTGGAAGATGTACTGCCAGAAACCAAACCCAAGAACCTAAGTCCTTGCAAATGCTAAAAGGCATCACCTACTCCCAGTCCAGAGCTGCTCTTTCCATCCCACATAGTCCTCACAAATTCCTATCCGGATTCTTTTCTTACTTCACATTTTATTTCTTCTGTGTTCTTTACAGATACTAAAATAGAGGTTGTTTCTCCCAGGAGCCAAGAGAGAGTGCAAGCCTATTTGTATTCGTAGAGACAGGACTTGGGAAAGCACTCCTGAGTCTCTTAGATTATTCTCAAGCTCAGTGTAGAACAAGTCTAGAAAAATCCTATAGAATTGGACTCGTCTAAGACCTTCTTACCTTGTGGTCTTAAGGTAAGTTAATAAGGTAAAAACATTACCAGTGGGCTCTCCATAGAGTGGTCAGTGGGTGGAAACTCTAAGTAGGGTGGCCATCTTTATCAGAACACTCTTTATATTCCATTGTTATTAGGTTTCTGGTGGCCTTAACTCTGTCCTGTTGACATCTATGGACGTCCCTAACTACTGGTGCCCATCATGAATAATGTTGGATGACTCATAGTCCTCCTCAGATTTCATGATTCTCCACTTATAATTTACTTCTTCTGGGATCACTTCCAAGGAGTTGTAGGCAATGTTTAGGTTTAAGTGACGTCTACAGTCTAGACTCTATTTGTAACTTAGGACCTAAAATAATAAAACCTTCCACAAATAATCGTGGTTTTTCTGGAAGGAAGTGAGATGGTGAGTCAGGAAAAAATGTGAATTCGAATCTAACTGTGTCTACTGAAAAAAGCAATGTTCACTGTCAAGTCCCTATGCCCAACTACTTAGATATGCATGCATAAGCCTCAACACTATGGTGGAAAATGGCAGCTTTAGTAATATTATTTTTTGTTGTGTCATGGAAGGAGCCATAGGGAAGGGGGTGGATACTGTCCAACTCACATCACAGATAATAACACACGCTTCATGCAGTCGGGAGCATTCAATAACTTGTCAAAAGGTATGCATGCTAGTATCTAATACCTTACTGGGAAGCTACATGACTTATCATTTTCCCAGTCAGTGATGACAACAGCAACCAAAAAAAAAAAAAAAATAAATAAAACACCAAAAAAAACAAAAAACCAAAACCAACCAAACAGAAAGTTCATCTGAGGTTGTGCTCTGATCTGAATGTTTGTGTCTCCATAACTTCCTTTGTTAATGTTTAATCCTCAGTGCAGTAGACTGAGAGCTGGAGGCAACTGGAAGGTCGATAGTCGGAGAGATGACACTCATGAATGTGAATAGACTCTGTATAAAAAGGACTGGAGGGGCTGGCCTGCTCCTCCCTTTACAGGAGAAAACCCTGAGTGTACCAGCGACAGGAGCCCTCATCAGATGGACGCTCATGTGCTTTGATAGTGGTACTCCCAGCCTTTAGGCCTTTAGAATTGTCAGCACTACATTTTATTCATTCATTTTTTTTTTTTTTTAAAAAAAGTCTATTCTAAGATATTTTCTTCCCACAGCCCAAATGAACTAAGATGTGTTGTGTTTACCGACACGGCACCACAGGAACCTGCAGCACAGGACCCTGGTTCTTCCTATAAATGCTGGGTCCCGCCATCTGTATTCAATGTCACAGTCTCCTCTATCTCAAACTACAGCAGTGGCATGTCTTTTCCTTACGAAGTATGGTGCTGCTGAACGCTGCCAACCTACCCAGCTAGCTCTATGCTAGGGATAGTGGGAAGTTTTGAGAGTGCCACATGCTGTCCTCCTGTCTGGTACTGAGCAGGCAAATTTGTTCTTGTGCTGCATTCAAACCAGGTTAGGCCTGGCAGCTTGCTCTCTCTCTCTCTCTCTCTCTCTCTCTCTCTCTCTCTCTCTCTGTGTGCGTGTGTGTGTCTGTCTGTCTGTCTGTAT
>NC_034603.1:14996873-15020074 GCF_900095145.1 Mus pahari | reverse complement strand
GTGTGTGTGTGTGTGTGTGTGTGTGTGTGTGTGTGTGTGGTTTGTAGAAGACTCACATGAATGCAGATGTTTCCAAGTCATAGCAGCTACCTGTGCCCTTCCTCCAGAGCTCAAGCACTGTAGTAGTGAGAGCTGTCATCACATATATCACTTGTCCCCTTTGCGAATATGATCCAAGCCCCTCATGACATTTCATAGGCCATATTATTCTATAGAATTGATTACAATAAAGTGATTTTCACATTTAAAAATTTTTAGGTATTTTATCCATTGAACGAATAATGAAACAGATTCAGAGACAGTGGACAGTTCTACAAGTCACACAACTCTTAGCCAAGATCACCTGGGATAGAAAGACAGGAGTAATCAATGGGCCACAGAGAGAAGTGTCTAGGGGTTCTAGTGCTGTGATGAAACACCACAACCAAAGAAACTCTAGAGGAATGGGTTTATTCAGCTTATGCATCCATATCTCTGTTCATCATCAAAGGAAGTCAGGACAAAAACTCAAGCAGGGCAGAATGATGGTTTGTATATGCTCAGCCCAGGGAATAGCATTTTAGAAGGAGTGACCCTGTTGGAGTAGGTGTGGCCTTATTGAGGGAAGTGTGCCACTGTGAGTGTGGGCTTTAAGACCCTCATCCTAGCAGTGTAGAAGCCAATATTCTGCTAGCAGTCTTCAATGAAGATGTAGAACTCTCAGTTCCTTCTGCACCAGGCCTTCCTGGATACTGCCATATCCCTGCCTTGATGATAATGGATTGAATCTCTGAACCTGTAAGCCAGCCCCAATTAAATGATATCCTTATAACAATTGCCTTGGATATGGTGTCTGTTTATAGCGGTAAAACCCTAACTACGGCAGGCAGAGACCTGAGGCAGGAGCTGATGTTGAAGCCAGCCATGGAGGGGTGCTGCTTATTGGCTTGCTCATCATGGTTTGCTCAGTCTGCTCTCTTATGGAACCTAGGACCACCATCTTAGGGGTGGTACCACTCATGATAGGCTGGGCTCTCCCCCATCAATCACTAGTTAAGAAAATGCCTTAAAGGCTTGCCTATAGCCCGATCTTATGGAGGCATTTTTTTAATTGAGATACCCTCCTGTAAATGACTTTGGTTTGTATCAAGTCAACACATAACTATCAGGCAAAGGAAGCATATGGCATGGTGAAAGAAAATGGCCCGTTGTCCTAGGATGGAACAGAGGACACCTATATTATCTGCTCTTATGACAGAGACATTGAGGTCAAACATACTGAATTCCACACAAGCAAGAGCTACAGAGTGACCATTCAAAACCTCTAGTTAATCATATGGACACATAAACTGTCACTTCTTTCCTAAATCACTTTTTCAATGAAGTTAGTAACTTATCTATTATGTTCTTCAAGCTCAGCCTCTAATGAGCCCATCCCCTGAAGCAGGCAGAAGTCAAGCACCGAAAACTTCTGCCAGTCCTGGGCGATCCTCCCAATTCTATAATGTAGGACGCGACCTGGAATGAAGCAGTTGTTCTCACACATCCCTATTCTCCAAAATCCCAGCTATAACCTAGAGCCCTCTGCAAACGTGGGTTGCAGCCCGGTTCTCCAGAATCCACCTGGTTAATAAACCCACAGGTCAATGGGAGGAGAGGAAATCAATACCTCCCATCAGATTGCTCTGGCAAACAAAACAAAACAAAACAAAACAGTAACAACGCTTCTGCTGCTTTTTAGAATTTGTGAGTTTAGAAATCAAGGTGAAAAGAAGGATCAATCAGGCAAGAAGGGACAAGGGCTTCTGCTGTAGCACAGCAGTGAGAGGCTGTCCCCAGGCAGAGAGAGGGTCCTCTCTGGAACTTCTGATCTCTGTCATTGACCAACCAACTAGGATGTGCAGGGCAGGGCAGTAGAGACAGGCTCACCCACAGGAGGCTGCTGCGCTGGCAACATGAAGATGAGAACAGAGCCCAGGTTCCTATGGAAACGCTTTATGAATGACAGGTGTCAGATTCCCAGATGTCTCTAAGCATCTGTGATATAGAAAAGGTATGGGGGCTGGGACTCACTTCAGTGGTGACTGACATCATCCACAATTTCCAGGTCCAGCATGCACATTTCAGTCAGTCCTGAGAGGACACACAGTACCGACCTACATCTTAGCAGAAGGCTAACTAGGCTAGTTGCTTTATAAGAGATCCTATACAAGGCCCAATACAAAGGCTTGCACGTATGGGTAGAGAGTGGACACAGTCGTCTATGTTTTCTTTCTATTTAAGAGAAACAAAGTGAATATCTCTTATCTAAGAGTTTCAGAATTTGGGTATTTCTGAAAATTTTGAACTATTTGCATATAGATAATATCTTATAAATGGAGCTTGAGTTTAAATACCAATTTGTGTAACACGTTCATATACCTACATAGGTCAACACTGGAACGCTTACAAGCTCTTGGTGATTGTGTAAATGAAAATTCTGTAAATGAATTGTTCAGATGTATCAAGTCAGTGCCCAAAAGATCTCCAATTCTGAAGCAGTGCATATTGGGTAAGAGCTTCAGGCTGCGAGGCATTGAATTGATTTGTACTGGGCAGTGGGCCTTCACCATAAAGAGCTGACTATTCCCAGCCTGACTATTCTGCAAAACAAATAAACTCAGATATCAAAAACAACCCACCACATGACCAGGAAAATAAAACACCAAAACTTATCTGTAACTTCCTGGTAGCTATATATATATATATATATATATATATATATATATATATATATATATATGAATACACAGTGTGTAGGCGAGAGAGAGTAAACACCAGGCAGTTAACAAGCAGTGGCTTCAGTCTGCTAGAATGAGCTTTTCTTCCTTGCTCTGGAGCATTTTATCTCCAGGGAGGATGGGAAGCTGATGGGGGTCCTGGGACAGTGGAAGAGGAAGCTCAATGTGCTTAATCCCTGAGAAAATGTCGACCTGGTTGCTAAGAATAAGGTAACCAGGAGGACATAGCATCAGAGGACAGCCTGAGCTACATGAGATTATGACATTAAAAATAGTAAGTAGCAAATGTTTAACCACAAGTGTATTTATAAGGACCTTTGTTTCCTTGTTATGGGAAAAGAACAAATTAATAGCAATCAGACGACTCTGTTCCCCTGCAAGAAATAAGCAAAGAAAGAAGGCGAGTTCACCTGGTTGGACCTGCAGTGAGGTGGTCAGCGTCTGCACGCCATCCCATCCCTTCATTTCCACTCGACAGCAGTAGAGACCGCTGTCGCTCTCATAGGCATACTCGATTGTCAAGGACGCATTTCCTTGAAGAAGCTGCGAGTTTATCTGGTAGCGGTTGCTTGTCCGATAGTTGACTCGGTTTCCATCAGTCCAGACCAATGTTTGTCCACATGTATCAGAAGCGCATTCGCCTCGGCCCCAGCACACGAATGAGAGTATACGAGATTCAGGATAAGAGCATGGCAGCGTCACAGGGTCACCTCCCATTCCATAGACTTCCAGGAACGCTCCTGAAGCAGCTGCAGTGAAGAAAGGGAAATAGAACAGGCTCTCAACAGTTTCCTGAGGTTTCATTTCACTCAGAGTCTTGCTCTAGCTCTCCTACAGCTACTATCCTCCTGCCTCAGATGCCTGAGAGATGGAGTTACAAGCATGCACCACTAAGACAGGTCTAATTTAACTTTTTAAAGTTATTTATTCTACTCTGTTAGGTCAGATTATGTGTCCCCCTTTCCTATCCTCCCTGGAAACACTCACATGCAGTCAGCCCTCTTTGCTCTCTTTCAAATGCATGGCCTCTTTTATTCATTCATGGGTGCTAAATATTTGTGTATGTATATACGTATGTATCCTGAAATACATAAATCCAACCCACTCCATCTGTATTATGTTACTGTATTTCTGTATATGTGCTCATGTCTGACCATTTGATCTTAGATTACCAACTGGTGAGCTCTTTCCTGGGCTAGACTAGCTCTGCTCTTAGCTAATGGGGACAGGGAAATGCAAATTGAACGTCAAGTTTAAGTTTTTAAAATGTAAAACCTGCTGTCATAGAGGCTGTGCATGTTGATGGGTACTCGAAAACCTAAAACATGGGAGGTAAAGGCAGAAAAGTTAAAGGTTCAAAGCCAGCCTTGGGAAACAAGTGAATTCAAGACCAACCTCGGGAATTCAGGAGACTCTGTCCCAAATCACCCAGTCCCTCCCTTTGATGCTAGTCACTAACTCTTTACCCACCTCTTGATGTAAAGGGCAAGGTTTTCATTTACAGCACTGTGGCTTCAAAGCAGAAGGTTAGTAACTTCAATGTCAGTTTTCAGAAAAGGTTTTATAACACCATTGGGAGGAGTGAAGTTTTAGGATCAGTCCTCAAAAAAGAAAACTCCAAACATGGATCCCTTCTTGTAAGTGGATAACAGTCCAGAAAGGTTAAGAGCCAGTTACAGAAGAAGGTCACTGGAAGGTCATAGAATCAGACTATTCAGTCCAGAACTAAATCATGCAACTTCTAAAACTAAAACAAAAATTTAAATATGAATCTTCTTGGATGGTAGAAGAAAACCTCTACTGTCTTGGTAGAACACAAAACAAGGCACTGTGAGTTTCACTAGTTAGTCACCGATACTCAGACCTAAACTGTGAGTCTGTACATGACCTGAGGAAGCCCAGTCCTCACTGTATGAGTGTGTATTTCATACTGGGACACACAATATTTGATGGATACCTAATACCTTTTCAGAACCACAGATAAAATACATTGTATTATAATAAGATTATAGAAACATGTGATAAGAAACGTCTTCATCCGATAGTCTTACACATACTCACCCCTTACTCTTCTATCACAAGCACACGCAGGTACTAGTTAGTGCCTTACTAGTCTATCACACGAATGTTCATGGGCTCGCCCCTCACATACTCTCGTGGTTTTACATTTGGGCCATCGGTTTTGAAATACATACAAGCAACTCATTTCTTCAGAGCTCCCGTTTGGTCCTGGTTCTCATCTCTCTATGCAACTCACAGTCAACATCTCCTGAGGAGTGCATCATGTCTACATCACATGCAACCTCCATGGCAGCTCCAGTTCACCCCCTCGCTTACCTGGGAGAAGGAGTAGGAATGCCGAAATGAAGACTTGAGGGAGCACCATGGCGTTGACCTGGAGGAAAATGAGATAATACTCTTGTCGACACTCAGCACGTGGTCCTGTCTTAATTTTCAGAAGGCAACTTACCTTTGATTCCCTAATGATGGGAACCACACCGGCCTGTTCTATTGGGCCAAGAAAACCCACATTCAAAGGTTTCTTTCTTCCAGGACTCTGTAATGTCCCAGTGATAGAGGGCCGTTTGCCATTGACATGGAAAGCTGTCCTCCAAAACAACCTTTTCTTTCCCCATCCTTTGTCAGTCCCACATATAACCACTAATGTTGCTCCTGGTCTTAGCACAAATAAAGCAGCAAATAGAGAGAAAACTGAAGGCAGGCATTGGAGTATGCTCTCGTGGTAGAACCCTAAGGAAGGCCCAGCCTTCTGATGACAAAGATGCGCTTGCCCTCCGGTGGACACAGAACTCTTTCTGCTCAGTGGCCACAAGGGTTCGCTGCTAAGCCTCATCTAAGTTCATCACTGGCAAGATGGACTGAGTGAGGATGTGAAGTGTCACTCCTGCTGACACACACAGTTAGTAGGGCCACGTCATCCAGAGGGATGTCTAAAGACACCTAGACACACTGGGTGCAGACCTTCCATTTCCAGGGACCCCCCCCCCATACCTGGATTTCCTCCTCAGTAAAATAGCACTAATGTTTGCTCAGTTTTTTGAGACAGCTGTGAAGGAGACTCTGAGCTATTTACTAACAGACACCTATTCCTCAGAGAGCGCGTCCTAGGCCGGCCGCTTTTAAATCTGTGGAGAATCTTACACGTCTCTTTAGATTATGACTTTAGCTTCTCGATTGCTAAAGCATAAAGTACAAGTAAGCCTGCCTAGAACTTTCTGATCAGAAGGTTCCATGACTCCAGCTCAGAGAGGAAGGGGTAAGCCCTTGTCTGGTGTCACGAGGATGCTTTTGAGGAGCTCAGCATCAGGCCTGGTACTCCACACTACTCACACTAACAGCCTCTGTGCCTGGAAGAGATCAGAACCCTTAGTGCTGCAAAGCATTGATCCAACACTGAGAATTTTTTTGCTTGAGAAAGTTTAGAAATTGTTTCTTAATTAACAGACGAATTTTAGAAATCTAAAGCCCACATAAATATCAGCTTTAGATAAAACTACTTGGCACTCTAGGCTAGGCATGGTGGCACACATCTTTAATCCTACCAGTTGGGAGGCAGAGGCAGGCAGATCTCTGTGAGTTCAAAGCCAGCTTGTCTACAAAGCAAGTCCAGGACAGCCAGTGCTCTGTTACACACAGAAACCCTGTCTCAAAACAAAAACAAGCAAACAAAAAGCCAACCAAACTAACAAAAACAAAATAAAAAACTACTTGATAACACATAGCACCAACCATTCTGTCCCTTCTGGGTTCTACTGAGGATGGGGCAGGCACACAGGCTGTCACTGCTTAACATATACTGCCACCTTCTAGACTCATTATCACTGAACCATCCATCCCAAAGCTATCCTACCGTTCCACTTTACACTCCATACAAATCATTTCTTACAAATATTATTTAATCTGCAAACCACAAAACTCAATAAGACTGCAATTGTACCTGTGCCCTCACCTCCAAAGAGCTCTGTGAGATATTAAGTTGTCCTCATGTCTAGAGACTCATCGTTGTCCCAGTGCCCCCATAGAATCCCACATCATCCTAAATGCAAAGCCACAGGGCACAGAACCTCCAGGGAGCACTTCCCTCATTGCTTCTCTCCAGCACCAGCCTGCAGAAGACGGAACTTACCAGTTAGGAGAGAGCCACAGCTTCTTGTTAGTGTCTCCTTCTAACCCTCTGCTGCGGACGGATAAAGACTCAGCTCTCCCAGAATTCCATCCTTATCTCCTGGCCACACCTTCACTTGAGTTGTTGAAAACTGAGTCTCTCCAGTTCTTCAATCCACCCACTCGATAGCATCTGCTCACTCCTATAAGCAGACTACAGAAGAGCCCAAGTAACTGGGCCCATCGCTAGTGTGCCTTGGGCTTTCTTCCAAGCTGTGTGAAAATCCTCACTTGAGGTGTGACTCTAGGCCTGGGGACAACACTGGCTTTTGAGATGGCTGGGAGTGAAGGGACTTTGACACCTGGACCAACCCTCTCCATTTACAGAAAAATAAGCTACACTCCAGGAAGGTGAATACATTTAGAAACCAGGAGTTCTTTTTTTTTTTTTTTAATTTTATCAGTAGGTATATTTTAAAAATTTCAAAATAACAAAATCTCTTTGAAGTTAAACATTAAGAAAATGCTAATTTCAAGCACAGTGAGAAAGATTACCAATAATATTTCTATGATTGTGGAACAAATTTTTAATATTTTCAACTGTTAATATTCAACAAACAGAATAATTATTTTAAGATATATTTCGATGTTGTGTCTCCCTTTTCATTACTGATTTTAGTAATTAGGATACTGTCTCTGTGCCCCCTGGTTAGTCTGGCTAAGGGTTTATCTATCTTGTTGATTTTCTCAAAGAACCAGCTCCTGGTTTTGTTGATTCTTTGTATAGTTTGTTTGTTTGTTTGTTTGTTTCTATTTGGTTGATTTTGTATTTTGCAAACCACTATTCTGGAAATATTCACTCGGCTTATTAACAATGTGTACTTATTAAGATTAACAACATTCTTTTGGAACTGTGACTTCAAGTAATCTCAATAAATGTAAATGAAAATACCATATGATTTGTTTCCAAGAACCCATTTTTTGCAAAACATCATTACTCAGTATACTCTATTTGCATACATATATCTGTGGGATAGAAATGTGTGTGAGGGAGAAAAGCCACCAGACTCTTCAATGTAAAGAAACAGGAAGAAAGGACTTTTAGTTTATAGCACTAATATTTTAAAAATAATTTTCCTTTTAAAGGTTTTTTAAATTTTTATTGGATATTATATTTATTTACATTTCAAATGTTATCCCCTTCCTGGCTTCCCCTCAGCAAACCCCCTATCCAGTCCCTCTCCCCCCCTGCTTCTATGAGGGAGCTCCTCCATCTACCCACCAACTCCCATCTCACCACTCTAGCATTTCCCTATGCTGGGGCATCATATCTCTTCAGGACCAAGGGCCTCCCCTCCCACTGATGCCAGATAAAGCCATCCTCTGCTACATATGCAGCTGGAACCATGGGTCCCTCCATGTGTACTCTTTGGTTGGTGGTTTATTCCCTGGGAGCTCTAGGGAGTCTGGTTAGTTGATACTGTTGTTCTTCCTGTGGGGTTGCAAACCCCTTCAGTTCCTTCGGTCCTTCCCTTAACTCCTCCATTGGGGTCCCTGTGCTCAGTCTGATGGTTGGCGGCAAGCATCCACATCTGTATTGGTCAGGCTCTGGCAGAGCCTCTCAGGGGACAGCCATACCAGGCTCCTGTCAGCAAGCACTTCTTGGTATCAGCACTAGTGTCTGTGTTTGTTGTCTGCAGTTTGGATGGATCCCCAGGTGAGGCAGTCTCTGAGTGGCCTTTCCTTCAATCTCTGCTCCACTCTTTGTCCCTGCATTTCCTTTGACATGAGCAGTTCTGGGTTAATATTTTGGAGATGAGTGGGTGGCCCCATCCCTCTACCAGGGGCCATGCTTAACCTCTGGATATGCTCTCTACAGGTCCTCTCTCCCCTTTATTAGGCATTTCAGCTAATGTCATCCCTATTGGGTCCTGGGAGCCTCTTGCTTTCCTAGCATCTGGGACCTTCTAGTGGCTAACTCCAGTTCCCCATCCCCCACTACCACACACCTTCGATCAATTTCGTGACCAATTTATTATTTTAATATGACTGGAAAGGGCTGAATATATATACAGTGTGTATGTGTGTGTGTGTGTGTGTGTGTGTGTGTGTGTGTGTGTGTGTATGTGTGTGTGTAGGACGAGACCACAGACATCAAAAGAGGGCCTTGGATCTTCTGGAAGTAGAGATCCATGGTATGAGCTGTCGTGTGGGTGCTGAGAAGCTGGCCTAGCTCCTCTAAGTACCCTAACCACAGATCCATCTCTCTGGTTTTGAACCTTATATTTGTGTATCATTTGAGTATTTGAGAAGTCTCAGCAATATGTTAGTATATGTTAAGTGGAGGGTTTGGTTTTTTATTGTTTTCATTTCTGTGTGGATATGCAAGTGTGTGTCTGTGCTGGTGTGTGTCACACACATGCAGGCCAGAGGGAGATATCTGGTGTTCTCTTCTGTTTTCTCTGCCTAGTCTTTTGAGTCAGGATCTTTCCCTGAACCAGGGCCTCACTTTTTTTTTTCTCAGAAAACTGGAAGCCATAAAATTACAGCAATTCCCCTGCATTCTCCCTGTGTTTTGGGACTAGATTCAGGTTTTCTTTTCTTTTCTTTTTTTTCAAGACAAGGTTTCTCTGTGTAGCCCTGGCTATCCTGGAACTCACTTTGTACACCAGGCTGGCCTCGAACTCAGAAATCCGCCTGCCTCTGCCTCCCGAGTGCTGGGATTAAAGGCGTGCGCCACCACCACCCGACTTTTCAGGTTTTCTTAAGTGGTGTCTTCTATGTGGGTGCTGGGAAGCTCAGGCTGGCCTTCATCATTGAGCAGCAACTCTGTCTGACTGCTGAGAAATCCCTCAAGCCCTACCATCTTTTTCTTTTAAATATTGATAGTAGGAAATGAAAATTGCTTATGGAGTTCTCGTTGAATTAGCACTGGATAGTGCTGTTCCAGACGTACAAAGCCATTACACCAATGACGCCTAGGGAGAACGGGAGTGATAAATGGGAAGGAGAATGAGGAAAAGCCAGCCTTAAACTTCAACCCCACTTGCTTTAATGTTTGCTTGTCTGGTTTCATGTAGATTCTCTTTGTGATGGGGTTTCATGTAACCCAGGAAGCTCAAGTCCCTCTGTAGCTGAGGCTGGGCTTAGAGTCTCCGTTAGCTCTAGCTCTGCAGCACAGGATTTATGTTTGTCTTTTGTACTGTATGTTTTATATTTATTTGTTAATATTTCAGTATAGATTAACATAATCATTGCATGTTATGTATGTTTACTTAGTTGATTTATTTAGGTATACTATTGACCAGTATTCCCAGCCTGATCTTTTGGTTATGTTTTTTGAGATAGGGTCTTGATTTGTATACCATGCAAACGTCATATTAGCAACCCTCCTGCCAAAACTGGAACTTCACTCAAGTTCAGGAATTTCACTCATGTGCAACCACACCCAATTCAACATTTGAACTCGAAGAACCAATCCCAGACTCCCAGGAAGAAACAATCTATGGATCGGTTCATAGAGATCTCAGCTCCTTTGGTTTCATCAAAGTTCCTCAGTCTGAACACTCCTGGCTTGAGAGGAAATAGGATGAACTCCAAGGACATGGGCTTTTGCTGCAGAGTCAAATAATTTCAGGGGAAAGAGTTGGACAGCAACAGGGAAATAAACAATCCAACAAGATATTCCAAGGCTACTGTCAAGCAATTAGCTTCAGGCGGGCTGCCCTGCCCAGAGTGTCCTTGTGACACCTTGACTGGAAAGAAGCTGCAAGAACAATGTGAAATCTCAGATTTCATAGTCTTTCCCTGAAATTCCAGAAAGATAAGGCTGCTGCACGTGTGGCAGGGAATTTTTAGCCTAAGGAGGATGGTTGAAGTCACTGTTGGAAGAAACAGTGAAAACCGCAGAGACCTTCACTGTGGCCTGGAGCAGACAGACCTTAAAGCCCCTCACCAGGAACACTGGAGCCTTCTGCTACCACAGCTCAGTCAGCAACAGGGCCAGAGAGTTTGTCTAGGTTCAATGGTGAGCTTTAGCATAAGGGAATTGTTCCAGGCTAGCAGAGGGTGCTGATGTAGAAATCTATTATATAACCAACATGTGCCATCTCTCCGGAGCTGCCCGGGTAGTTTTACTTTTGACTGAAGAGTTTTATGTACAAATTCAGCGCACAGCTGAGCAGTAATGACATGGATATGTCACAGATGGC
Organism: Mus pahari; assembly: GCF_900095145.1. Lineage (NCBI taxonomy): Eukaryota > Metazoa > Chordata > Mammalia > Rodentia > Muridae > Mus > Mus pahari. The sequence goes on along the minus strand of NC_034603.1, from coordinate 15,008,979 downwards.
AGAAGGGAGGCACAGGGATGGTCGTAGCAACATTGTTTGTAACAGAACATATTTGACAGCGCTCTAAATGTCTACCAGAGGGAAAGTATACAATTAAATTTTATCTAACCATGATATAAGACATGAGCCTGATTAATCATCCTAATATAGAATGTTGGGAGAGGCAAGGCACAAATTCATACATACAATAGGCTTCTCTGTGTGCATACAATGTCCGGGAACAGCCATGTGTGAGAATTTATTAATGTTTGGGCTCACGGTGGGCAGAATGGAATGGGAAGAGTTTAAAAACTGAGTCATGATTTCAGACATGTTTTATATGGCTTGATTGCTTTCCTATATAGATTTCTACATATAAATGCGTTGAAAGGAATGTGTGTTAAGCATTTTAAAAGTACCCTGAGTACTTTGAAGTATACGCACTTCTTTTTTGTCAAGTTTTGTTGTTGTTGTTGTTGTTGTTGTTGTTGTTGTTGTTGTTACTGTTGTGCACTTTATTGGGGTGATTCAGTCACCCCTTCCTTGGCTATTGAACACTCAACAAGCTCAGATCCCAGATCAATGGACCATTTTCATGGGCAAACATGCCCATTTTTCTGAATGTCAACTTCCATTAGCCTGTCACTTTACTCCACAGAAACAATGCACAATTCTCCCCAAGGTTCTGTATGTGAAGAACAAGCATCCCAATATATGGGAGCTGACAGCCATGCTACAGATTCAGCTTCTGACCACCTGAGCCAGAAGCCCTACACTTCTCTGTATCTCAAACCAGCCTCGAACCAGAAAGTCCAGGTTGGGATGAAACTCATGGTAATCCTCCTGTTTCAGCCTCCTGAGTACTGGGGCTGCAGATGTGTGATCCAACATAACATTACTTGTCTCATTGCTCGTGAACTTGCTTATGTAGAGCTTCTGGCTTTAACTTTTCAACTTTCCACCTCCCTCCTGATCCCCAGGATAAGCAGGCATCAGGAGACATAGCAGTGTAACCGGAGAGCTAAGGCTGTGCCTACACAGAGTTGGCCTTTGATTTTCCTTGCCAAGTCCTCATGTTTTCAGGTCTTTTATTTAACCATATTCTGTTGATGGTACTACTAAGCTTCAGTACAGACCCTGACCTTCTCAGTTGGAGAAGAATTATTTCACAGAGGTCAACAAAGAGATAATAAAATGGTCATAGTGATGCTGTTGGTAATAGCATTTGGTTGGAAGCAACCTAAATGTCCAACCATGGGGGACCAGTTAAGTATACTTGATATATCCATGATACAAGCCGCTAGCCTAATTGACCAACCTCATATAGACTGCTGGCTTTCACAATGCTATAGAGAAAATCAAAGCAATCATGTGTACAAGCATTGCTAGGGAACAGCAGTTTGTGGACATCTTTTAATGTTTGGGTTCTAGGAGGGTGAGCTGGGGAATGATAACAGTTGAGAGAGGAGCCATGTTTACACATAAGTTTCATGTGTTTTGAATGTGTTATCATATAGACTTGTGTTATTGCAAAGGACTTTATTCTACATTTCAATATAGCACATGAGGAATTTCAAATATGCAAGCTACTTGGTTTTGTAATTTTTTCAAGTTTTATTCAATGGGGGGAGGAGAAAGAGAAGGAGAGTGAGAAGAAAAGAAGAAGAGAGAGAGAGTGGATTAGGTGACCCCCCCTTTTTTTTCTAACAGACAACTGGTCCACATAGGTGGACCATTTGTCTGGTTAGCATTGTCTATTGTCTGAGTATTTATTCCTTTAGTCCAGATTTTTAACCTTCAAAGAGCTGTTCATAATTCTCTCCAATAGCTGTGATTCTAAAAGTGGAGGCCAAGAACATAGAACACAACACAACACAACACATGGGAGATGAGAGGCATGCAAGTTCTTATGTTTCACCTCAGTCCAATGGGGCACACATTTTAGGGAGTGAGTGTAGATTGTCCATGGTAATCTAAATTCAATGTAGTTCTCACACAGACTCCTTAGTACATGGAGGAAATGAGGTTTAAGTCCATGAAATGAGGTTTAAGTCCTCATTAGTACAGCCCTTAGTACAGAAATGAGGTTTAAGTCCTCATTTCTGACCTGTTCGTTTGGGTTTTTTGAGAAATGGTTTCATCATTCAGGTGTTGTGCAAGGCTGTACAAGATGAACAAAAAAGGCCAGCTTTAGAACTTGTGGAATGTGACCCACCCATTATCACAGACACTGTGGGTGTGCCTCAGAGAGGCAGGGCCCAGAGGACTACATGTCCTGAGGAGGTCATGTTTCCATGGAGTGTCGTCTGCTTGCTGCCTTTGCAGTCACCATATCCGTCCTAATCTCTGCGTTGTATGGAAACCATGGGGGCTCCAGCCACTCACTGGGCAGCAGCAGCAGCAGCACACATGTTGATAGTGATTGATCTTTTTCAATTATTGGCGCTGGAGCAGAGCCACAATTCAACCACCACCCTCAGAAAGAACTTAGAGATGTAAGTTAGAGATCTTTAGCAATGACCACCACCCTTAGAAAGAATTTGAAGATGCAGATTGCTTTTGCTAGTGGCATTAATGTCAAAAATCTTATGGAACTATTTGAGGTTCTGAAAGACACGCTCTTAATAGTTGAGCTAGAGGGTTTTTTTTGTTTTTTTGTTTTTGTTTGTTTTTTGAGGCCAGGGAACAAGAACAATGGCAGCCAAGCTACTACTAGCTGACACTCCATTCTTGCTAAAGCTGGGCTGCTGATCAAGGTAATAATTGATTTTATGACCATTTGCCCTCAACTTCCTGATATGATTTCATTAAAAATTGCTTATAAGTAGAAGTCTTATAAGTAGAATATAAAACAGAAATGGTTGTTTGTTATATAAAACTTTAGATTTATAATTCTTTTAAGATGTTTTATTAGATTACATTTTACAATAAATAATAAAATAATTGATCCTTTCTTAGTACCACAAATTGCAGCCTGCCTGAAAGAGAAATTGGCACATAAAACTACTTTGCTTTCTTACATGTTGTTAATCTATAGCAAGTTGCACAGTTATGAGTGTATGTGGGTCCTTGAAAATAAGTTTTTTAACGATATTATATGTTTACTTATGTGAGGGTATTGAGAATGTTTTTTCTACATACACCATTGTGATTGATCACTTAATGAAAAAGTAATATAATCACATAGTGATTTTCGTACTGCTTGAAAGATTTTGCTGGGAGAAAAAATAAAGCTGTAAGAACTTTGCTCCAAGTCCCAATCACCAGAACATGTATGTGTATATATGTGTATGTGTGTATATGTTTGTACGTATGTATGTATGTATGTATGTATGTATGTATGTATGTATGTATGTATGTATATATGTATGTGTAAATGTGAGGTTGTTGAAGCTTGCTTGTTGGAGTCTTGCTTTATCCATCGTGTGTGTGTGTGTGTGTGTGTGTGTGTGTGTGTGTGTGTGTGTGTACATGATTCCTTTTCTCACCAACCTCAAAGAGTCTCTTGCTGGCCTCAGGGAGTACTTCCCTGGCACTATCTAGTTGAGCTTTGTTCCCTCAGCAAACAATCTGCTGAATGATCAATTATCTACTCTACACCCCACCTCAGTTTACCATGTAATGGTAAAACTGGTCTTTGATACCCAGACTAGCCTGGAATTTGCTATATCAATCAGTCTGGACTCTGGTTTGGGAATTTCCTGTCAAGCTCAAGGATTAGAGGCCTGTACAATCTTCTTTTATTATTATTATTATTATTATTATTATTATTATTATTATTATTTTATTAGATATCTTCTTTATTTACATTTCAAATATTATCCCCTTTCATAGTTTCCCCTCCGAAAACCCCCTATCTCCTTCCCTCCTCTCCCCCTGCTCACCAACCCACCCACTCCTGCCCCACCTGGGGATCCATCCCATAAACACCCACTAAAACCAGACCCTATTTTGGATGCCAACAAGTGCTTGCTGACAAAAAACCTCATATAGCTGTCTCCTGAGAGGCTCTGCCAGAGCCTGACAAATACAGGAGTGGATGCTCATAACCATCCACTGGATGGAGCACAGGGTCCCCAATGAAGGGGCTAGAGAATGGACCCAAGGAACTGAAGGGGTTTGCAGCCCCCTAGGAGGAACAACCATATGAACTAACCAGTACCCCCAGAGCTCCCTGGGACTAAACCATCAACAAAAGAAAACACATGGTGGGACTCATGGCTCTAGCTGCATATGTAGCAGAGGATGGCCTAGTTGGTCATCAATGGGAGGAGAGGCCCTTGGTCCTGTACAATCTTAATAGGTATTTCAACAAAGATATCTGCTGCCTCTCAAGTCAGAGAATCGGTGGCACCGTCAATCCTCCTCCAGCAGCAGCTTCACCTTTAAATCTGTAATGCATTACTTGAAGAAATAGTCCTACCCACACCTCCTTCACCATCTTGTCTTCCCTCCCTCTCTGTCTTTGGTAGATTTGTATATAGTTGAGGTCAGAAAGAATGCCTATATGCCCTGCAACTACATTCGACCTACCACTAGGGCATTTGTGGGTATGTGCTGGGGCAAAGGACCCTGTCCTTAGTCACAGTGTGCTAGTGTGGTGCTCAGCACTAATAACAGCAATGGAACATATCAGAAATCCAGCGGATATCATGTAAGTGGAATTTCTACAAAGGAGTCATGTCCCTTTTAGGTCACACTGGGATGAGGGAAAGGCACCATGTGTTAGCATTTGGCCTGGGGACCTGGGTCAAAAAGGGTCCATTCTGTTTTCTGGGTCTCTGTCTACTCCATCCAACAGTGATCACACGAGCCTCTGGGTTTTCTATTTCAGAAAAATGCCCTCTGCTTTGAAAATAATTTTGGATGTACACAGGTTTTACCAAATACCATGTGACTATCATCTCATTTTTAAAAGATAGCCAGTTATCCATGTCTTACTGCCGTAGGAACCTTGCTCAGATAAGAACTCAAAGATCACTGAAAGGGGAAGACAGGAGCTGGCACTGGTGAGCCAAAGCCAGCACGGCTCCCAGAAGGCTTCCGTGATGGCTCCGTGTGGTAGTCTCATGTTTTCTATCTGCTTTTCTTTTATTGAAAATAGTCTTTTTCATACAATCTATTTCTGTTTCCCTTCCGCCTCCCTAATCTCCCCAGAACTTCTCCTATGCAAATTCACACCCTTTCTCTTTCTCACTAGAAAAACAGGCATTTATAGTATAATTACAAAATATTAAATATGGGTTAAGCAAGCAAGCAAATTTTTACAGAAACATATGTCAGTCAGCAGGTTTTCAAGGCCAATGACCCATTGCTTCAGTTATTTCTTCAGACTGTTACAGGTAACAAGTGAAGCCATGCTTGGCAAATGGACATTACAAGTGATGCATTAGGTAAATTACTAAATATATCAAATTCATCAACAAATTGGTATCTACTTATTGATCTTTTTCTACTTTGTTCTTGTTGAAATTTACAATTTTAAATCTTATTACATTTTAGTTATTTGCATATGTGCGTGCGTGTGTGTGTGTGTGTGTGTGTGTGTGTGTGTGTGTATGTGTGTGTACAGGTGCCATGGAGGGCATATGGAGACAGGAGGACAACCAGGGGCACCATCACTCAGGAGGCAGAAATCTCATATAGAAATTAATACACCCTTGAAAATCAGAACTTGTGAACAATCAAACAGGAAATGAAGATATCAATACAACAGCCTTTGTTATCTCTTACCAAAACCAGATTGTTTGTTGATTGTCTCTCACAGACACACTTGGGACATCTAAAGAACACAGGGGATTCTAAACTGTTCCTGTTTGAGAGACTGCTCCCAGTGTGTGGTAAGAATGAGTACTATAAGAACAATGACTAGGCCTATGGACAGCGAGAGGGCCGCCCTCTCCACTGCTGCTGGCAGATGGGAACACGACATGAACTGACACAGAGACAATAGAACAGCATGGTCATGTGACAGTCTTTCTTCTGCAGTCTTGGATGATGGCCCCTCAATGGGCAAACGGAAGTTAACTGCCTTCGATGATGTGGACGTTGTCCGTAGCTTGATTGGGCTGTACTTTGAAAAACTTCATTCTGAAATCCATGGGAGACAAATAGCTGAAGAGAGGGTAGCTGGGAAAGGAACAGAAAGGTCACTATTCAGATCTGAGCAGATTTTTCTCATTCATGATTCAGCATGACTGGATATTTGAGACTACAGAAACCCCATTTGCCACAAAACTGTAACAGTAAATGAACAGTACCATGTAGAGAGGTGCCATTAAGTCATAGAAAAGTTTTCTTAATAAACATCAAACTAAAAAAAAAGTTCATATTGGCATTCATTCATATACTTATATAATAGAAACAAAAGTGGCAAGTTTAAAAGACAGACATCTAACACCAAACAGAGCTACCTAATCAGGATGCGCATTTTGGAACTGGTCTAAGTACTGAATGGCTCCTTTATTTTCAGCTTAGAACTGTTACCCTAAGGTTAGGAGGGCCTGGTGACCCATGATACATCCCTGGAACTCAGGAAAATGCAGAAGCAGAGAACCAGCTCCACACAGTTGTCCTCTGACCTTCCTGTGTCATGGAACCTGTGTCAATTCACACAAATGCAACACTGCAACTACCTCCAAAACCAATTCCCAACACAATAATAAATAAACTCTTTCTAAAGAAAAATTGGTTTTGGAATCTGTATAGCATCTGCATACTCTTAACACTAACATGGAATAGGAAAATGGGTGCAGCAACAAATATTACCTTTCCACAGAGGATGGTTGTCTTGGAAACAGCTGCAAAGATGACATGCATGGTACACATTTACATACAGCACGTGCACAAAACATCAGGTGCTATAGGGAAAGGAAATGGTTTCAAGAGAAAATAGCTGGGGTTTGTGGCCTAGCCTTTCCCATCAGCTGTGGGGGGTGCTTTTACTTCAGATAGTCATGGTGGACTGATATTTCAGCTTCTAGAGCTCCCAGATGAGCAAATCACAGAACGAAACTGACTGACTTTAACTCATGGCTAGTGTGTTTTGACATAGTGGATTTTGTCATTTATATATGGGCCATCGCTGCTACTGAAATACAGAACCAAAATGAGCATCGCCATTCAGCCCCAGGAAGAACAGCTGTGCTGAGAATTACAAAGAAGTTGAGACAAAAACGTTTCTGGGCTTGCGTCAGTATCATGTGTACAGGTATGGAAACAACGTAGGGTCAGAAAGCTCAGATGGTGCAATGTGACAACTGACAGAGAGGGGTCCTCGGGTGATTATTTTCATCTCATGTTTGTATTTTTATACGTTTTATTTTTCCTTTTTCCTCCTTTTTGAAGGAAAGAGAGAAAAGAACGTTGGATGGGTAGGGAGCCAGTGTGATCTGTGAGGAGCTATTGGACAGGAAGAAACGTGACCAAAATATATTATATGAAAAACACTAACTAAAAATATTTTTTTAAAACAATGGAGGAGAAGGAGAAAAGGAACAGGAAGAAAGAAACCAGGAGAAATCTACAAGACTGCACGTTCCAAAGCAACTGACACAAGCCGAGACAGCTTACCTTTCTAGACTCTTCTTTTCTCTGTGTCTGCACTCTAAAATGGGGTGAGGGGAGTTGGGAGGAGTTGAAAGGAAAAAATGAACATGCCATCAAAAACATTCACAATATTTTCTTCTAATCAAGGGCATTGTGTCTGTTTTTAACTGTTTTTATCTGATAACCATGGACTCTACAGGACATGTCTTCTCTGTATTCATGCCTACGTGTATTCGTGCCTACGCCTACTTAGCATTCCTAACATGCAAAGGCAACATTGGTAAATAGTCTTTCTCTAAAGAAAAATGAAGAAATCTAGTTTTTTAAATTGGCTGGTGGAAAATAAGCTAAACATGGACTCTCCAAGTGACCTGAGACACAGGGTTCTACTAATGGTCTCATTCATCATGAAACCCTATCAACAATGCCACTAAGGTAGCTCACTAGACTTATTTTGGCTCCTTCCATATGTAATTCGGGAGGTGTGTGCTACCACCAACGCCTCACCCTTCCCTTCCTGTTAAAGACACTGAAGCTCCCAGAAACCACCCTTTCTCTGGAGAGATTAAAACCTTGGACTAAGAAAAAGAACATATTTGTAGTATTTTATGCAATTTCTATTTCCCCTTTTAGACATTATCTTACTTTTGTAGTCTAAAATAGCCATGAAGGGTGATCCTTCTGTCTCAGCAGACTGAACCCTGGGGTAATAGGCTCATATCACCAGGGCCAGCTTAAATAACCATTATAAATAAGCAACTTCTAAATGTTAAAGAGAAACATCCTAAAATATGACAGGCATATTCTCATTTCCAAATTTCTGATAAGTCATGTGAAACAGGTCAGGAATGATCTCATGTGTGGCATCTCAGAAGGTGGATGGCTCCCATTCTTACCCAAAGAATGGGCTACACAGACAGAAACACCAGGCGCATTCCCACAAGCCCTGCAGGATAGGGCCATGCAGGCCTGGGTGCCACCCTCAAAGATCTCTGTTCCAGTGTTAGCCATGCAGTTTACCATCCCGCATCTTATGTGCCTCCTCTACTAAATATGTTCCAGAACATTCCTCAGTATCATCAAGGGGACAAAACCACATCCAAAGGCTAAGATAGAACATACCATAGATCTTATAATGGTCTCTTTTGTTCCAAATCACAATCTTATATAAGAAATTCTTGAACCATAACATTTAATTCTTTTCCTGTAAAAAATTCTGATTGTCTGTCTGTCTGTCTGTCTGTCTGTCTGTCTGTCTGTCTGTCTCTCTCTCTCTCTCTCTCTCTCTCTCTCTGTCTGTGTGTGTGTGTGTGTGTGTGTGTGTGTGTGTGTGTGTGTGTGTGTGTGTGTATGCACTAGAGTCCAATATGGGGACATATGGGAGGATGTAGCTACAGTGAGTTGTGAATCACCCACCCAGGAGCTGGAATAGTACTCAGTAAGAGCAGTACATGCTCCTAAGAGCTGAATCATCTCTCCAGCCCCACATTAAAATTCTTCATAGAAAATGTGATTTTATTTTTTTCTTGAGATGGCCAATGATTAAAATATAAAAAATATGCTGTAATCCCAGATATTAGAGGCAGAGGGCTAAGATGTCCCATGATGGTCTCAGCTACATAAATTCAATGCCACCCTAGAATATATGAGATGCCTCTGCCCCCTGAAAGCTGGAACCAATGACCTGGTCCTGCAGCCATGAGACAAGATCTACATCTTTGTAAAACCATTCATGGGAAGCTGTCCATAGATGCATCCAGATTAACACCATGTGATCAGACAGAAATGTAAAATCGATCCAAGTGCCCTGGAGCAGGTGACCACGGATTACTATGTACTGGAATAAGCATGAGACAGGCTGGGCATCACCTTAGGCCTGTCATAGCTCAGCACTGATCTACTAGCCCTAAGCAGGCAAGTGAGAGATGGGCTCAACTGAGATCACATCTTTGCCCATGTATGAGCCTCATCATGGATCACAGCCCTGGCTTCTCTGCTTAGTTAGTGAGACCAAAGACACCAAAGACACGTTAGCTCAGCTCTGTGTGCTCCGTCTCTATGGCTACAATCGACACGTTCAGTAGGACATTAGGTAAATTACTCCCAGATACTTCTTGACAAACACTACAGGCAGTATGAAATAATGTCTGCAGGTTTTGAGACAGGGTATTGTCGTGTATCCTAGGCAGGCCTCACTCACTAGGCAGCCAGTGTGATGAACTTCTGATCCTCCTGCCTGTACATCCTGAGTGCTTGGACCACAGGAGTGTCCACCCTGCCCACTGAACATTTGCTTTATAGCATTCCCTGGCTGTAAGGAGCAGTGGTGGCTAGCCTTTCTCATTCATCTTCACACATCTTTCCAACCTTCCCAGGAGATGGAGTCTGGGAAGCTCATCTGCAGCTTCAAGAAGCAGGTGGCTGTGCACATCTGTGACCCCAGGAGGAGCAGAGCCAGGAGGGTCAGGAGGTCTTTATCCTTCTCAGCTCTGTTGGGAATTCAAGGCCAGCCTGATCTCCAGGAGCCCCTGTCCCAAAACCAAAGAAATCAAAAGCCCCAGACACCAGCACACACAGGAGTGCCTCTGTGCCCAGTTCTCCATGTACTGTCCTCTCTGCACCTAGAGACAGCCTGACAGCTGCAGAGTGCAAATTTTCTACTACTTTCTTGGAATTTAATTCTAAGTTATTTCTTCTTGCTGGTAAAGACAACCGTGTGCCGTTACCTGCGCTCGGGTACAACTGTGTCATGCAGGACTGTGTTAGATCCTGCACAAGCCTGTTCAGTTATCAGTACTTTCACAGTGGCATGATGGCTTCTGATATTTCAAGTAGAAACATAAATATGTATCCTTTGGTTAGCTCACTCTTTTTTTTCTTTTACCTAACTTTTAACCATATAAAATAAATTGATCACTGTGTATTTACCTCCCCAATTGTTTTATAAAATATCATTTGTTGGGACAACTAACAAACTTGCCCATCAAAACAAACTTTCTAACATTCTTTTCAGACTCAAAATCTTTTCTTCCTTTCAATGGATTTATTATCATATATTTAATGGGTTTTTTTTTTTTTGAGACAGATCTTACTAGGTAACCCAAAGTGCCCTGGTAGTCCAGGCTACTCTCAAACGTGGTATCTCTTGTGTAAGCTGCCTCAGTTCAAAGATGAAAGCATAAACAATTATGCTTGACTATTTTTTCTTCTATTTAGAGGAATTATTTCTGGCTATATGGGTATTCTGGCAAGGGATCACATCCAAACACCTTCTAGGTCTATAGGCTCTGGCTGGAGCATAGACATGCTTTTAATACCAAGAGATAGAGGCAAGCCGATCTCTGAGTTAAAGCCCAGCCTGGTGTAGAGCAAGGTTCAGGTAAAGAAAAGCTTAGATGCAGGCATGGTGGTACCTGCCTTTAACCCCAGCTCTCAGGAGACAGAGGCATGCACATCTCTGGTCCTAGTCAGCCAGTTTGGATAAGTCAGAGAGTAGAGAGATGATGCAGGGGACTGGAGTTCATGGCAGTTCATTTCGTGGAGTTCTCAGGCAATGTTTACAGGGACAGTCTTACAGGCACAGGTTGCAAAGAGAAGATTCTAGATACAGCTGAAAACAGACCAAGCCAGAGAATGAGAAGGAGCCAGAAGACTAGAACAGATTGTCAGAGTTATGTAGAGCAATTCAGTGAGAAGCTAAGAGAAGTCAGATTGAATCAGTCAGTTTGGAATGGAGTTTCGGCCTAAACAGCTGAGTTAAATCAGCCAGCCAGAATTCATAAAGAACTAGGAAGAATGAGATTACTCAGTAGTAAGTCTCCAAAGTGACAATTGCATCAGGCAAATAAAAGTTACGTTTACATCTCTATTTCTTCTTTTTTTTTTTTGAGACAAAAGTCTATGACCTAATTTGACAAAGTGTCTAAAGGCAAAATGATTACAGGAAGACAGACATCTGAATCTCACTATTAACATACAAACGGATGTGCTTACAGTGTGATTATTCCAAGGGCCATGTGAAGACGTCACAGTGGTAGTCCAAACTGCTAAACAAGAATGAAAATTCATTGTTACTATCAACATGTTAGATTTTCACCACAGAGAATACATATACTCACACCAGCTTCTATAATAGGTTAAAAGTTAAATAGTTCTGGGTTTCCTTGGAGTAGGTCCAGTTATATTGATAGGTTCGAATCTACTTGAAACTGTAAGTCTCCTTGAAGAACTTGTTGGAGCTCCTGAATATAGAATATCAATATGAGAGCAAGGGAAAGTTGAGCGGGAAGAAAGCAGAGCCTTCTGGTGCACCTGCTCCACTGCACAGCAGTGAGAGGCTGTGCCCTGCTCCACAGCACAGCAGTGAGAGGCTGCACCTGCTCCACAGCACAGCAGTGAGAGGCTGCGCCCTGCTCCACAGCACAGCAGTGAGAGGCTGTGCCCTGCTCTACTGCACAGCAGTGAGAAGCTGCACCTGCTCCACTGCACAGCAGTGAGAGGCTGCGCCCTGCTCCACAGCACAGCAGTGAGAGGCTGCGCCCTGCTCCACAGCACAGCAGTGAGAGGCTGCGCCCTGCTC
>NC_034603.1:14993348-14996778 GCF_900095145.1 Mus pahari | reverse complement strand
CAGCAGTGAGAGGCTGCGCCCTGCTCCACAGCACAGCAGTGAGAGGCTGCGCCCTGCTCCACAGCACAGCAGTGAGAGGCTGCGCCCTGCTCCACTGCACAGCAGTGAGAGGCTGCGCCCTGCTCCACAGCACAGCAGTGAGAGGCTGTGCCCAGGCAGAGGCTCCTCTCCTGAGCTTCTGTTCTTTGTCACTGACCAATGAGGATGTGGAAGTTTGAGGCAGTACAGACAGGCTCAGCAATAGGAGGAATCTGCACTGACAACAAGGAGATGAGAACAGAGCCCAGGTTCCTATAGAAACACTTTATAAATGACAGGAGTCACATAGATCTCTCTAAACATCTCTGTGAGAAAGAAGGCATGTAGTCTGCAGGTATTTTTTTACCTTTCCTTGGTAAGTGACTGACTGCTCCCACAGATTACAGGCTCGGCATATTCAATGCAGGCAGTCCTTGGAGGACACACCACACAGCACTGCATCATATTGGAAGGCTAACTAGCCTAGTTGTCCCATAAAAGTTCCCATGCAAAGCCCAACACAAAGAATTAGTACTTTTGGATAGAGAGTAAACACATCTTCTATGGGTTGTTTTTTTTTTTTCAACGTAAAGAAACATGGTGCATATCACTTATTTAAAACATTTGATACAAGAAATTTTCATAATTTAGGTATTTCTGAAAAAAATTAATTTATGTATGGCTTACAGATGGTACTCAGGTTTAAATATGGAAAGATGTTGCTTTCATATACATACAGTTCATATGCATATCTTATATGTACATTTATAAACTACTGATAATTCTGCATATGAATATTTCATGGCGTTGAGTTTTCTAGGCATTTTTATCAAGGCAGTTCCCACAAAGTCCTGAAGATTTGCTAACTGGGCCAAGGCAGGTTCAACCTGTAACTCACAAATCAGTAAAATGAGAAGTGCTGTACGAATCCAAACACCCTACTGATGGTCTGGGAGTGCACAGAGATCCTAGACTGGAAGTAACAGGAAATGGTGCCTGGAAGAAACAGTGAGTGAAGACCCAGCAGGAGCACACACTGCTCTGTTGGCTCTCGAGGTTCCCCAGAAGCAGCAGCAGTCAATGCTGACTCTGCCAACCACAGAATAAAACCCAGGAACTCGGACCAACTGCTCTGAACACTCTTCACCTTGATGGATGCAATGTAGTTCAAATCTACAGCATTTTCTCCAGGGGGGAAAAATGTGTTCACTTGTTACATGCAGGAAGCTAATGGAGGTAGAGTTTATAAGATTTATACAAATTTTATTTATTCACTTATTTTTTATTCTTTCTCTCTTTCTTCTCCCCTTCCCTCCTTTGTTTGTATATGTGCATAATTTCCCATGGGCAAAGTGTTGAGGTCAGAGGTCAACTTGAGAGAGCTGGTTCTCACCTTCTTGCAACTAGCTTGCAAAAAATCAAACTCAGGTAATCTAGCTTGGTACAGGCACCTGTTGCCACTGAGCCATCTTGCTGACCTTCACTCCCCTTTTCCTTAAAAGTTGTTGGGTTCAGGAACCAACAACTAGGTGTTGAGGGGTAAGCACTCCTGTCACTCAGTGTGTTGTCTGTGAGGACAACACAGCAGACAATACAGTGAGATGATCACATGATCTGCGACAGGAGAGTTGCAGATTACACTCTAGAAAAACTGACACCCCGGTGGCAAGTTTGAAGGGCTTAAAGCTCAGAATGAAAGCATGTTCTTTAAATTAGAAGTAGATTCTACCATATATCTGGGAACAATTGTGGTTATAGGAACATCCTCTAGTTTTCAAGCCGGGTTCAGCAGATGGATGCTTCCAAGGAACAAATTTGGGGCAAAGATTTTCTACAGCCTGTATCCAAACTGATATACACCCTTGTCTGCAGCTCTCTCCTCTAGCTTCACTTATACTCAAGACAAAAGACAAAATGGAGAGATACTGGATTCTAAGGCTGAAGAGTAAATGCCAGGAGTAAATTGACCTTTTTCTTCTTGTGTTATGAGACTGATGTTTTGATGTAGCAGAGAAGCAGGTCACTGACCTTAGTAAAAATAGTTTGAAAGAAAAGAAAAAAAGAAGTAGATTCTATAACTCCAGTGCTTTTTATGTGGAAAACAGGAATGCTTCTGAGAAGGGCTCAGATCTGTGACTGAGTGCAGTGCTGTGCTGCAGTAAATCTATTCACACCACTAGGTACAAACTATTCACACATTTAGATTCAAATGATTAGATTGCTCGTCCAATATAATGTATGGATAGAGGCATGAAAACAATTCAAACCCTCCCTGGACAGTAAAAATTTAGTGGAGAAAGGAGCAATCATGCAAACAACGACACCCAAAAAACCAATTGAAAACCAATAACCCTAATCAAAAGATCATAATGGGAACAACCAGAAAGGAAACAACCATCTCAGGAGCTTCTCTTTTCTTGCTCTGGGACATTTATTTTTCTCCCAGGTAGATGGGAAAGTGCATTGGAGCTGGTGAGGGTCCTGGGCATTGGAGCTGGTGAGGGTCCTGGGCATTGGAGCTGGTGAGGGTCCTGGGACAGCGGAAGAGTCAGCTCAGTGCGCTTAAGTCATGAGAAATGAAGGGTCAGGCAGCATCTCTTGTGGCCCCAGTGACGAGCCAGACAGAGGAGTTTTAAACGCTGACCAGCGAAAGAATTTCTAAGCTTGATAACAACTCACTATTAATGATTCCAAGCCACTGTGCACGGTGACACAGGCTTTGTCCCCATTAGTCAAAGGACAGGGGCAGTTGGATTAGAAAGTTTCCAGGCACCCTGATCTACTTGGGAAGAAAGCAAGGCCATCCGTACCACACAGTGATATTCAGCCTCAAAATAAAAATACACAAAAAACACAAGTAACAATGGTCAAGACTGAACAATTACAGAACGATGTTTTGAGTTTAAAAAAATAGGGACAAGTTAATACTGGTTTCTATTGTCAGTGTTAACACTTAATAAAGGACATTAGGAAACATCACCAAAAGAAGTCACATCCTCATGATTCAATTCCTTTGAGAAGACAGATTTAGCCAGATTCAGGCTGACTCTGAAAGGCTGCAAAGTGGCAGTTTGGGAGACTAGGCCTAAGTTTCTGTTTCCCACAACTGGAAAAGTTCAAAACAAGTGAATTCCAGAAAAACCCACCCCTTACCAGCAGCTAATCAGGGAGTTGCCCCACCACTTAGCTGTAGAAGCTGCCCTACCACCTAGCTTGAGTGAAACATAGTTAATCAGCAAAATTTCCCAAATTTTCTGAGCCTTAAGAAATCACAAAGGAAGCCGGGTGTGGTGGCGCACGCCTTTAATCCCAGCACTCAGGAGGCAGAGGCACGCGGATTTCTGAGTTCGAGGCCAGCCTGGTCTACAAAGTGAGTTCCAGGACAGCCAGGGCTAGACAGAGAAACCCTGTC
>NC_034603.1:14956461-14993288 GCF_900095145.1 Mus pahari | reverse complement strand
AAAAAAAAAAAAAAAAAAAAAAAGAAAGAAAGAAAGAAAGAAAGAAAGAAAGAAAGAAAGAAAGAAAGAAAGAAAGAAAGAAAGAAATCACAAAGGCATCTACCCCTAGACATAGAGCCAACAACTCAAGAGAAATAAATATAAAAGTCTCCCACTCCTACCACAACAGGCATTAAATTGACCTTGCAAAGTCCATACCTCTGTCTTCCATCCTGATGTTTGGTGGACCATGTAGGTTCTCTGCACAATAAATGCTCTGTGCTGTTGCATACTATTTGTGTCTGGGGTATCATTCTCCAAGAATCATGGACCCTTACACTTCTGTGACAAGGATGTTCACATCCCTCCCTACAGATCTCACTATGTAGTTCTCACAGGCCTACAACTCTCTGATTGGGCTAGCCTGGGACTCATAGAGAGCCATCCAATTCTGCCTGCTAGGATTAAAGGTATGCACCATTATCGCTCACTTGTAGGTTGGTTTGTAGACACGGCCTTGCTCTGCAGTGCGGGCTCTCTTGTACTTACCATCCTCTAGCCTCAGACTCCTCAGAAATGGGACGACAAGCATGCCTACTGACTCTAAAATATTTTAAAATTTTGAAAATGCTGCTTCAGATACAGTGCACAGTGATGGGTTCCTGCAAAAGATGATCTTTGAAGGTGAAGGCAGGAGTCCAGTGAAGTGTAGACCAACCTGGGCTCATGAGACCCTGTGTCAGACCCCTCCTACCCCTCCCCTTCACTCTTCAGCCTCCTCCCTATACAAAGGGCAGAGCCCAGGCTTTGTTTATTGTCTGTCTGTCTGTTTGTTTTTTCAGTATTATTGATTGAAAGGTAGAACTTCAACATCAATTTTCAGAATTGCTTGTGTTTGTTCATATGGTTTTCATTTTGGGTTGTTTTGGTTTGGTTATGGTTTTGTTTTGGTGATATTATTGTTTTTGAGACCAGATCTCACTATGTAACCTTAACTGACCTCAGTACTTAGAACTCTGTATGTAGAGCAGGCTGCCTGAATTTATGGAGATCTGCTTGCCTCTACCTCCCAGTGGTGGGATCAAAGGTGTGCACCACCAGTCCAAGCTCAGAATGGATTTAAATAAAATCCCTCAGGAAGCCAGAGCCTTTAGGTTCAGTCCTCAAAACTGATCCTAAACAAAGAGAAACCAAAACCTGAACAAGGACTCCTTCTTATGTGTTGATAACATTCCAGAAACTGAACAAAATCCAACATGAGACCACAAAATCAGAATATTAAATCAAGAATTAAAACATACATATTTTAAACCTAGCATAACAACTTTATGGGATGATGGACAGATTTCCCTATTACCAGCAGCTTCCCCATGAGGGGAAACTGAGGGATGAAGATGCAGCTCAAGGATGCCATGTTCACCTGGACCACACCAGCCCCTGGGTTGGATCCCAGCACAGGAAGACCGGAATAAGCAGACAACACAGAACAGTGAACTGTGAGAGTCACTGAGTGGTCACTACGTTCTGGTCTCCCCTGTGTCTGCCCTGTGTGTTTGGGGGACAGGTCTGAGAAAGCACGGGTTTTGTTGTATGAAATGAGTAATGAGTTTGTACTTCTCCCTGGGACACTCATTGCTCTAATTTTTCTAAATACATTTTTTACATTCACGAATATAATACATATTATCATAATAAAATTATACAAATGTATGTTAAGAATTAATGACTTCTACAGTCCCACTTGCTAGCGATTAGATTGTAATATTTAGAATCTGTATGAGATGTAGGGGGTCCTATCTATGATCTTAGCTGCTGAGGTGTAGTGAGGTCATTCTCAGCTGTCTATCATGTGTGGGGACAGCCAAGGTTATCTTTGACCCTGTCTCAAAAAATTAATATGCAATTCACTATTTACTCCTATATCATAAAATGTTTTCAATTAGTATTTTAATTAAACAATTGAAAATGAAAGGCTTTTCCAATGGAATATGGGCCAGTTTCTGCAGCCCTCCTGCAGCCATCATGCATTGATGATTACACGCACACACATGTACTCACCCTTACTTAAATATTACATGTATGCACATATATTCATCCCTTATCTGACAGTCTTGTGGGTCTTATATTTGAGCCATAAATTTTGAAATTCATGGAGGTTAAGAAATATCTTTGGGGCTACAGCTTCATCCTGGTTCTTTGCTCACTGTATAACCTGTACTCCACCCCCAGGGAATGTATTTGTCTGAACCCCCATCCTCCCAGGCATACCCCACCCCACCTCTCACTTACCGGGGAGAAGGAGTAGGAGGCCTGAAATGAGGACTTGAGGGGGCATCATGATGGCGACCTGCAGGGCAATGAGGAGACACTCTGGTTGGCTGTGGCCCTCGGCACACTGTATCTGAGAAGGCCTCATCCTGACTGTCTGAGTCACATAGGCCGCTCTGCTGGGGCCTCCTGGCCTCCCAAACACTCCTCTTTCCTGCTCCTTCCCACTTATAGCCTTCAGTCTCACTCTGATCTCGGCACAAGTAAGACAGTGAACAGAGAAATTGAAGTCAGAGAGAAGAGTCTGGTCCCCTGGTAGAAGCCTAAGCAAGGAGCAGCCTTCTAATGGCGGTGCCCCATGGTTGACTGCAGGCTCTTCCTGCACAGTAGCCAGTGGCTGGTCCCTAAGTCTCAATCAAGTTGCATGTAACACATTCATCAAAAATATATAGAAACTAATATTTGTTTAAAACCTATAGAATTCACTCTTACCCTCCTTGGATGAACACATGAGCAGAGCTGTTAAACTACAAAGAAAGCATCCAGCAAGCTTCCGAAGCCTCCACTGCAGACCTACAGGGGTGTGGGCACAATTGTAACCTGCACTGCTAGGCTTATATGAACTTTCTGATACCTACACAGAGAAAGTAATTGAGCAAAACTGATGAAGGAGCTGCGAGAGAAGCCAGCCAGAAAGGGTTGTGAGGGGAGAAGGGGGAGGCAAAGGTTCAGATGCAGGGGAGTGCCTGTGACAGGGGAGAGGGCAGGGCAGCTGGGACAGTGAGGAACAGCAATGGAGAAGACCAGGGGGAAGTGTAGAGACAGGGCTCAGGAGCCACTCTGTGAGAACTCTCCTTTCCCCAGGGACACAGAGAAAGGACACTGCTGGGGTGTGGGGGTCCCAGGAGCTGGTGCCCTCTGAGGACAGCTGTGACTGCTAGGCTGACAAGCAAGGACACCTTAGAGTCTTTGCAGTGAGAGTTCACTGTGGAAGAGACAACAGAGAGCAGCGTGGTCGAAGGAATCACAGATCTCAGTGTGTGGGCTCAGAAGGCAGAGCACAGTGGGCTTCCTGTAGGCTGTCTGTCTGCAGAAGATGAGTTACTCAGGCCTGAGCTGTGCATTAGGGGAGGGGCTATCAGCAGAGGGGGGAAGAGCTGCTCCCACCACAGGGTTTGGAGGAGATATCTGGGGTTTGAATGTTATTGTGAGAAACCTTCCTGGCTCAAAACTGGCCTTGACCTGACCCTGAGTCTCAATCTCCCAAAGGTTGGGATTGAAAATATTTGTCAAGATGCTAAATTTTCTTTCCTCTTTCCTTTTTAAATGATAAAACTACCAGCATGGGAACTGGGTGCATGAGATGCTAGACAGCTTGTCTACTGGGTACTAACCTCTAGTTCAGTCACCCACATCAGATTAACCAGGGATGGTGTTGTCTGCCTGTATGTAATTTAAGAAGGTTGGTAGTGGAGGGTCAGAGGATCAAGGTAATCTCTAGGTACTTATAATATGGAGGCACAACTGAGATACATGAAGACATGTCAAAATCAAGTGAAAATATAAGACAGAGTGATGTATGTTGACCATATTATCAGTCTGTAGACTAAGAGAGAGATTCCAATTCGGTCCAGGCCAGTCTGGGATACAAAGGAAGTCCCAGCTCAAAGAATAAACAAGAAACCTATAACGGTGTGTGTCTTAGTCAGGGTTTCTATTCCTGCACAAACATCATGACCAAGAAGCAAGATGGGGAGGAAAGGGTTTATTCCACTTACATTCTCCACACTAATGTTTATCACCAAAGGAAGTCAGGACTGGAATTCAAGCAGGTCAGAAAGCAGGAGCTGATGCAGAAGCCATGGAGGGATGTTCTTTACTGACTTGCTTCCCCTGGCTTGCTCAGCCTGCTCTCCTATAGAACCCAAGACTACCAGCCTAGAGATGATCCCACCCACAAGGGCCTCTCCCCCTTGATCACTAATTGAGAAATACCTTACAGCTGGATCTCATGGAGGCACTTCCCCAACTGAAGCTCCTTTCTCTGTGATAACTCCAGCTGTGTCAAGTTGACATAAAACTAACCAGTACACCAGTACAGTGTGTGTATTTGTATGATCTGAAAATTATTGAAAGGGGGTATAGAATTTACCATCCTCTTGCCTCAACTCTTAAGTCTGGTTGGTTGGTTGGTTTTGATTTGGTTTTGTTGTTGTTTTGGGTTTGTTATTGATTTGTTTTGTTTTTTGACAGAAAAGAGGAGGATTTTTGCTGAGTAATGGAAGGATGGGATCCAGCTTCCAGGTAAGGGGTGTCAGCTCAGACACGAGTGGGGTTCAGGGGTGTCTGCAGAAGCTGTGTGTTGATGGCTTCCTCAGTGAAGGAAGAAACTAATCAAGCACCAGAGAGATGGCTCAGTGGGTAAAGTCACTTCCTCCTGAGCTTCATAAACTGAGTTAGATTCCCAAGCACACAGTGGTTAAAGAATAGAATACACTCCTGAAAGTTATAATCTCTCTCTCTCTGTGTCTCTGTGTCTCTGTCTCTGTCTATCTCTCTCTCTCACACACACACACACACACACACACACACACACACACACACACACACACACACACACACACACACATGCTCGTGCTTAATAAAATAGAAAGTGCAGAGTAAGACTTCACGCCTGTTGTGGGGATCTAATGAGTAGCCTCTGAGCCATATTTGTTATAGTCTATGACTCTTGTTTTAAGTTCACGGTAGGGATAGGTGAGGGATGTGGGGTGGGAGGGCCACTGTGGGAGAGTGATAGCTTAACAGCCAGCGGCAGCCGGGTGTTGGTGAAGCCCCAGATCAGGAAAGACACACAGCCCAAGGTGATGGGCTCCAGCCACCAAAGCTCCAAACTGGGGAAGGATTGAGGGAATTCCCCCTAACAGATACAAACATTTAAAAATCCGTTAAAAGCCTTTCTCTAAATATTTCCCCAACAGTTAAAGAATTCAGCGACTTTCCCAGTCAGTGGAGAACAAAACCCAAATCTAAATTCCGAAATCCCAGAATCCCTGACTGGCCACCCCTTCCCATTTCCAACACTCAAGAAATTAAGCAATGTTTAGTTCCTTCTGCCCTTGGCTAACTTACCTCTAACACAAAACCTCCAATGTCTGCAGTCAATTGAGGTTCTTTTTCATACTGCATACAAAATAATTTGCAAACCACAGAAAACAAAGAAAACACTGCAAATATATCTGTTTGTGCTCTCGTATTATTATATAGTATTACTTGGTACTTACAGACATGGGTGTATTAAATAAGTAGGGCTGACTCTTAAGAGTACGAGAGTACTTTAGAGAGTTTCCTTCCTATCTCTCATTTTAACTTTAATTAAGAAGGCTTTAATAGCTAATCTATGAAAGCCCATTATTTCATTTAAACAAAGATTCAGTTTCCAAGAATCCACAGAACCCTACTGGGTGGTAAGTTGCCCTAATGTCTAGGAACTCAAGCATCATTGTTTAATGTCCCACATTCAACCCCACATCATTTCTAAAGGAATCCCACATGGTACAGACACTCCAAGGAGCACTGTCCTGATTCACTGTCTTCAGAATAAGGCAGTAGACATCCATTCTTACCTGTTACTTAAGGGAAAATGTTTCTCCTTCCGCTGCTCGGATGCTGATGGACTCTTCCAGCGCTACGTATGGATGGAGAGAAATCTCTCTTGTAATTCCATCCTTATCTCCTGGACACACACTCACCTGTTCTGTGTGAAAATTGAGTCTCTCCAGTTACTCAATCCACCCACTCGATAGCATCTGCTCACTGATAGGAACATTACAGGAGTGCCTAAGTGAGTGGGAGCATCCCTCGTGTGCCCTGGGCTGTCTCCTAGGCTGCAGCAAAGGTCCTCACTTGAGGTGTGACTCTGGGCCTGGGGACCACAGTGGCCTTTGAGATGGCTGGAGAGTTAAAGGACTTTAACACCTAGACCAACCCTCTTCAGTTGACAGGAGAATAAACTGCACTCCAGGAAGGAGAATGAACTAGAGAAACCAGGAGTCCTTGGAACAACACCAGAAGGGACTTGGCTCTTGTACTTCCTGAAAGCCATCAACTAACATCTTCCTAATCGTTGTTAAGAGCCCATACTAAGAATGAGGGAGTTGAAAGAAATATATCTAGCTCATGGACTCTGCTTCCAAAGGTTAGGGAGTGCAGGTTATGGTGGTGCACACCTTTAGTGCCTGTCTGGGGAGGCAGAGGCAGGTGGATCTGTATTGTATGGCAGCGTGGTCCTACAGAGAGTTCCAGGCTGGCCAAGGATGCTTGGTGAGAACTCATCTTTAAAGAGCTGAAGCCAAGCTTCTCCATACCCTGATCCACCTTTCAACTGTTACTAAATTATCTGTGGAGAGTCCCAGAGTGTGGGAGTTGTGTAAGATGGGAAACTGGGTTTACCTACTTTCCCATCTGGCAATTAAAGGGTAAAATGTTGGTCAAGGGGCCCAGAAACTAACCAGTTTGGAAACCTGCCTGACCACCCATCCTTGTTGGATCTGCCTGCCACCACAGCTGGGTCTGACTGGCACACAACCTACAGGACACAGCCTGCAGAGTGGGGTCTGCCTAAGTCACAGTCAACATAATAGGATATCCTGATCTCCATTTTCTAGCCCACAGCTTACCCCACCTTCCTGAGAAGTCCCCCTGCCATCAGAATTAGCCAGCCAACACCAAGGAAAACCAGATGCTTAAAGGACAGCTTAAGAACACAGTCTACACAATGGAATACTATTCAGCTCTTAAAAACAAAGACATTATAAATTTTGCCGGCAAATGAATGGAACTTGAGTATATTATCCTGAGGTAACCCAGGTCCAAAATACAAGTATCATATTATACTCCACAGTCCCAAAGAAACTAAACAAGAAGGAAGGCCCAAGCAAGGAACCTTGAATCTCACTTAGAGGAGGGAGTAAAATAGTTATAAGAGAGAGATGGAGGGAGGGAGCTGAGAATGAGGGGAGTGGGGAGGGAGAGTGTTTGGGCTCACAGTGGGCAGCATTGAATGGGAAGTGTTTGAAAAGGGAGTCATGATTTCATATATGTGCTATATGGCTTGACTGATTTCCTATTTAGATGTGTATATAAATGCATTGAAAAGAATTCATGTTAAGCATTAAAACAAGCCCTGAGTATTTTAAAACATACACACTTCTTATTTGTCAAGTTTGTTTTTGTTGTACACTTTATTGGGGTGGCCCACTCCTTCCTTGGGTAATCGACAGACAACTAGCTCATATCCCAGATCAATGGGCTGTTGTCATGGGCGACAATGTCCAATTTTCTATACGTCACCTTCCATTAGCCTGTCACTTCATGTCCACAGAAGTGATGCACAATTCTCCCAAGGTTCTGTATGTGAAGGACCAGGATCTCAATATACGGGAGCTGACAGCCATGCCACAGACTGAGCCTCTCCGACCAACTGAGCTAGAAGCCCTGCAATTCTCTGTATCTCAAGCCAGCCTCCAACTACACAGCCCAGGTTGGCCTGGACCTCATGGTAATCCTCCTGCTTCAGCCTCCTGAGTGATAGGACTGTGGGTGTGATCCAACATGCCTTATTTGTTTGTTTTGGGGCGCAATGGGAAAGTGTCTCATTGCTAAATACCTGCAATTTGCTTATGAAGCTCTTTTGACTTCAACTTCTAAATCCCTCCTGGCCTCCAGGATACACAGGCATCGGGGGAAGTAGTGTAATGTAGAGCTAAGGCTGTGCCTACATAGAGCTGGCCTTTGATTTTCCTTGCCACATACTCACATTTTCAGGTTTTTCCTTCACCTGTGTCCTGCTGCTACTTCTACTAAGCATAAGTACTGGCCTGGTCCTTTTCAGTTGGAGAAAGATTCTTTCGAAGACATCAAGGCAAAGAAACAAGGATGGTCATAGTGATGCTATTTCTAGTAGGATATGATTGGAAGCCACCTAAATATCCAGCAGTGGGGGACCAGGTAAGTATACTTGATATATTCATGATACAAGCAGTGAGCCTAATTGTGGTAATCACAATGCTATAGAGAAAATCAAAGCAAACAATCGTGTGTGCAGGCATTACCAGGGAGCACAGGTGTGAATGTCTTTTAGTGTTTGGGCCCCCGGAGGGTGAGCTGCCGAATGAGAAGAGGTGAGAGAGGGGCCATGCTTGCATGTACCTTTCGGTGCCTTTTTGAATACATTATCCCATACATGTGATTGTTCTTATAAAGGAACTTATTTGAAACTTCAGAACAACACATGAGGAATTTCAAATATGCAAGCTTTTCTGTTTTGTCAGGGGGATTATTTACGAGAGAGAGAGAGAGAGAGAGAGAGAGAGAGAGAGAGAGAGAGAGAGAGAGAGAGCTTTTCCTTTGCTAGTGAGCAGACGACTAGCCCAGACAGGTGAACTATTTACCTGGCCAACAATGCCCATTTTTCTGAGTGTTGACTCCATGAGCCCTGGCTTGTATCTTCAAAGACCTGTGCACAACTCTCTCTGAGGGCTGTGACATTGAAAGGGGAGGTGTCAAGGACACAGAATGCAACACATGGGAGATAAAAAAATGTTAAGTTCTAATGTGTCACCTCAGTCCAGTGGGGCAGACTTGGTAGGGATCGAGCCTAGGTCACCCAGGCTGGCTACAAACTCACTACAGTTCTGCCACAGACTCCTTAGCACAGGGATTACAGGCTTAAGTCGTCATTCCTGGTCTGGTCATTTCTTTTCTTTTTCTTTTCTTTTTGTTTTTCTTGGTGTGACCATTATACTTTAGAGATAGAACTGTAGAGCCTAGAACACATGGTCCTTTGAAGCCTACACAGTCCCTCAGGAAGGAGCCCTCACAGGCACTCAAGGAGGAGCATTCCCAGTCCCTCAAGGAGACGCCCTCAAAATCCCTCCAGGAGTAGCCATCACAGTCCCTCAGGGAGTAGCCTTCAAGTCCTTCAAGGGAGGAGCCCTCGGAGTCCCTGAAGAAGTCCTGGCAGACTCTCAAGGAGAGAAAATTGCTAAGCAGTATGAAGGCAAATGGGTCGGTCTTTCAACCAGACCATTGGAGCCATTGTGAGTACTCACTTAAAACTCTTTAGATTTATTTATGTGTTCGTGTTGTTCTCACGTAAATATCTGTGCACCACAGACCCATGGAGGTCAGAAGAGGCCACCAGATCTCCTGGAACTGGAGTGATGGGTGATTGTGAAGCTCCACGTAGGTACTGGGACTCGAATCCTGGTCCTCTGCAGGAGGAAGTGCTCTTAAGCACTGAGCCTTGCCTCCAGTGCCAGGAATACTCATTCTTAACTACCTTCTTAGGAGACTACAAAGCTTGAGAGTCAATGGTTTGAATTGAGACCCTCCAGCAAGCAGGTGATAAGGTTGATCACATACAGCTCCCTGTCCACCCTCTTGTTGACACCAGACTCCCCTCCCTGAAGCAGGAAAGACCCCCTGCAGCACCCACTAGAAATGATCATTACTTTTCTGGGAGACCGGCTATCCTGGAACTTACTCTATAGTTCAGTCTAACCTCTAAATCATGATTTTCCTGTCTCCACCTGTCTTCATAGGTATTTCAGCAGGACTCTCTGCTGCCTCTCAAGCCAGAGAATCATTGGCACAGCCCATCCTCTTCCAACAGGGCAGCCATAGTTTCCTCATTTATTCTGTGATGCATTGCTTGCCGAAATGGACCCACATCTATTACCATCTTGCCCTCCTTTGCTTTCTGTGTAGGGCCTTTGAAGATGCTTAAATAGTTGAGGTCGGCATGAATACCTGTCTGCTCTGTACTCTACCTTCCTCTGGGACATTTGTGCCTGTGTGCGGGAGCAAGGACCCCTACCCTTGGTCACAGTGTGCCAGTGTGGTGCTCAGCACTGAAAAAGGAAATGTAACATATCATAAATCTAGCAAATTCCAGATAAAGGGGAATTTCTACAAAGGAAACATGTCCCTGACCACAGAGAATGTGACTCGATCTGACCAAGGAACCTATTGCTGCAGGATACAATTCCCTCATCCAGTGAATGATAAAAAATTAGAAGTGTAATTAGGCATCATGGAACCAGGTAAATAGACCTTTCCATGTCATCGGTGTCCATCAGCATCTCCTGTGAGTCATGATATCATAGAAACAGAGGATTCTCACGTCTGACTTCCCTAGTGACAGACCTTGGGTGGGAAGGGAATTAAAAGCCCTAATGTCTGAAGGCCTGTGGTGTAGCTTCCACATGCTTTCAAACTCCAGGAAACAGTGTACAGAGGGGAAGAAAGGCCTAGACCAGAGGTTCAAGACCCTGACTGATCATTAGCATCACATGGAGAGTGTTATGTCAACAAGTGCTCAGGCCCCACCCTCAAAACAGGACCATTATCATCTCTGGAGTCACAGTCTGAATTTTCTCCTTTTACACCAATCTCCTCCAGGTTCAGGCAGGACTGTGAACCTCTGAATTGTGCATGTTTGTTGTATCTGTATGTTCATGTTCTCCTGTTTTTAGATTTACATGACATGAGCTAGGACTATAGCTCAGGGGTAGACTGCTGACATTTCATGAAAGAGACTGGGGTTAAAGGTGTGTACCACATTGGCTGGGAAGCCAAACCTGTACATCCTATTGGGGTAAGAAGAGGGCACCTTGTGTTAGGATTCTGCATTAGCCATGTACTACCCTGGTGACTTGGGCCAAGGCCTTCCTGTTGTTCTGGGTAACTGCCTCCTCTTCCATCCAAGGATGATCACACAGACTTTTTGCTCTCCCGTTTCAAACAAATATCCCCTGCATTGAAAACAGTTTTGGATACTCACAGGGTTACCAAGTAAGATGTGGCCATCATTTCACTTAAAAAGATAGTCAATAATCCATGTCTTATGTCATTAGAATATTCCTAGGATAAATGCATAACCTCAAACACTGCCCCACCTACAACAGGACATCTCTAAGGCCAAGACCCCGAGTCCCACTTCCTCATCTCCCCTTCCATTTCTGCACTGTCTCCTTCTAGCCCCTAACTCAGAGCTCAGTGAGTGAGTCTAGGAACACTGAGCATCAAGGCAGAAGTGTAGTGGAAATAGCTCTAATGAACTCAAGCCTGTGCCCCATTATCTTCTTCCCAGGTGTCTGCCTGGTCCATACTCACCATGGTAGCCTCTCCTGACAGAAAACACACATTCTTATTCTAAGATCAACCATAGTACAATATATCATGTGTCATATTCCATGAGCTATTAGACAGTATGAACACATCTAGACTCCTTTCTGTTTATCTACCGGATAAATTAAACCTGCAACTCCCATGATTTAAGCTCCTTTGGGGAGGGTAAGGAAAATGTCGTTTTGAGGTACAACAAAATGAATAAAACATAATCATGAAATATTTCTAAATTAGCTTTGCCCTCTCCATTTTCAGATTTTTATATTTGAATCCTATTCTTCTCGTCTTTTAAAAAATATTATATATGTACATATATTTAAGTATATTATATTATGTTTATATATATATACATACATATATATGTATACACTTATATTCCTGTCTTTTTAATGATTTTAGTAAGACAGAAGGCCATTTCCTGGATTACAAATTATTGTCTCTGGTGGACACAAGACTTATGAGCTCTGAAGAAAACATGAAATTCTAAAGTGTTTGTGTTTGAGAGAAGACAAACACTTTATGTGGCAAGAATGAGTACTATATTAACAGTCACTATGCGTATGAATGACTATAAGGTCATGCTCTCCCCCACTGCTGGGAAGTGGGAATATGAGATGAACTGACCCAGGAAACAGTCCTGCAGCTTAACGAATGCCCAGCACAGTTACAGTTCATTACTTTCTGAAGCTTTGGAATGTTGTCATCTCAAAGGGCATCTGGGATTTAATCCTTGGATGAATATTGTCTTCAATAACGTAGACTCCATCTTCGGCTTGAAGTTGCACTATACTTTGAAAGGCGCCATTCTGATAAACATGGAAGAAAACTGAGCTGCATTCAGGGTTGCTGGAAAAGAGCAGGACAATCACTTTTCAGGTCGGAACAGTTTTTTCATTCATGATTCAACATGAATCAGGAATCGTTAGGGACTGGAAGAGCCCCATTCACAAAACTGTAACAGTGAATGAACAGTACCACACAGAGATCTGGCATGAAGTTATAAAGAAGTTTGTTGTGTAAACGCCAGACAAACTAAGAAATAGTAAAAGAAAAACAGTTCATACTGGCATCCATCGGTATACTCATGTACTGGAACACGAAAGTGGCAAGTTTAAAAGACAGATGTCTAACTCCAAACAAAGTTACCTAACCAGGATGTGCATTTTAGAACTGAGCTAAAATGGCTCCTGTATTCTCAGCTTAGAGCTGTGACCCTGAGGCTAAGAAGGCCTGGTAACCCATTCTACATTCCTGGAACCCACAGAAAGGTGGAAGGAGAGAACCAGTTCCACCCAGTTGTCCTCTGACCTTCTCAGGAGCCATGAAACCTGCATGTGTTCACACAAACATCTTGCTAAAGAGAATAGAAATGGTTTTGGAATCTGCATAGCATCTGCATACTCTAACATAAACATGGAGTGGGAAGATGGGTAAAGCAACAACAGTGCCTTTCCACAGGGGCTGGTTGTCTTGGAAACAGTTGCAAAGATGACATGCATGGCACACATTTGCATACAGCGCGTGCACAAAACATCAGGCCCTACAGGGAAAGGCAATGATTTGAGAGAGAACTGTTGAGGTCTGGGATCTAAGCTGTTCCCATCAGCTGTGCGAGGAGCTTTTACTGAGTGTAGCCATGGTGGACTGATATTTGAGCTTCTAGAACTCACAAATGAGCAAATAACAGAAAGAAAACTGACTAAAACTCATGGGTGGGGTCTCGGCACAGTGGTTTTGTCATCTCTACACTGGCCGTCTCTACTACTGAGATGTAGAACCAAATAAAAGCATCTCCCTTCAGCCACAAGGACACCTGCGCTGAGAATTACAGAGAAATGGGGACAAAGCTTCTCTTGTTTCAGTCAGTATCGTGTACAGGGATGGAAAGAACGTAGAAAGCTCAGATGGTACAATGTGACAACTGACAGAGAGTGGTCTTCGGGGTTTCTTTTTCTTCCTGTCCCCGCCCCCCCCCTTTTTTTTTAACGAAGAGAGAATGTAATGTTGGGTGGGTAGGAAAGCGCTATTGAGAAGTAAAGGAACATGACCAAAATGTATTACATGGAAAAAAATTAAGAGTAAGTAAATTTTAAAAGGAGGGAGGAGAAGGAAGGGGAGAGAGAGAAAGAGAAGGAGAAAAGGAACAGGAAGAAAGAAACCAGGAGAAATCTACAAGACTGCACGTTCCAAAGCCACTGACACAAGCCGAGACAGCTTACCTTTCTAGACTCTTCTTTTCTCTGTGTCTGCACTCTAAAATGGGATGCGGGGAGTTGGGAGGAGTTGAAAGGAAAATTGAACATGTCATCAAAAACATTCATGATATTTTCTTCTAATCAAGGTTGCCGTGTCTGTTTTTAACTGAACCATTCCCTGGAAACCATGAACCCTACTGTATCCATGTATCTATAACCAAGTAGCTTGTCTGTACATTCACCCACATACCATTTCTAACATGCAAGAGTGACATTGCTAAACTGTCAGTCACTGAAGAAAAAAAAATGAAGAAATCTAGGTTTTTAAGTTGACTGGTGGAAAATAAGCTTAACATGAACTCTCCAAGCAACCTGAGACACAAGGTCCTACTCATGGTCTCTTCCATTAGGGACCCTATTAAGTGTCACTAAGGTAGCACACTGTACTGGCTTTGGTTCCTTCCACAATGTAGTTCAGGAGGTATGTGCCACCACCTACTCCTCACCCTCCCCTTCCTGTCAAAGACAGATTCCCATTAACCACCTTCACTCAGAGGAGAATAATCAACCTCTAGTTTAATAAATAATCCTTAAGAATAACCAAGTTATAAATATTAGAGGAACCATCCTGACATTTGACAGGGACATTCTTATTCCTAATTTTCTGCCCAGTCATGTGAAATAGGTCATCAATGATCTAATGTGTGGTACCTGAAATAGTCCATGGCTGACATTCCCACAGGAGTAAGTTCGCCCTACCAAAATTCCTTGGATTTTTGTTAGCAATTATGATGAAGACCCAAACCCATTCCTGACGCTGGGAACTGTGATGCAGTCACTCACGGATGATAGTTGGGATGCTTGCAAGGATCAGCAGTGAAGCGGACACAGAGATTCCAATAAAGAGGCCTCTAATGGGGATCTTCAGGGGAGGTTCTGTAGGAACCACTTCCTAAGGAAACATCAGTAATTGAAGAGGCACCAACTGAGATGAGCAGAAAACATCCCATACCTCAATCTAGTCTTTTCCCTCCATTGCCGGTGGGTATTGTAGCGTACGCAAATATAAGGGAGTGCACACCTCGATTCCCAGCACTTGGGATGCAGAGAAATACCTGAGAGTTCCAAGAGAGTCTGGTCTACACAGCAGTTCTAGGACATCCAGAGCTACATAAAGAGACCATGACTTTAAAAAAAAATAGATAATAGAGCATGGAAGTAAAATCTAACATAAAACTAAGTTAGTATTGAGCTGTGGAACTCTAGATAATGCGAATTTCAAAATGTCTAAGAGGAGGATGAAATGTTTTCTATGTAGTTTAAAATGACAATGTGTTTGCATATTTTGAGAGTGATTATATTAGAATTAGTATTTGGTAGGTTATTCCTCTATTGAGAAGAACAATGCCTCCTTTCAAGTTGACAATCTGATGTTACAGGAGTGCCCAGCTACTAAGTCTACTCTGTCTACGTTGATCCTACATGACTTGAAAAGGCAATTCTAGATTCTACTTTCTTTTTCACTTGACACAGGCATGTAAACTGTATGTATGTAGCCACACTATGTAGCCACAGCTAACCTGGAATTCTCCATGTAGACCAGGCAGGCCTCTAACTCGGAGATGCACATGCCTCTGCCCCATGTTAACTGGGACTAAAGCCATGGTCCTCATGCCAGGCAAGATCTACATCTATATAAAAGCACTCAGGAGAAGATGCTCATGAATGCAATGTAATTAGCACTGTGTGGTCAGATGGAAATGTTTCGCCCTGTGAAGGTGACCAGTGATCACCACCTATGGGAATAAACATGAGACAGGCTGGGCATCACCCAATGTAACTTCATAGCTCAGCACTGACCTGTTAGCCTTAAACAGCCCCTGTATTCAGTTTAACTGCAGGAAGCAGACCTGAGATCAAGTCTTTGCCTATGTATGATGCTCATCTCTGGATCACAACCCTAGCTCCTCTGCTTTGTCAGTGAGACCACGGACACATTAGCTAAGCTCTGCGAGCTCTGTCTTTACACCCTCAAATGACATGTTCAGTGGGGTTCTTGGGTAAGATTTTCAGGTACTTCTTGACAAACACTGCAGGCAGTATGAAATAATGTCTGTAGGTTTTGAGACAAGGTATTGTCATGTATCCTAGGCAGGCCTCACTCACTACGCAGCCAGTGTGATAAACTTCTGATCCTCCTGCCTGTACATCCTGAGTGCTTGGATCACAGGAGTGTCCACCCTGCCCACTGAACGTTTGCTTTATAGCATTCCCTGGCTGTAAGGAGCAGTGGTGGCTAACCTTTCTCATTCATCTTCACACATCTTTTCAACCTTCCCAGGAGATGGAGTCTGGGAAGCTCATCTGAAGCTTCAAGAAGAAGGCTGCTATGGCTAAGCATGGCTGTGCACATCTGTGATCCCAGGAGGAGCAGAGCCAGAAGGGTCAGGAGGTCCTTATCCTTCTCAGCTCTGTCGGGAATTCAAGGCCAGCCTGGTCTCCAGGAGCCCCTGTCCCAAAACCAAAGAAATCAAAAGCCCCAGACACCAGCACACACAGGAGTGCCTCTGTGCCCAGTTCTCCATGTACTGTCCTCTCTGCACCTAGAGACAGCCTGACAGCCGCCGAGTCCAGATTTCCCTACTCCTTTTTACATTTTTAGTTCTAAAGTATTTCTTCTTGCTGATAAAGATGACTGGACTGCAGTTCACCAAGCTCAGGTCCAACTGTGCCATGCAGGACTGTGCTAAAACCGCACAAGTCTGCTTAATTAATAGAACTTTCAACAAATATGGTATATTAATGTATTCACTTTTGGTTAGCTCATTTTTTTTTTTACCCAAAATTTTACCTTTGGAGTATCAATCAATCTCTGAGTCAATACCTCCATTGTTTCGTAAAATATCATTTATTAGGCATATTTAACTAACTTGCTTTCCAGTAACCATTTTATAGTCAAATTCTTTTTATTTTTAATGGAATTATTATCAACTATTTAATGGGGTATTTTTTTGAGACAGGGTCTCAACAGTGTAACCCAAGGTGGTCTGGTTGTCCAAGCTACCCCCACACTTGGTATCTCTTATGACGGCTTCCTGAGTTCTAAGTTAAAGGCATAAGCAACTATGCCTGACCCTTTTCCTTTACTTCTACTTCTTCTTTTGAGACAAAAGTCTATAAACTAATTTGACCAAATGTTTAAAGGCAACATGATTCCAGAAAGATTGACAAGTGAATCTTGCTGTCAGCACAGAGAAGGATAAATGCTTACAGTGTTATTATTCCAAGGGTGGTTTGAAGACGTCACAGTCGCAATCCAAACTGCTCAACAAGAATGAAAATGAATTGTAATTACGGAGATGTTAGATTTTTCACTACAGACACTTATTCACACCATCTTCTAAGATGACTTGAAAGTTAAATAACATCAGGTACTATAGGCGCACAGAGCATCACACTAAATACTTAACATTCTACTAAATTATTTCTCTAGGAATTTGCACATCTCAACTTTTGTGTTCTGGCCTCATGGAAAATCCTCTCTCTCTCTCTCTCTCTCTCTCTCTCTCTCTCTCTCTCTCTCTCTCTCTGTGTGTGTGTGTGTGTGTGTGTGTGTCTGTGAAAATACAAGTCCAGGCTTACCTACAAATCTAGGTGAACCAGATTTGGAATAGTTGTGGAATAGTTTGAGGTCCTATCTTATCTTCCACACGAGCTGAGGGTGGTAAGTGCACAAAGGCCACACCCACATCCAAAAGTCAGGATACCTCTACTCAGCAGGAAGAGTAGAGCTGCCACAATGTCTATCATAGTGTCTTTTCATCTAATAGGACACTGCACCTCAACCTGGATCACTATTGCTTTAGAAATCACCTGTCACATCACCCATAAGCCAACATGTCTCCTACGATGTGAGGATTAGGATGTGGTGTGGCAGGGGAGCCAATGAACTCCATTCATATATCAGGGCAGTTCTGAGACATCAGTAGTTGTGGGTTTTATGGTTTGGGGGAGTCTCTCTAGAGTAGTTGTTGGTTTTATGGTACTTGAGAGTCTTGTAGTAGTTGTAGATTTTGGGGTTATTGAGGGTATTCATGGAGTAGGTATGGGCTTTATGGGATGTGTGGATCTTCTTGGAGTGTTGGGTATTGTGGTTGTTTTCGGTTTTCATGGAGTAATTTTGGGTCTCCTTGGAGTAGTTATAGGTCTTGTAGTGGTTGAGGGTCTCCTTGGAGTATGTATGGGTTTTGTGATTGTTTCTGGTCTTGTTAGAATAGACTCAGATGTATTGATAGGTTGAAATCTACTTGAAATTGTAAGTCTCCTTGAAGAAGTTGTTGGAACTCCTGAATTTAGAAATCAATATGAAAGCAAGGGAAAGTTGAGCAAGAAGAAAGCAGAGCCTTGGGGCTGGTGAGATGGCTCAGATGGTAAGAGCACCCGACTGCTCTTCCAAAGGTCCGGAGTTCAAATCCCAGCAACCACATGGTGGCTCACAACCATCCGTAACAAGATCTGACGGCCTCTTCTGGAGAGTCTGAAGACAGCTACAGTGTGCTTACATGTAATAAATAAATAAGTCTTTAAAAAAAAAAAAAGAAAGCAGAGCCTTCTGCTACACCTGCTCAACAGCACAGCAATGAGAGGCTGCGCCTGCTCCATAGCACAGCAGTGGGAGGCTCCACAGCACAGCAGTGAGAGGCTCCATAGCACAGCAGTGAGAGGCTCCACAGCACAGCAGTGAGAGGCTCCATAGCACAGCAGTGAGAGGCTGTGCCTGCTCCATAGCACAGCAGTGGGAGGCTCCACAGCACAGCAGTGAGAGGCTCCATAGCACAGCAGTGAGAGGCTGCACCTGCTCCACAGCACAGCAGTGAGAGGCTGTCTCCAGGCAGAGGCTTCTCTTCTGAACTTCTGTTCCTTTTCACTGACCAACTTTTATGAATGATAGGTGTCAGATTGTCAGATCTCTCCAAAAAACTCTGTGAGCTAGAGAAGGTATGGGGACTGGGCGTGGTTTTGTACCTTTCCTTGGTAAGTGACTGGCTTCTCCCATAGATTACAGGGTCAGCATATTCCATGCAGGCAGTCCTGGGAGGACATGCCACACAGCACTGCATCATAGCTGATGGCTAACTAGGTTACTTGACCTACAAGAAATACAATGTAAGGTCCAAAACAAAGGATTTGGGTAGAGAGTGGGCTCAGTCTTCTATGGTTTCTTCCAGTCTAAAAGAAACAAGGTCCCTTATCCAAAAGGTACCAGGAGTTTCAGAATTTGGATATTTCTGAAAAATGTATAGTATGTACATATAGTTTATGGTGGGACTCAAGTATAAGCATGATTTCATGCAGAATTCATAAGCATATACTTTATACACATAACTTACAGGTTAGATTATAAACTCTTAATAATTCTGCATATGAAAATTGTATAGTATTGGATTTTCCAGGACTTTTATTAAGGCAATGCCCCAAAGGTTTTAGATCTTGAAGTACTGCAGATTTGGGATTTGGAGGCAAGGCAGGTTCAACCTGTACCTCACAAATTAAGAAAATCGGAAGTGTTAGAAGAATCTAAGATGATCAGAGAGTGCACAGAGATCCTAGACTGGAAGTAACAGGAAATGGTGCCTGGAAGAAACAGTGAGTGAGGACCCAGCAGGAGCACACACTGCTCTGTCAGCTGTCACAGTTCCCCGGAAGCAACAGCAGTCAATGCTGACTCTGCCAACCACAGAATAAAACCCAGGAACTGGGACCAACTGCTCTCAACATTCTTCTCTTTAATGGATGCAATGTAATTAGAATTTAGACCATGTTCTCCATCAAAAAAGAAAAAGAAATGTGTTCATCTGTTACATGCAGGAAGCTGTAGATAGAGTTCAGCCCACCTTCCAATTTTAAAAATTATATTTATTCACTTATTTCTGTTGTTCTCTCTCTTCTCTCTTCTCTCTTCTCTCTTCTCTCTTCTCTCTTCTCTCTTCTCTCTTCTCTCTTCTCTCTTCTCTCTTCTCTCTCTCTCTCTCTCTCTCTCTCTCTGAGTATTTGTTTGGAATTTGCCATGGGCAAAGTTTTGAGGTCAAAGGTCAACTTGAGAGAATTGGTTCTTACCTTCTACCAAGTAGCTTACAAGAATTGAACTCAGGTAATCAAGCCTTAGCCACAGGCACCTTTACCGACTGAGCCATCTCACTGGCCCTCATTCCCCTTCCCCTTAGAGGACCAGATAGTAATAAGTATCTTGGGCTCAGAAATCAAAAAGTAGGTGTTCAGGGGCAAGCATTCCTGTCAAACACCGTGAAAGTCAGTGGGGGCAACACAGCAAGGGGTGGGCGTGGCTGTGCTGCAATAAATCGATTCACACCAGTGAGTTACAAATCCGGCCTGTCCAGACTATAGTTTGCTGAACCAGTAATGTAGAGCCAGAGGCTTGAGCACAATCTAAAACCTGTACTAGAGAGTTAACGTCTTTGAAGTAGAGAAAAAAAGCAGTCACACAAAAGAATCTAGTCAAAGGATCATAATAAAAGCGAAACCCAGAAGAGAAGTAGTCAGCTCCTGAGTTTCTCCCCTCCCAGGCAGATGGGAAAGTGCAGAGCATCTGACAGGGGTCCTGAGACAGTGTGTTTGAACTACAAGAAAAGGTAGACGTGGTTGTTAAGGATGAGACGGAGCATCTCTTGTGGACCCAGTGACGAGCCAGACAGAGGACTTGTAAACACTGACGAGCGAAAGAATTTCTAAGCTTGATAACAGCTCAGTATTAATGATTTCAAGCTCTTTTCCATGGTGACATAGGCTTTTACTCCCATAGTTCAGAAGCAGAGGCAGTTGGGTCTGTGTAAGACTAGCCTGATTTACATATGGGCATCCAGATCAGCTGTACTATACAATGTTATCCTGTATCAACAAATGAATGAATGAATACATGAATGAATGAATGAACGAATGAATGAATGAATAAATAAATAAATAAATAAATAAATAAAACCACAGTGCATGGCTGAGCAATTACAAAATAATGGTATGAATTAAAAAAAGAATACAGACAGGTACTATTGGCTTCTATTGTCTTTGTAAGCCATTAGTAAAGGAGATTAGGAAATAGCATCAAAAGAAAGCACAGACGAATGATTTAACTCATTTTATGACAAGGAAATCCACATCCAAAAGGAAACTGTAATGATTTAAAAACTGGAGTTTTCATGAACTTCTCAGTTGTAACCACTGAACAAGTGCTGATAGAAAGCGCTTTCCCATGTGGCCATGCTTGTACATAAAAGGATAATTTTAGGATATGATGTGAGGACTATTTCAAAAGCCCAAGGCAGGCAGGCAGGGAGTAGAACTCTCCACCTATACCTGTGGCCTATGCTCAGGTCAGCTGACCATTGTGGAAGGCAGCTCATCTGCTCAGCAGCACCCCACATATCCTGCTCTTCAGGGTAGAGTTGTCGTGCTGTTATAGTGTTGAGAATGGTGTTTTGACCTGGCATGGTAGTCCATACCTTTAATCCTAGCAGTTGGCAAGCAGAATCTCTGTGAGTTTGAGGCTAGCTTAGTCTACAAAGGGATTTCTAGGATAGCCAGGGCTAAACTGAGAAACCCTCTCAAAGAAACAAATAGAAATGTATATTTTAATGTTACAAGATGTTACCTCAGAGACAAAATATACCCTTCAGTTCATGACACAGCTTAAATTCTTCCCACTGTGTTTTAGGGTAGAAAACTGAGCAAAGTTTCATAAACCAGCAAGACAGTGAGGACATAGATCCTGACTTAGCTCATGGTCCTCCCTTAAGGATGATGTTAGGGTTTCATCCAAACACATAAATTGTACTCTGTGCCCTGAAAAGGGGTTTAAGTCTGGGTGATGGGACTTTCATGTATTCTCAGCACTAGAAGATTCGAGGCAGGATAACCAGGAGGACATTGCCATCAGAGGACAGCCTAAGATACACGAGATTATGTAATTTAAAAAAAAAAAAAAAACAAGTATTTACTCATAAGCATGTTCATAAGAACATTTGTTTCCTTGTTATGGGAAAAGAACAAATTATTAGCAAACAGAGGATTCAGTTCCCCTGCAAGAAATAAGCAAAGAAAGAAGGCGAGCTCACCTGGTTGGACCTGCAGTGAGGTGGTCAGCGTCTGCACACCATCCCATCCCTTCATTTCCACTAGACAGCAGTAGAGTCCGCTGTCGCTCTCATAGGCGTCCTCGATTGTCAAGGACGCATTTCCTTGAAGAAGCTGCGCGTTTATCTCATATCGACTGCTTGTCCCATAGTTGACTCGGTTTCCATCAGTCCAAACCAGTGTTTGTCCACATGTATCAGAAGTACATTCACCTCGGCCCCAGCACATGAACGCTAACCCATTAGACACTGGATAGGTACATGGCAGTGTGATAGGTTGACCCACCACTCCATGAACTTCTGGGAAAGAATCCACAGCAGCTGTGGATAAAGAGTGAGCTGTCAACATTTTCCTACGATTGAATTTACTTCTTCATTTCTTTTCCATTTTTTTTTTTTCTGGCTCAGCTGTGGATTAAACCAGACACAGAATGCATGCGTTCTGTGAGTCCTTTTTTCATGTTTATTTGGGGAGTTTTGATAACTTAGCATTTTTACTATAAACAAATATCTGTTAGTGAATTCTTCAGTGTGATCAAATAATGGATATATATGTGGATAAAACAATTTACTATAGTGTATTATATTCAAACTATAGCTACTTAGTTCTTTGTTGGTTTATTTCCCTTTCTTTTTCTCCTTTCTTTTTGAGACAGATCTCAACATACAGTTCTTGCAGGCCTAGAACTCTCTGTGTAGATTAGGCTAGCAGGGAACTGGTAGAGACCTGACTAATTCTGACTGCTGGGATTAAAGGCCTAATGCACCACTATGCTGGACCTGTTCGATTGTTTGTACCCAGAGAGTTGCTCAGTAGCCCTGGCTGTCTTGTGCTTACTATCCTCTGGCCTCAGACTCCTGAGAAATAGGACTACAAGCATCCCTACCAACACTGGATAAATTTTTTAATGTTAAAACTTTAACTTGCCCAGACACTGTACATGATGATGGGTTCCTGCAAAAGATGAACTTCAAAGGTGAAGGCAGGAGTCCAGTGAAGTGCAGACCAACCTGGCCTTATGAGACCCTGTGTCAGACCATTCCTGTCTCTCCCCTCAATACTATTGAAAAAGAAATCACTAACTCTTCAGCCACCTCCCCTATATAAAGAGCCCGGGGTTTGTTTTCTGTCTGTTTGTTTCCTAACATTGTTGGTGTAAAGGTAGAACTTTACTAACTTCAACATCAATTTTCAGACTGGGTTCCATTTATTCATGTTTTAATATTTTTGTTTTGTTTTGTTTTGTTTTTGAGACAAGGTCTCACTATGTAACCTTGGTTGACCTCAGTATTTGGAACTCTGTATATAGAACATACTGCCTGAATTCATGGAAATCTACCTGCCTCTATCTCCCAGTGCTGGGATAAAAGGTGTGCACCACCAGACCAAGCTCAGAAAAGGTTTCATTAAACCGCCAGCAGGGGTGAGATTTTAGGATCAGCCCTAAAAGCTGATCCTAAACAAAGTCAAACCCAGAACCTGAACAAGGACTTTTCCAGTGTGTTGATAACATTCCAGAAACTGAACAGCACTCATAATGTGATACCAAAGGATTAAATCATGCAAATTTTAAACCTAGAATAACAACTTTATGAGAGGATGGAAAGATTTCCCTATTACCAGCTGCTTCCACATGAGGGGAATCTGAGGGAGGAAGATGCAGCTCAAGGATGCCATGATCACCTGGGCCACGCCAGCCCCTGGGTTGGATCCCAGCACAGGAAGAAAGGAATAAGCGAACAACACAGAACAGTGAACTGTGAGAGTCACTGAGTGGTCACTACGTTCCTGTCCAGTCTGAGTCTGTCCTGGGCATTTAAGAGATGGTCTAAAAGAGCATGTTCCTTGTTGTATGAAATGAGTATATAATGAATGGGAGTGCACGTCTCCCTGGGACACTCCTTACATGATTCCGGCTAATAAATTTTTAGGATCACAAACAAAATACATATCATTATACAAAGTTCTAAAAATGTATAATGACCTTCCACAGTCCTGTTTCCTGGAGATTAGATTGTAAAATTTGTAATCTGTACCAGATGTAGGGGCTCACACTTATAATCTCAGCTCTTGGGAGATAGAGACAAGAGAATCAAAAGTTTCTGGTCATTCTCGGTGTCTACCTTGTCTGGGAGCAGCCAAGATTATCTTGAACCATGCTTCAATATATATTTTTTAATTAAATATCTGAAGATGAGGGGTTCTATTAAATGGCATATGGGACAATGAAGGTTGCCCTTTCATGTCCTTTCTATAGTCAGCCCACATGCATTGACCATGATGTGTACATACATGTAGTCACCCTTACTTGAATATTACATGCAAGTACATGTATTTCCCCCTTACCTGACTGACGTCTTATGGAGGCTATATTTTTAGCCATGGAGGTTAAGAAATATCTTTGGGGCTACAGCTTCACCCTGGTTCTTTGCTCACTGTATAACCTGTACTCCACCCCCAGGGAATGTATTTGTCTGAACCCCCATCCTCCCAGGCATCCCCCACCCCACCTCTCACTTACCGGGGAGAAGGAGTAGGAGGCCTGAAATGAGGACTTGAGGGGGCATCATGATGGCGACCTGCAGGGCAATGAGGAGACACTCTGGTTGGCTGTGGCCCTCGGCACACTGTATCTGAGAAGGCCTCATCCTGACTGTCTGAGTCACATAGGCCGCTCTGCTGGGGCCTCCTGNCCTCCCAAACACTCCTCTTTCCTGCTCCTTCCCACTTATAGCCTTCAGTCTCACTCTGATCTCGGCACAAGGAAGACAGTGAACAGAGAAATTGAAGTCAGAGAGAAGAGTCTGGTCCCCTGGTAGAAGCCCAAGCAAGGAGCAGCCTTCTAATGGCGGTGCCTCATGGTTGACTGCAGGCTCTTCCTGCACAGTAGCCAGTGGCTGGTCCCGAAGTCTCAATCAAGTTCAGTATTAGCAAGAAAGAATGAGGAGAATGTGAAGCTTGTGTCTAAGCACATTGTCCCATAGCCGTCAAAGACAAGGGTTTTGAAGGTTTTNATTTTAGTTCCACTGTCAGCACTCTGAGGGCATATGAACAAGTTCTACTCTCACTGGATCACTAACACCAGGCTGCTGCAATGGCTCATTGGCCAAGAGTGCCAAACGCTCTTAGCGAAAACCTGAGAGAGTTTCCAAGCACCCACGTTGAGGGGCCCACAACTACTATCTCTGCTGGAGATGCAGAAGACCCAAACATTCCTTGGACACCTCTGTTCTCTCTCTCTCTCACACACACACACACACAAACCAACACACACACAACTAAAAACAATAATTATAAGTCTTAAAAATGGTAATATGCTTATAATAACTTTGAAATCATATATTTATAAAATTACAAGGTATCCAATTTACTATAATAAATTCTAATATAATACTAAAATGTTACTCATTTCATATATTTATTTATTGTCTTCAACAGAATATATATGATTCTGTAGAATCATGTAGTTTGCATTTATCTAGGATATAAATATTTGTTTACAAAACATAAAAATCATAGAATTCACTCTTACCCTGCATAAATGAACACACAAACAGAGGGGGAACAAACAAGAAAGTATTCAGCAAGCTAAGAAAGCATGATGTAGGCTTAGACAAAGTCTGGTGCAATTTTAACTTGGGCAGTCAGGTTTAAGTGGATGTTCTAAAATCTCTCGGTTTTCCAGACTGACCACTCCCTTCCTATCTCCAACACTCCAACCAAAGCAAAATTTAGTTCCTCCCGTCCTTAGCTACCTCGTCTCAAATGTCTGTAGCCACACTGCATACAAGCTATGTCTTACAAAATTTTATAAGTCACCAACCAAAAAGTCAGTGAGAAACACTGCTAACACATGTATGACCTCCCCTCCCGGGTCTCATATCCATGATATTATGTAATAGCTCATAGTACTTATAGACATGGGCCTAAATAAGCAGGGCCTAATCCAAGTACTAAACCATTTCTACTACAGGTTTCTTCTTTTTTTTTTTTTTATGTTAACTTCACTTAGAAGTTAGAAGACTTTAATAGCTAATCTATGAGAGTCTATTATTCCACTTAAACAAAGACCCACTTTCCAAATATATGGAGAACTCTGCTGGCTGTTGTCACCCTAATGTCTAGAGACTCAATCATCATTGTTTTTTGTTTGTTTGTTTGTTTGTTTGTTTTTTCCGAGACAGGGTTTCTCTGTGTCACCCTGGAGCTCACTCTGTAGACCAGGCTGGCCTCAAACTCAGATATCCGCCTGCCTCTGCCTCCCAAGTGCTGGGATTACAGGTGTGGGCCACCACTGCCTGGCTCAATCATCATTACTTAATGTCCCACATTCAGATGATTCACATCATCTCCAATGTAATTCCACATGGTACAGACAATGTAGGGAGCACTGTCCTGGCTCTTTCTCCTCGGCATAAGACTGTGTAGACATCCATCCTTACCTGTACTTGAGGAAAAGTGGCCTCTTGTTAGCCTGTCCTTCAGGTCCTCTGCTGCTGCTGAGCTCTTGCAAAGCTCTTTATGGATGAAGACAAATCTCCCTTGCAATTCCACCTTTATCTCCTAGCCACACTCTCACCTGTTCTGTGTGAAAATTGAGTCTCTCCAGTTCTCCAATCCACCCACTCGATAGCATCTGCTCACAGATACGAACATTAGAGGAGCGCCTAAGTGAGTGGGAGCATCCCTCGTGTGCCCTGGGCTGTCTCCTAGGCTACAGCAAAGTTCCTCACTTGAGGTGTGACTCTAGGCCTGGAGTCTTTTGCTTTTGAGATGGCTGGAGAATTAAAGGATTTTGACACCTGGGCTAACCCTCTTGATTTAAATAAACTGCACTCCAGGAAGGAGAATACATTTAGAAACCAGGAGTTCCTGGAGCAGGAGCAGAAGGGACACGTGGTTCTTGTTATACTTCCTGGAAGCCATCAACTAACATCTTTCCAACCAAGGTTTACTAGCGGCCCATACTAAGAATGGGGGAGTTGAAAGAAATAAATCTAGTTCCCAGTCTCTCCTTCCAAAAGTTTAGGGAGTGCAGGGTATGGTGGTGCCCAACTTTAGTGCCAGTGCTGGAGCAGCAGAGGCTGTAGATCTGTTATTTTTTTTCTTATATGTGTGCAAGCTCATGCCACAGTTTATGTGCGTAGGTAAGAAGACAAGTTTGTAGAGCCCCTCGTTCTTAGCTCTGTACATGCCAGGCAGGGTGACAAGCACCTTCACTTGCTAAACTATCTCATATATGTCTGTGTGGGAATATCAGATCCCTTGGAACAGCTGGTATAGACACAGTTGTGAGCTGCCATGTAGGTGATGGGAATTGAATGCAGGTCCTCTAAAAGGGCAGCTAAGCCATCTTAACTGCTAGGTCATCTCTCCAGCCCCGAGGCAGGTGGATCTGTATTGTATGGCAGCACGATCTATGGGGAGAGTTCCAGGCCAGCCAAGAATGCTCAGTGAGAAGAGGTCTTTAAAGAGCTGAAGCCAAACTTCTCCATACCCGGATCTACCTTTTAGTTGTCACTAAATTATCCACA
Organism: Mus pahari; assembly: GCF_900095145.1. NCBI lineage: Eukaryota > Metazoa > Chordata > Mammalia > Rodentia > Muridae > Mus > Mus pahari. The sequence continues at coordinate 14,965,975 of NC_034603.1, read as the reverse complement.
GAGGCACCTGGAGTGTGGGAATTGTGTAAAATAGGAAGCTAAGCATGGCTACGTTCCCATCTGGCAATTAGAGGGCAAAATGCTGCCCAAGCAAGTGTTTTCTGAGCAGTGTGAATTCTGAGGGAGTTTTCATTCTCACACACCAAATACATAAACCAACCATGTGTCTTCCAAAAGATACTGAGGACAACGTCACAGACTTGTCTCAGGTAAGACTCCTGGGTCCTCACCATCTGAGTGAGTGTACATTACCCTACACCCATTTGGGGGCAGATAGATGGGTCAGAGCCTGAAATTCCTTTGTAGTCAAAGATGGTTGTGAACTTTTCTGATCCTTCTTCCTCCACCAGTGCTGGGATCACAGGCGTGTGCTGCCTCCTAGTGATTCTACTGTGGTCAAGAGCCAGTCAGGGCTTCACGAATGCCTAAATGATTCTCTAAAACTGCGCTACATACACAGCTAGGGTTATAGCACACACACACACACACACACACACACACACACACTTTTATATTCATTTTTATTTTTATAAATTTAAATATATACTTATTTATATATTTATAGACTTACATTTTATATTTCTATCTCTCTATATTTATATTTTTATGTATTTATATTTGTATATTTATTAAATATTTATTAAAGTTTTTATATTTCTATATTGCTGTGTGAGTGGATTTTTATATATTGTTCTTGTCCTCTCTGTTTTAGTCTGGCTTCCTGTCTGCTTATAGGATATTCCGTGTTCCCCTGCTCCCTATAGCTATTCCATAGCTGCTCCCTTTCTTAGGACACTTTTCTCTAATGGCTGTCTGAGCTGCCTCAGAACTTTCAGTTTCCAGCTTAAATTTGTTGTCTATAGCAACAAATTCCTAGTTCAGCTCCTGCCTTGTATGGCTTATTACAAAACAACCCTTATCTCAAAAGTAGACACTAATAGCATACCATACCCTAGGAACCAACGCAGTGTTTCACTCGGGTCTGTCCATGTGCGATAAATGGGAAATGTACCCAAATCATAGGACTTATAGTGAAAGAGTGTGAATGCTCATTAGTGATTTTTCTATTCCATGTTCATCACAGCTCGACAGCAACACATTTACATGCTGGTGCTGGCATGTTTGAACGCCACGGAGAAAAATCTAGATTCTTCAAAGTATTTGATGAAAGAGAACTTTTATTTTGAAACTCTATTCTCTTTTCTATATTTGTGAAAACATATTTAGGGGTGTGTGTGTGTGTATGTGTGTTCAGTGTATGTACGTGTACCACATGCTTGAATGGATTCACACACACCAGAGGAAGGCATTGGATTACTTGGAACTGGAGTTGTAAACACATCTGAGAAACCATGAAGGTATTTGGGTGTTAGGAATTAAACCTAGGGTTCTTCACCACTGACACATCTCTCATTCTTGAAGCTCCATATTTATGAGTCATATGAATATTTGAGAAGACTCACTAATATGCTAATATCAAAATTATACATTTTTTAAGATTTAAAATAAATATTTTCCTCTGTGTGTGTGTGCGTGTGTGTGTGTGTGTGTGTGTGTGTGTGTGTGTGTGTGTGTATACATGCATCTATCTACACATGCATGCATGTGCATAGGAATCACTGGAATTCCAACAGAAAACTGGTGAGAACTGCTTGGCCTTTATGGCTTGCTTAATCTGGTTTTGCCTTGCTTTATTCGTTTGGTCTCCAACTCTGCTCCTCAGGCACCAGACTTCAGACTGCTTGAGTTTGGGTGTGTACCTCACACCAGTTTAACTGGATTCTTAAGCAAATTTAAAAAGCTAAACTCAAATTGAAAGGATCATGCTGACATAAAAATTTAGATTTCTAGAGACTGAGGTATAATTCAGTAGAGTGTCCAGCATAGGTCAAACCTTGGCTTCAAAGCCCAGCATGGCAGTGCACAGCTTTGAACCACAGCATTCAGGAAGTAGAGACAGAAGGATCAGAAATTCAAGGTCACCAGTGAGCTACAAAAGGACTTCAGGGCCAGCTGGGAAACAGGAGACACTGCCTCAAAATTTTCTATTTGTTTTCTAACACAATTGTCAGGAAAAAAATACATGAATCCAGCTATATACTTATTGCTATATTGTTTCAAATATGTTATTGTTTTATAGTTACCATAATTTTAAAAGAATCACTCACTCTTTGGCAAACCAAGTTCACATCCAGAATTCTAATCCTCAACATTTAAATGCACATAGGCTTTGGTAGAGAGCATATATCTTTCAACCATATTTGAAGCGGAAAAACAAAATCCCTGTGTGTAGGGAATTGGTTTCACAAAGCACATACATTTATTTCATCTCACACTACACATCCATCCCAAGAAAGTGTGCTATCCAAGAAGAAAATGGGGAAGTTTCAATACACAATCGTTTTGGGGAAAACAGGTAAATACTTAGGGGAAATGATCTATGGGTCACAGGAATTATCTCCCAGTCCCTCATGATACCTGCACACCTGCAATGTGGCCAGTTAGGGTTGAGATCTACTATAAATATAAAATGCACACTGAGTTCCCAAGACCTACAGTGAAAGAGTGTGAACTCTCCCTAGTAATTGTTCTACTACATGTTGAAATGACAAGACCTACAATGTACTCCGAGTTAAAGGAAATATGTTGACATTAATGTCATCTATTTCTGTTTTGAAAGACTTATTTCTTTCTTTGTGGATTAAGGTGGGGGTGTATGAACATGTGTGTGCATGTGTTTGAGGTTCCATGCCTAGGAAAGCCAGATGAGGGTGCCTGGAGTACCACTCTGCTGGTTCCTTTGAGGAGAGTCTCTCCCTGAGTCCAGGCCTCATCTTTTCTCTGTTAGACTAAAGGCCAGAAGACCATGGCAATTCCCATCTTCCATTCCTCCCTTTGAAAGTGGGATCCAGATGTTCTTGGAGTCGGGTCTTCTATGTGGGTGCTGGGATGCTCAGGAATGCTCAGTTTGGCCTTCATCATTGCACAGCAAGTATATCTAACTGCTGAGCAACCTCTCAAGCCCTATCCCCTGTTTCCTTTCCAAATGGATAGTAAAAAGTTAATACTACTCGGTTCTTGATATATTCCTACTGGACAGTGGTGGTCTAGAAGCATAAAACAATTGCACACATCAGTCCTGGGGGAGTGTGAGCATGCTAAATGCAAAGGGTAAAGAATGGGAGAGTCCCAGCATTAAGTTAAACTCTGCTTTTGTGATGTTTGCTTGGCTGGCTTGTTGTTTGTTTGCTTTGAGATAATGTTTCATGTAACCCAGGAACCTCAAGTCTATGTATGTGAAGCTGGTTTTAGAGTCTCAAACTTCCTGCTCTGGAGTGCCAGACTTCAAGTATGCACCATCATGTTTGTCTTCTTCACTGTATTTTTTTTTTTCGGGGGAGGCTTGAGGGGATGTTCGAGACAGGGTTTCTCTATGTAGCCTTGGCTGTCCTGGAACTCACTTTGTAGAACAGGCTGGCCTCAAACTCAGAAATCCTCCTGCCTCTGCCTCCAAAGTGCTGGGATTAAAGGTGTGTGCCACCACTGCCTGACTCACTGTGTTCTTTATTTTTAATTTTTAAATAGTTCAGTATACACAGCATAGTCTTTGCATGTCCTTTATTTAGATACTTAATTTTATGTATAAAATTATGTATGTATAACATGGAGCTATGTTTCCAACTTGGTTTGTTTGTCTGTAGACAGGGACTTGCTATGTAGACAAGGCTTACATCATACTAGAAATCACCCTGCCTAGTGCTTGAATTTCACTCATGTGCTGGAGTTATAGCAGTGTATAAACACACCCAGCTAAACCACTCAAATGTGAGGAACCAATCCCAGGACTCATGCCATGCCACTCTCTTCGTTTTGATCAAGGTTCCGTGGTGTGTTCGCTGCAGACACTAGAGGAAACTGGATAATTATAGGGACACATGATTTTGCTGAAGATACAAATAATTTCTGGAGAAAAAGTTGAACCATAGCAAAATATCAAACAAGATCAGATCTTCCCAGGCAAAGAGCTCCAGGCCGGGCCGCCCTGCCCAGCGTGTCCTTGTGACACCTCGACTGGAACAAAGCAGCAAGAACAGTGAGGAATGTCAGATTTCATAGTCTTTCCTGGAATTCCAGGATGACGAGGCTGCTGCATGTACTGCAGGGAATTTTACCGTAAGGAGGATGGTTGATGACACTGTTGGAAGGAAGAGTGAAAACTGCAGAGACCTTCACTGCGGCCTGGAGCAGACAGGCCTTAAAGCCCATCACCATGAGGACTGTAGCCTTCCTGCTACCACAGCTCAGTCAGCACTAGGTCCTGAGAGTTTGGCTAAGATCTATGGTAGATCTATGGTGAACTTTAGCATAAGGGAATTGTCCCTGCCCAGCAGGGGATGCTGATGTAGAAATCTATTACAGAACCAACAGGTTACAACAGTCTTCCCGGAGCTGCCCGGTTACTTTTTTTTTTTTTTCTAAAGAGTTTTATGTGCAAGTTCAGCACACAGCTGAGCTGTCATGACATCCGTGTACCACAGATGGCAGGAGGGAGGCACAGGGATGGTCATAGTAATGACATATGTAGCAGCACATGTTTGGAAACATGCTAAATGTCTACCAAAGGGAACCTAGGTAAATAAGTGTGACGTGTCCATGATAGAAGCTATAAAACGGGTTGATAAACACAGGGTAGAATGCCTTCAGCCACAATGCTAATCAAGGTGCAAATTCGTGCATTCGAAAAGGCTTCTCTGTATGCATGCATTTCCAGGAAACAGCACAGCGTACAGAAGTTTTAACTTTTGGACTCTAGGAGGAGAAAGGACATGGGAAGAGTTTGGGAAGGAATCATGATTCCATTTGCATTTTATATGGCTGGACTGCTTTCCTATGTAGCTGTTTACATATAAATTTATTATAAGGTAATTAATGTTAAACAGTAAAACAACCCCCGAGTAGTTTGAAATGTGCAAGCTTATCATTTGTCGAGTGTGTTTATTCACTGTGTTCAGAGACACAGAAGTTAACTGAGAGATTAGGTGACCCCTTAGGGCCTAGAAAACAAGTCGCTAGCTCAAATGTCAAACAGGTAGGCAATTTTTCTGGCCAACAATGCCCATTTTTTCTGATTGTCACCTTCCATTAGCCCTGTCACTCCACATTCACAGAATGGGTCTACAACTCGCTGCAAGGGTGATTCTGAACATGAAGACTCAAGACATAATGCACGGGAACTGACAATAGGAACCCTCAAAGATTCTGCCTCTGACCAATTAGCCTGAAAGCCCTGTAAATTCCTGTATGCAATAAGATTGGGATTAAAAGTCATGGCAGGTCTTCTTGGGGGCAAGAATTACTGGTGTGAACCACTAGCCCTGACATTTTGTTTTGTTTTGTTTTGTTTTGTTTTGTTTTGTTTTGTTTTGAGAAAATTTCTCACTGCTCAGAATGGCCTGGAAATCACATAAGTAGAGCAGTCGATCTGACCTCATCTTTTCAATTCTTCTGTCTCAGCCTCCTGAGCTCCAGGATTACAGTCATATAGAATCAATGTAGGTATGGTGTCCATATTATATGAAACCATAAGAAAAATGAAAACCTAGATTTCCCATGTTTTGAGCCCCTTGGGGAAGGCAAGGAAAGTAGCATTTTGGACTACATTAAATTAAACAAGAGATGATCATTGGGTGCTTCTAAATTGAGTTTCACATCTTAATCTTATAATCCTATTCCTGTCTTATAGCTGGTTTTAATATCCAAGATAGAGGTCCATTTCCTGAATTACCAGTGCTTGCTTTTCATGGACACAAGAACTATGGCATCTAAAGAAAACATCAAATTCTAAAGTGTGGGGGGAGGGGGAGGGAAATCTCTCCTCAGTGACTTGAGAGACTAAGCGTGATGTCAACAATGAATGAGAGGAGAGACAGCTAAAGGGACCATCCCCTCCACTATACTAGCAAGCAAATGCAAACGCTAGACACAGCAGGCTTGGAGCTTATAAGGTGTCCAGAGTTAGGATGCCCAGTTTCCTTCCATTGCAATCACAGGAAGAAGACTCTGAGAGGCGAGCTGCAACTTAATCCTTCCCATGAAGACTAACTTTAATAATGTAGTTCTTGTCTGCACCTCAGAACCGCACAACCACTGTAGTTTGCAAAGCTACAATATTAGAGACTTGGGTGGTGATGAAGCTGTAGATAGATAGATAGATAGATAGATAGATAGATAGATAGATAGATAGATAGATGATAGATAGATGATAGATAGATAGATAGATGATAGATAGATAGATAGATAGATAGATAGATAGATAGATAGATAGATAGATAGATAGATAGATAGATAGTACCTTTGTACTTTGCAGCGTAACCCAGGGCAGCCTACATAATTCTGAACCTCTTTCCCAATCTACTTAGAATACAGTTTGGGTTCTGTAACATATGTGCTACTGGGAAGAATGTGATAGAAGCCATAAGAAGCAAGTGTACTGGGCACTCACAATGGTCCAGAAAGTATTGAGAGCACACTCTGTGCATTGGCGAACAGGGTTAGCTCAGACATGGAGAAGTCTTTGTTAAAAACAGCCCACCGAGGACTAGATGTAACAGACAGTAGCCAGCAGGGTGCAGGTTTTGATTTTAAAACGGTCCCAGTCCTAAAGCAAATGACGCAGACTAGATGGCTTTGCATCAGTACAGATGACAACATGTCACAGAGAAGGTACAGAGGATTTTTGAGGAAAGACTAAAAGAGCCTCAGAAATAAACTCAAGCAAAGAGCTGTAGGGCAGACAGCTACTGTAAATGAGCACAGAGGACCTGGTGTGACGTACAGGCACTGGCTTGCCAGGGTTCCTTTATTCCCCACTTCTACAGGAATTACCCAGCTCCAAATCTCTTGCTCTCATGGGGCTCATTTAAACAGTACTTACCAGAAAGCACCTGAAAGGACCTGGCGACACAGACAGAAACACTGTGTGCACTCCCACAAACCCTGCAGAAAAGGGCCATGCAGGCCTGGGTGCCACCCACTACAAAGTCTGTTCCAGTGTTCGCCATACAGTTTCCCTTTCAGTGTCTTATTTGCTTCCTCTATTAAAGATGTTCCAGAACATTCATCAATATCATCAGGGGGACAGGACCAGATCCCCAGGCAAAGAGAGAGTATACCATAGGTCTTATATCAGTCTGCCTTCCAGACGGATCTCAACCCGGTGCCACAAACTCTTCCACTGAGCATGTCTCAACTGTTAGAAATAATATCAGTGCTTAGAAGGCCCTAACGTATCCCCTGGGATCCAGAAGGGACTCCAGTATGTATCTTGGATTAGGGAATACAGAGAATTCATGTAACATGTAAACCCCACGGCAAGCGGAATCACATGAGACAATCAGAGTGGTTTAGAATCCCTGCTCTAGTTCCTTGGTCTGGGAAATACGCATGAAACACACTGTCTTCTCTCCAATGCTACATAAGACAGAGGAAGGGGCCTCTTGGAAGAGATGTGGAAAGACACCATTGGGCAAGGATAGCTGTGGAGTCATCACTTTCCCACAGTCAAAACCCAAGCTCAGATGCCATGGCCACTGCACTGCTCTATATTAGCAGTCTCCTAATAATGTGAGGCCAAGCTCTGAGCTCTCAGACAGAAGCAAGGGACCTCTCTGTTTTAGAGTTAAAGGCCCAGCAGAAGCCCCACTGGGCACGCTGACTTAAAGCATTTAAACTGGCTTTGCACCCTGCTCTAGGAGTAAACAATTTGCTCTGCCAAAATTCCTTGGATTTGGTGATCATATGTCAAAGAGACCCAGACCCATTCCTGATGTTGGGAATGGTGATAAAATCATTCATTTGTGACAGTCATGATGCTCATGAGGAGCACCAATAGCAAAGACAGCAACGGAGATTCCAACACGGGCCATCTCACTGATGCTCTGGATAGCTTCCTTGCTAGGAATGCTCTCTATGAAAGCAGCAGTAAATTGAAGAGGCACCGACTGAGATGAGCAGAAAACAGGCCTTAGACCTTACTGTGCATCTTTACCTTTATTGGCCCGTGGCTAGTCTAGAACATGCGAGAAAATCCGGTGATCAGAGTGGTAATGAGCAGGAGCGCTCTGAAGCAATCTGAATTAGAAGTCTCCGTGAGTGAGGATGACGGAAATGTCTTCTATTTTATGTGAGGTGACTGCATGAGCATATACCTTTAGCAAAATTCTAAGGAACACTTAAGGTGGTTTTGTACATCGTGTCTGTAATTGTGTAAGCCATCAGTAGATGGTGGTGGTTTGAATGTGCTTGGCCCATGGATTGGCACTATTAGCGACATTGTTGGAGAACATGGGTCACTGTGGGTGTGGGCTCAGCATCCTCAAGGCTCAGAGAGGATACACCACACAGCCAAGCATCTTAACTAAGGAAAAACTAGGCCCACTGTCCTATGAGATATTCCCCGAGGCCCAACAGGGGATGTGTGCATTTGGGAATGGACACAGTCTTTTATGTTTTCTTACAATCTGAAAGGAACAGGGTGACTATTACTTATCCAGAAATGCTTAGTACCAGGAGTTTCAGAAGTTGAAAATTTCTGAATTTTTTGCCTGTTTGCATACAGCTAATATCTTATGCATGAGGCTAAAGTCTAAATATGAATTGTTGTAGCACTCATATGCATACACTTTACATGAATAGTTTAAAGCAAAGTTGATAAACTCTTGATAATTCTGTGCATGAAAATTTCATATTGATGACTTTTCCAGGGGAATTATCAAGTCTGTGCTTGGAGTGCTGCAACCCGAGAGTTTCAGAATAGTCAGGTTCAACCTGTAGTTCACAAATCAACAGCATCAGAAGCGCTCAGAATCCCAACATTCCTCCAGGTGTCAGTGTGCACAGGGATCCTTGAGTTACAGGGAACGACTGCCTGGAAGGGAGCAGTGAGGACCCTAGCAGGTGCACACACTGTGTTTACCGCTGACATGTTTCCCCATGATCAGCTGCCTTCAACCCTAAGTATGCTCATGAAGAAAATAAACCCCTATAGATGACTATGAGCATCCACTTCTGTATTTGTCAGGCACTGGCATAGCCTCATATGAGACAGCTATTTCACAGTCCCTTCAGCAAAATCTTGCTGGCATATGCAATAGTGTCTAGGTTTGGTGGCTGATGATGGGATGAATCCCCGGGTGGGGTAGTCTCTGGATAGTCCATCCTTTCATCTTAGCTCCAAACTTAGTTTGTTTATTTTGGGGGGGAGAGGGGGTGTTTACAGAGACAAAGAGGGAAAATGTCAATTTTCTTAACTGCTGTGTTTCTGGTGGACAAAAGCAGTGCATTTCTATAAGTATAAACTGTTTGTACATACTGGAAACCCATCTGAATATCATGCATATTTTCAGTTCACAATATCTTAAATGTTGATGCACAAGTTTTTGATAAATGAATTCATGCAAAAGAAAGAAAGAAAGAAAGAAAGAAAGAGAGAGAGAGAGAGAGAGAGAGAGAGAGA
>NC_034603.1:14947834-14954241 GCF_900095145.1 Mus pahari | reverse complement strand
CGGATTTCTGAGTTCGAGGCCAGCCTGGTCTACCGAGTGAGTTCCAGGACAGCCAGGGCTACACAGAGAAACCCTGTCTCGAAAAAACCAAAAAAAAAAAAAAAAAACATAAGAAATTGTACCAAGTGGTGGTTAAAGGATAAGGCAGAGCCACTGGGTTCACTTGTGGACCCACTGGCCCAACACTGACTTGTAAAAGAATTCTTAACAAGTCTACTTTAAATATTTTCAATCGACTGGGCATGGTGGCCTGGTTTTTAATTTCATCACTCAGAAGGCAGAGGTAGGCCGAGCTTTGTGAATTTGAGGTCCTCCTGATCCCTACATCCAGGTCCATCATACTTAGTCCACTGGCAGTCTGTCTGGACTATAAATTCATAGATATGTAAATAAATAACAAAGTGCAAAGGCTGAACAATTACAATATAGCAGTCCGTATTTTAAAAGAATAGAGTCAGGTTAGTATTTGTTTCTATTGTCAATGTAAGCCCTTAGTAAAGGAGGTTAGGAAATAGCATCAGAAGGTACATACTCAGGTTTCAGCTCCTCTTATGACAAGGATGCCCGTATCCTGAAGAAAATTGAAAAGATTTTCAAACCTGGGGTTTCCATGAACTTCTCACTAGTAACCACTGAATAGGTATTAGAAAGAGAAACATTTTCCCATGTGAACATTTTCGTATGTAAAGGAATCATTCTGTGACATGATGCAAGGACTATTTCAAAAGCCAAGGCAGGAAGACAGGGACTAGAACTCTCCACCTTTACCTGTGGCCTGTGCTCAGAAGGTCAGCTGACCATTGTTGAAGGCAGCTCATCTGCACAGCACCACCCTGCTTTTCAGGTTAGAGAGATTACTGTTTTACAGCGTTGAGAAGAGGGATTTAATGTTGCAAGACATGAACTCAGAGACAGAGCATGCCCTTTAATTCAAGGCACCTCAGCTTAAGTAACGCTCCCCACTGTGTTTTAGGATGGAAAAATGACCACAGTTTTATGGGCCAACAAGACTGCTCCCCAAGTACAGTGAGGACATGTCTTAACTCGTGGTCTTGCATTAAGATTGATCTTGGGGCCCAAACAAAGTTATTCTGTGCCTCAAAAGAGAATATTTAATCCTGGGTGTGGTGGCACACCACTGTATTCTCAGGACTCATGAGCTAAAGGCAGAAGGACCAAGAGAGTATGGCCACCAGAGGAGACAGCTTGGGATACGTGAGATTGTGTCTTTATGCCCCAGTGTAGAGGAATCTAGGGTGGTGAGGTGGGCTTGGGGGGGGGGGTGTGGAAAAACACCCTCATAGAAGCAGGGGGAGGATGGGATAGGGGATTTCCAGGAGGAGGGGAAACTGGGAAAGGGGATATAACATTTGAAATATAAATAAAGAAAATATCCAATAAAAAAATAACAAAAAACAAGTGTTTAATTGCAAGCGTGTTTATAAGAACCATCTGTTTCCTTGTTTTAGGAAGAGAACAAATTATTAGCAAACAGTGGACCTGGTTCACTTGCAAAGAAAGAAACAAAAACAAAAAACCAAAAAAACCAAGACGAGCTCACCTGGTTGAACCTTCCGTGAGGTGCTCAGTGTCTGTACACCATCCATCCATCCCTTCATTTCCACTTGACAGCAGTAGAGACCGCTGTCACCCTTATCAACATCCTTGATTGTCAAGGTTGCATTTCCTCTCAAGATCTGTCCCTTTGTTTAACTGTTTGTTTAGCCAATAGTAGAGACGGAGTTGATCAGCCCAGATAAATGTTTGTCTGTATGTATCAGAAGGGCATGGCCCTCTGCCCCAATACATGGCTAAGAGTCCATTAGACATGGGATAAGGACATGGCAGTGTGACAAGGTGACCCATCACTCTATGCATTTATGTGAAAGAGTCCACGGGGCCTTTGGAAAAGAGCAAGAAATGGAGAATGAGTACTCAATACTTCCTACAATTTTTTTTAGATCTGCATTCCTTTCCATTTTTTCCTTTTTAGGCTCAATTGAGGATTAAACCTGGTGCATGACGCACTGGAGATGCATGCTCTATCACTGTGGTCCGGCCACCGCCCTTCTTTGCATTGTTTTCTTTGTGGAGTCTTGATAACTAAACATTTTCACTATAAATGATATTCCTCTTCGGTGTGATTATGTAGTGAATACACGTGTATGGATGAAACAGCATGCTGTGCTTTATGGTCACCCTCTTTCTTGTTTCCTTTCTTTATGTCTTTTTTTTTTTTCTCGATTTCTTCCTTTTCTCCTTTTTTCAGACAACACTCACTGTGTAGCCCTGGCTGACCTAGAACCCACTATTTAGACTTTGGACTGCTGAGACTAAATATACCACCCTTGCCTTTGGATTGCTGGGATTAAATACACCACCTTGTTGGTTTGTTTTTCAGACAGGCTTCTGACCCTGTAGCCCAGACTGGCTTGCATTTACTATCCTCCTGCCTCAGCTTCCTGAGAGATGGAATTACAAGCTTGTACCACTGAAACCGGCTCTATTTTTTTTTTTTAAGCTTTTAAATTTAAAACTGCTGTCCTAGAAGCTGTGCATGTGTATGGGCACCTGCAAGGCCAAAACTCAGGAGATAGAAGCAGGTAAGTCGGGTGCTGAAGGCCAGTTTATGTCTCTTGTGATCTTATTTCAAACCACCCATTTCTCTCCCATCTCCAGCTTGAAGCCAGTAACAGCTGCAATGAAGCCCCGTGGGCTCAGAAGCCTAGGGGCTCTCTCGCTGCTTACACTAAGAGTCTCTCTACTTGAAAGAGATCAGAAAACTAATGCTGCAAACTAAGAGCCAAATGCTGAGACTTTTTTGTATGAGAAGTTTTAAAATTCATCTTTTTATTAAAAGATAGCTTTAAAATATATAAAACCCACTTGAAACTCACTCAGCATTTTGTCTTTTTGCCTTTTTGTTTGTTTGTTTGTTTGTTTGGTTGGTTGGTTGGTTGGTTGGTTTGGTTTGGTTTGGTTTGGTTTTGGTTTTGGTTTTTGTTTTTTTTCAAGACAGGGTTTCTCTGTGTAGCCCTGGCTGTCCTGGAACTCACTCTATAGACCAAGCTGGCCTCTAACTCAGAAATCTGCCTGCCTCTGCCTCCCAAGTGCTGGGATTAAAGGTGCGCGCCATCACTGCCTGACTGACTTTTTGTCAAATAAAAAGTTAGCACCACATAGCACGAACCATTCAGTTCAGTTAGCAGCACATAACACAAACCATTCAGTCCAGATAGAGTTCTACTGAGGAAGGGTCATTGACACAGACATTCACTGCCTTACACAGTCCACTACAATTTTAGACACAAGCTGTCACTGAGGGTGACCTATGGCCTACTCTCTGAAAACGAGGGGGAACAGACATTGATGGTGAATGGCTCTGTATGTTCCCAAAGGAAACCTTCTCACAATCTGCAGTTCAACTGAGTAACTAAATGAGATCTACCATGCCATAAGCACCTTGCTGGTTGCTTGGGATTCTTTCATTTTTGTCTTCACACATTTAAGAAGAGCACTTGAATCCATCCCAAAAAATCAGAGTCTGAGTTGTGGTTCCCTGTAAAAGCCACACCTGAGAAGATCCTGAAGGCAGACTCTAGGGATAGATCTCTGTTTCAAGAGCCATACAAGCATTAATTCTCTCCTGTCCCCTCAGTAGCCATTTACTTCCAACCCCTGCATCTCACCTAACATCCTTGTGACAGTCAGAACATCTGATTTACATCTACTCTTTCATTTCCATACAGCTAGCTTCCATCAGCCCTGAAGCTAAGGCTTTTGAACATCTCAGATCTATAGAAGTGATTTCTGTGTTCTGCTGGAGCCCATCTGCCTGCTGTTCCTACCATGATATGTTATAAATGCAATGACTTATGACTCCCTTCATCCTGGTACTGTAAAGGTTCATGTAACCTGTCCCACAGTGGAACTTGATATTCAGCATAAACCATGTCTAGGCCTTGCTTGTTCATATTTAGCTCAACACACCCTTTATTTCCTTAATAAAAGAGCTGGACTTTCCTGTTATATTTATCTATTTGAGGGAAGGAACAGGGCACAAACATGCCATTGAACATATCCCAAGGTCATGACCATCACCAAGAGTTCATTCTCCCTCTCCAAAGTATAAGTCCCAGAGATCGAAGCTCTTAGCCTTGGTGGCAAGCATCTTGATCCATTGAGACACCGCACAGTGCCAAGAGCTGTGATCTGAATGGCAAAAATAGAAGAACAAATGTTAAAGTGGCTTATGAGGAATTAAATCATGTCTTATTCATTTTGAACACATGCCACAGACAGACTTTACTGGGGTCCCAGATATGCATGGAATGGGTCTCTGGTTGCAGATGAGCAAGGATTCAGTGAATATGGGGTGACAAGCAAATACGGACATAAGGGAGTGTGGTATCTGAATGCCATTTGTCAAATTGAGCATCAGACTATTTATACAGAAGAAAATAGGGAAGTTACACAAAACAGAGGAATGCAAACCTGGAAGGGCTGGCAGGAACCAACTGGGATAACATTCAATGTTAACAGCTGGGATCAAAAAAATGGCTCCACCTAAAGTGAGCTTGAAGTCAGTAGCCAGGGGCAAGGGCTTCATGCCCTTGCCATAGTTCCTATAGTCCACCTTCCTCCTAGGCCATTGTATTGCTTGTGTATGGGTCTAACTCAGCTACCTATGGTTCTAAGTATCTACCCTGGTTCCTCTTTAGATCACAAACTTCCTTCTTCCTAGAGAATGGTAAATTCCTATGTAGGGCAGTGACTTAGCTGCCTAGACCCAGGGTCAGCTCAAGGACTGACTTGCCTAGGATCTAACATGGCTATGTATTAAGGGAAAGCACATGGATCTGGTTTCCAACTAAAGCAAGGACATTGGAGCATTTGTTATACATAATGCCATGATTCCAGGAGACTAAGTTTCCGTGAACTTTTTGCCTCGGGAGAGTGCCCAAGTTTTGGGGGGCCTGTTGCACTTGTCACTACTGGAGAATGTAGCAGTTCCCCCTGTTTTTTTATTTTTTAGATGAAGTTCAAGGATGTCCCGCCTCGTGGTAGCTACAGATCTCAGAAGAACTCTAAAGATGAGTGGAAACACAATGATTACTAATAAAATGCCAGTAATAATAGCAAGCAAGATTATATATTGAACCCAATCCAAGGGGTTCAATGCACTTAGGTTATGGTGTGACACAAATGTATTGAAATGAGGCATGACACTTCATAGCTAACCTTACCTTAATATTTGCGATATCTTGTCCCATTGCTAACACTACCTCTTCTAGAGCATTAACCTGTGCCTCCAATTTTTTATCTATAATATGTAACTCTGACAAAGCTATAGAAATATTCCTATGCATATCATTAACAAAATGAGCAGTATGTAGTTGCTGAACTAAAGCTGTGGTAGATAATGCAAAAGAAGTTAAAATTGCAATCAGAGCAGTAATTTCTAAAATCAGAGCTGCAACAAATCTCTTTGGTCTAANAAGCTCGTTTAACCTCTTCAAAGTTTGCATTCCCGAATTTTCAACCAAGGATCGTTTCCTAACTCTACAGGCAGCAAAATGTAAGTAGGTCTTTTTAACAACAGCAGATTCCTTATCTAAGTTAGGATCTACACAATTTGTTAATTGACAAGAATTACAACTAATATGAAAAGATTTGTCAAGATTGGTGGTCTTAACTGTCAAAATTACCTAACAATATAGCATACTGGTAAGGTACACAAGGTTTTACAGCTATAGGGGATAGGCCTAAATGGCCAAAAACATTGTCTCTGAGGAAAACATCTCTCCATTCTCTGTATTGGTCCCTTTTGCCCCATGAGTCAGCCTTTTCAGTTGTTCAAGTCGGCTCTCGGCTCTCGTTGCTGTAGCCTGGGGCGGAGATAGGGAGAGTCTTCTTCATTTTGCTCGCAAGTGTCTGCTCTCCCGGATTCCTCCTTCTCTGTGCTCTCCTGTCACTACAGCTTTCCTGTCACTATCCTCAGGGCACTCAGGAACTCCCAGGTCAGCCTGTGGCACGAATCACTCTGGAATCTAGCATGCTCCTGCAGCATTCTGTGGAAAAAAACAGAAACATTGCCCCCCTTTTCCCCCATTTTAAGTACCTGAAAAGGACCATGCCATGTGCCAATAAGTGGATCCTTTTTATCTTACCTAGACATGATTATGTGCATTTTAATTATTTAATTATTTATTCAAAGATAAGAGTATCTACTTGTAGCAATTAAGTATAAGTCCTCAAGAATTAGTACCATTGTGTAGAAACAGGTAGAAATTGAGGACACTTGAGAACAAATTTTTACCATTTGACATGCACATTTTCTAAAAATACCAAAATATTATCTTAAGCCATTACTATTTTGATGATGTAAAGAAATTAGATTATATGGC
>NC_034603.1:14932865-14946767 GCF_900095145.1 Mus pahari | reverse complement strand
AAGAAACTATATACACTGAATGATTTAAACTCTTAGCTTCTTGTATTTAAGCAGAGACAATAAAAATTTTTCCTACATAATGTAAGGCTATTAGCCATACCTAGAAGCAAAATTTTCCAGTGATCATGAGCTCATTAGAAGCAAACCCTTTACATTTATTAGGATGCAAAGGAAAAAACAAACTTTCAAATTTTTAATAATTTTATATGAAGTAGGCAAGTCAGCTTGTAAAGCCTTTGTAAGTTCTACAGCCTGATTGACCTTTTATAAATCTTAAGTTTAAACTTTATTATTAACAACACCTGGTTAGATCTGAAAAAAAAGTTGTTTAGCTAAAGAAATCCCCCGGAAGGCAGGGAGGGGTGAGGTCCCAAGAACTTCCATAGGCAGGGTTTGCAAAAGAAGAAACATCGCACAAGCTTCCTTGAGGCTGCTCTGAATTTCGTATTAACTTAAATGTAAATGTTTTTAATCTGAGCATCTTGGCCCTCCTGCAATGAGGACAGATTCTAAGGGAACAATTTGACTGTCTATGCCTCTAATTTGGACAGTCTTTCTTAAGAGGACTTAAACTTAAAACGTTTCTTATAACTTTAGTGTTGTGAAAAAATTGCTCAGACTGTATGTAGTCTTCTGCCAGGCAGCAACCATAGGCAANCTGACTGTCTGAGGGTCTAATTTATGTACAAAGACAAATATATCTAGATAACTCTGTCTTAGTTCTGTATGAAGTGAGCTTTGTTAGCGCTCTCATAAAATGATTACTCTTGTAAATCGTTTTTTTATATAAGATTTATTTATTTATTATATGTAAGTACACTGTAGCTGTCTTCAGACACTCCAGAAGAGGGCATCAGATCTTGTTACAGATGGTTGTGAGCCACCATGTGGTTGCTGGTATATGAACTCTGGACCTTCAGAAGAGCAGTCGGGTGCTCTTACCCACTGAGCCATCTCACCAGCCCACACTTGTAAATCTTAATTAACAATATATGGGTGAGTAGAAAAATCTTAAATTTGCGACCAAACTGCAAGCTGCAGTAAATGGAACACTGTCAATTTTAACCATAATTTTTAAGTTTCTTTGGCAACATTAGAATATTATCTACAACTTTGAGAAAGCAAAACCCAATTTTAAAACAATTTTCATCTTTAAAATCAGTATTAGAAACATCACTATCACGTTACAAACTTTGGCTGCCAATTCATGAATGCATGAAAGTGTAAATTTTAATGTTCCATTAAAGAGACATTGTTTTAAATCTTTATAAGTCTACTTTCTAGGATAAGAATTACATAAAATATTATCTCAATTAGAAGTTTCTTTAGAGGCCTAGTGTTTTGGCTTGCTTTATGCCACATGTTATAACCCCCCCTTTTTTTTGACATTTATTTATTATAGATAAGTACACTGTTGCTGTCTTCAGTCACACCAGAAGAGGGCATCAGATCTCATTACAAGTGGTTGTGAACCACCATGTGGTTGCTGGGATTTGAACTCAGGACCTCTGGAAGAGCAGTCAGTGCTTTTAACCACTGAGCCATCTCTCCAGTCCTGTTATAACTTTTTAATTAAAGCCAATAACTTATAAGCTAATACTCTATGATAAAGCCATGCAGAGCATTTTTACACCCTTAAGACCAGTCAAAACCCAAATGAAGCGGTTACACGAATCTTATAAATTTAGACCACAGAATTTTACCTTTTTTAGCTATAATTTTAAAATAAAAAGTACTTTGTCACTTGCTAAACACAATAATCATGAGAATTTTCTAGGGAAAAAAAAAAACAACTATCAGCTTTTTCGCCTTAAAACTGAAAGTTCACAGACTCTCTTTTCTTAAAAAAAGTTTCTCTGCAGGGACTCTCCTGCTGTGCTTGATTTTTGGCTAAAGCGTGGGCCTCTCTCGGGCTCCACTGTGCAAACTGAGAGTGAATCAGCAGGTAAAGTTTTAATCATTTATTTCTTTTCTTTTCAACATGAAACATAGAACAGTCATTCAGACAACAAAACAATCATTCAGACAACGAAACAAAAACATACATGAATTGACACGTGGACAGATTGGTGCACCAAACATAAACAATACAAAGAGGGTAGAGAATTAACAGGACGTCTCCCGATTTCTCTCTGTCCCTGGGAGAGTTCCAAAATCGCGCTTGTCACTACTGGAGAATGTAGCAAACACAACAGATTAGTCTAAGTATATTGGAAGACAGTCAAATCCCGTACAGTTCAATGGTAAAAGTTGTTCAGGAAGTTTTCCACTTCTGTTTCACAGTTAATATGAATAAACTGTGGCTGAGGGAGTATGAGTGACTTGTTCTCATTAAACATCAATATTAAGGCTGCAGTGAAGGCCCACTAGTTAAAAATACCTTCTGCTTTTGCAGAGGATCTGAGAGAGGTTCCAAGCACCCATATCGGGAGGCTCCCAACCACTATGACTGGTGATATCCTTGGTCCACAGGAAACATGCTGTTTCTTCCTTTTTTCTCCTTTTAAAGATAAGATTATCAGAATGAAGACTGAGAATATAGCTTAGCTTGTAGACATCTTGCCTAGTGTGCACGAAGCCCCTCATTTGATCCTCCACATAAGATAAACCAGGCATGGTGGTACACGCTTATAACCCAAGCATGCATGGTGGTGCAGACTTAAAACCCAAGCATGTGGGATGTGGAGGATCAGAAGAAGAAGGCCATCCTCAGCTACTTACTGATGTTGAGGCCAGCCTGGGATACAGAGGATCTGTCTAACATAAAATAAAAGGACAGTATGAACCAGATGTAGTGGCTCATGCATGTAATCCCGGGGCTCAGTGAGCTAAGAAAAAAAAAAATAGTTGCAATGAAGTTTAGGCCAGTCTGTACTATAAAAGCCCCTCTGTGTCTGTGTGTGTGTGTGTGTGTGTGTGTGTGTGATGTGAAGATCATTCACAGTATCGCACTCACCATCCTCCTGCCTCAGCTTGAGCTGCCTTTTTGACAAAGAGAAAGTAGAGTCCTGATGAGCGATGGAGGAATGGGATCCAGCATCTAAGTAAAGTTTCACCTTGGACATGAGTGGGGTCCAGGGGTGTCTGCAGAAGCTCTGGGTTAGTGGATTCCTCCTCAGTGAAGGAAGAAACTAATCAAGGACGAGAGAGATAGCTCAGTGGGTGAAGTCACTTCCTCCTGAGCTTCATGCCTTTAATCAGATCCCCAAGTACACAGTGGTTAAAGAATAGAATAGATGCCTGAAAGTTGTGATCTCTCTGTGTGTCTCTCTGTCTCTGTCTCTGTCTCATACACACACACACACACAAACACACACACACACATACACACACACACACACAAACTCTCATGCTTAATAAATTAGGAAGTGCAGAGTAAGATTTCACGACTGTTGTGGGGATCTAATGAGTAGCCTCTGAGCCATATTTGCTATATTCTATGACTCTTGTTTTAAGTTCACTGTAGGGACAGGGGAGGGATGTGGGGTGGGAAAGGTGCTCTGGGAGACCANCTTTTTAATTAAAGCCAATAACTTATAAGCTAATACTCTATGATAAAGCCATGCAGAGCATTTTTACACCCTTAAGACCAGTCAAAACCCAAATGAAGCGGTTACACGAATCTTATAAATTTAGACCACAGAATTTTACCTTTTTTAGCTATAATTTTAAAATAAAAAGTACTTTGTCACTTGCTAAACACAATAATCATGAGAATTTTCTAGGGAAAAAAAAAAACAACTATCAGCTTTTTCGCCTTAAAACTGAAAGTTCACAGACTCTCTTTTCTTAAAAAAAGTTTCTCTGCAGGGACTCTCCTGCTGTGCTTGATTTTTGGCTAAAGCGTGGGCCTCTCTCGGGCTCCACTGTGCAAACTGAGAGTGAATCAGCAGGTAAAGTTTTAATCATTTATTTCTTTTCTTTTCAACATGAAACATAGAACAGTCATTCAGACAACAAAACAATCATTCAGACAACGAAACAAAAACATACATGAATTGACACGTGGACAGATTGGTGCACCAAACATAAACAATACAAAGAGGGTAGAGAATTAACAGGACGTCTCCCGATTTCTCTCTGTCCCTGGGAGAGTTCCAAAATCGCGCTTGTCACTACTGGAGAATGTAGCAAACACAACAGATTAGTCTAAGTATATTGGAAGACAGTCAAATCCCGTACAGTTCAATGGTAAAAGTTGTTCAGGAAGTTTTCCACTTCTGTTTCACAGTTAATATGAATAAACTGTGGCTGAGGGAGTATGAGTGACTTGTTCTCATTAAACATCAATATTAAGGCTGCAGTGAAGGCCCACTAGTTAAAAATACCTTCTGCTTTTGCAGAGGATCTGAGAGAGGTTCCAAGCACCCATATCGGGAGGCTCCCAACCACTATGACTGGTGATATCCTTGGTCCACAGGAAACATGCTGTTTCTTCCTTTTTTCTCCTTTTAAAGATAAGATTATCAGAATGAAGACTGAGAATATAGCTTAGCTTGTAGACATCTTGCCTAGTGTGCACGAAGCCCCTCATTTGATCCTCCACATAAGATAAACCAGGCATGGTGGTACACGCTTATAACCCAAGCATGCATGGTGGTGCAGACTTAAAACCCAAGCATGTGG
This sequence comes from Mus pahari, assembly GCF_900095145.1. Taxonomy (NCBI): domain Eukaryota; kingdom Metazoa; phylum Chordata; class Mammalia; order Rodentia; family Muridae; genus Mus; species Mus pahari. The sequence continues at coordinate 14,942,141 of NC_034603.1, read as the reverse complement.
GATGTGGAGGATCAGAAGAAGAAGGCCATCCTCAGCTACTTACTGATGTTGAGGCCAGCCTGGGATACAGAGGATCTGTCTAACATAAAATAAAAGGACAGTATGAACCAGATGTAGTGGCTCATGCATGTAATCCCGGGGCTCAGTGAGCTAAGAAAAAAAAAAATAGTTGCAATGAAGTTTAGGCCAGTCTGTACTATAAAAGCCCCTCTGTGTCTGTGTGTGTGTGTGTGTGTGTGTGTGTGTGATGTGAAGATCATTCACAGTATCGCACTCACCATCCTCCTGCCTCAGCTTGAGCTGCCTTTTTGACAAAGAGAAAGTAGAGTCCTGATGAGCGATGGAGGAATGGGATCCAGCATCTAAGTAAAGTTTCACCTTGGACATGAGTGGGGTCCAGGGGTGTCTGCAGAAGCTCTGGGTTAGTGGATTCCTCCTCAGTGAAGGAAGAAACTAATCAAGGACGAGAGAGATAGCTCAGTGGGTGAAGTCACTTCCTCCTGAGCTTCATGCCTTTAATCAGATCCCCAAGTACACAGTGGTTAAAGAATAGAATAGATGCCTGAAAGTTGTGATCTCTCTGTGTGTCTCTCTGTCTCTGTCTCTGTCTCATACACACACACACACACAAACACACACACACACATACACACACACACACAAACTCTCATGCTTAATAAATTAGGAAGTGCAGAGTAAGATTTCACGACTGTTGTGGGGATCTAATGAGTAGCCTCTGAGCCATATTTGCTATATTCTATGACTCTTGTTTTAAGTTCACTGTAGGGACAGGGGAGGGATGTGGGGTGGGAAAGGTGCTCTGGGAGACCACGCAGCCAGCCAGCAGCATCTGGGTATTAGTGAAGCCCCAGATCAGGAAGGACAGACAGCCCAAGATGAAGGGCCCCAGCCACCAGAGCTCCAAGCTGGGGGAGGAGTGAGGGAATCCCCTAAACAGACACTAACATTTTAAAAATCTTTTAAAAGTCTTTCTTTAAATATTTCACCAGCCGGGCGTGGTGGCGCACACCTTTAATCCCAGGACTCAGGAGGCAGAGGCAGGTGGATTTCTGAGTTCGAGGCCAGCCTGGTCTACAAAGTGAGTTCCAGGACAGCCAGGGCTGTATAGAGAAACCCTGCCTCGAAAACAAAACAAAACAAAACAAAACAAAAAAAGAATATAAATATTTCACCATAGTTAAAGAATTCAACAACTTCCCAGTCATTGGAGAACAAAGACCATGTTTAAAAGCTACCCGTGTACCCAGACTGGCCACTCCCTTACCATCTCCAACACTCCAACTAAAGTGAAATGTATTTCTTCCTGCTCTTGGCTACCTCACCTCTAACAAAACCTCAAATGTCTGCAGCCACATTGGACACAAGCTATTTCTTACAAATTTTCCTAAGCAAATACATGTACGTCATCACCAATATTATAGTATAATATTATATAAGACTTACAGATATGGACCTAAATAAATAGAGCTTAATCCAATAGTACCAGACTATTTTCTACAGTTTTCTTATTTCTCATATTTTACTTAAGGCTTTAATAGCTCATCTATGAAATTCTATTACTCCATGTAAACGAAGATCTATCTTCCAAAAATCTGAAGAACTCTATTGGATATTAAGTTGCCCTAATGTTTACAGACTCATCCTTGTCCCAATGTCCCACATAGAATCTCACATCATCTCATATGCAAAGCCACATGGTACAGAACCTCTCAGGAGCACTATCCAGATCTTCTATCCAGCACAGGCCTGTAGAAGACAGTACTTACCAGGTAGAAAAGAGCCATAGCTTCTTGTGAGCCTCTCCTTCTAATCCTCTGCTGATAGATGGATAACAATAAGTCTGTCTCCAGAATTCCATCCTCGTCTCCTAGTTGTACCTTTACTTAAGTTGTTTGCAAATTGAATCTCCACAATCCACTGACTAGATAGTATCTACAACAGTGATATAAACAGACTATGGGAAAATATTAGTAGATAGCAGTATTGCTAAATATGCCCCTGGGTTATTTCCCAAGTTGAATGGGAGGTCTTTACTCTAGGTCAGTCTCTAGGCCTGGGGATCATGTTGACTTTGAGATGGTGGGAGAGTGGGGGAGAGTCTGTACCATGTGGCTTTGCATATGAGATGATGTAAGATTCTATGTGGGACATTGGAACAAGGATGAGTCTGTAAACATTAGGGCAACTTAATATTCAATAGAGTTCTTCAGATTTTTGGAAGGTAGATCTTCATTTATATGGAATAATAGAATTTCATAGATGAGCTATTAAAGCTTTAAGTAAAGTTAATATGAGAAATAAGAAAACTTTAGAAAATAGTCTGGTATTAAACACCTGGACTGACATTCTCAACTTACAGCTGAATAAATTGTACTCCAAAAAGAATAATGAAATGTGGAACGCAGCAACAGCCATGGAGTAAGAACAAAAGTGAAGGCTGACTAATTTTACCCACTGTTCTCCCATTTAACTAACATCTTTCTAATACATGCCTACTAGCAGATGATGCTCAGAATGGGACAGCTGAAAGAAATACATCTGGCCCACAGTCTCTGCTTCCAAAAGTTTAGGGAGTACCGGGTGCAGTCATGCACACCTTTACTCCCAGCACTGGGGAGGCAGAAGCAGGTGGATCTTTGTGTAGTCTAGAAGCATGGTTGCCAGAGAAAGTTCCAGGCCAGTCAAGGCTGCATGATGAGAAGAGATTGTTCTGAAGCCAAGCTTCTCCATATCCAGATGCTCCTTTCAGTTGTCACTAAATTGTCCAATAGAGGCTCCCATAGTGTGGGAGCTGTGTAAGACAGAAAACAATGTGACTGATTTTTCCATCTGGCAACTAGATGGTGCCATGCTGTTCAAACATCAGCAGGACCACCAACATCTAAGTGAGTGTAAGATGCTGCCTCCATGCAATTTTGGGAAGACAGATGGGTCCCCCAGGTTTAGTGACATTAGGTCTTACAAAATGGAGTTAGGATAATTATTTCTATTTTGATTTGTGCTATTGTTTTTTTTTTCTTTCTCATTTTGTTGGAGATAGGGTCTCACTGGGTAACACCGGTTGGCCTGAAATTCCTTTTACAGAGGAGGACCTTAAACTTCCGATCCTCTTTTTACTCCTCTTGTGCTGGAATCATGGGTGTGTGCCACCACCCAGGGGTTCTGCTGTGCTGAGGATCCAACTCAGGGTTTCATGCCCATTTGGCAAGTACTCTAAAGTGGGATTTATCTACATCCATGATTATCATCTTATAAATGGCAATTTATGCTCCCAAATAAAGACCTCTCATGGCTGCTGAGCCCCAAATTAAACTGTGCGTTGACAGGAACATGTGAACAAAGTGCATACTGAGTTTTGCCAACTGGTCCTTATTCCATGGGAGTGAACAGAATTTAAGCAATGGAAAGGCTGAAGATTTGTGTTTCCAGAGAAGAGAGAAAAAAAGGACATGGTCAAGAACTCCTTCTCCATGTCCTTGAATTTAGTGACAGCAGGCATGCTCCATGATGACTCTGTCTTGATGCAGTCCTTTGCTTGGGTCTTGAATTCCCTGCTGCATTCTGACTTCCTTGAAGGGAAACTCATGACTTTCTATCTATGGTGCACAGCTTGGGTGTGCAATACAGTGGCATGTGCTCCTCCTTCTGATCACAGCACAGACACTGATTTTGCCATCTGAGTCAAGCATTGTGCAGTCTCCTAAGGCATGGCAGGTTCTTAGTGACTAATTCGGATATGAGGGGTAGATTATAATATGTTACCCCAAAATAAATTGGACTAGTGTCTTAGTCAGGGTTTCTATTCCTGCACATCATGACCAAGAAGCAAGTAGGGGAGGAAAGGGTTTATTTGGCTTACATTTCCATACTGCTGTTGATCACCAAAGGATGCAGGACTGGAACTCAAGCAGGTCAGAAAGCAGGAGCTGATGCAGAAGCCATGGAGGGATGTTCTTTACTGGCTTGCTTGCCCTGGCTTCCTCAGCTTGCTCTCTTGTAGAACCCAAGACTACCAGCCCAGGGATGGTCCCACCCACAAGGGGCCTTTCCCCCTTGATCACTAATTGAGAAAATACTTTACAGCTGGATCTCATGTAGGCATTTCCTCAACTAAAGCTCCTTTCTCTGTGATAACTCCAGCTGTGTCAAGTTGACACAAAACTAACCAGTACAACTAGGAATGAGAAGGTTATTTTCTGGACAACAAATTTAAGCTGGGAAGTGAAAGATATATCTTCAAACTATCAGAGAGAAGGGTCCTCAGAAAGGGACCAGCCTTGGAATAGGTGCAGGGACCTGGAGAACTCAGGCTATCCTAGAAGCAGGCATGAAGGCAGTGTGGCTGAAACAGAGAGGACAAAGAGGGACTGGCAGAGGCAGCAGAGAGGCAGTGCCTCCAGGCAGTGACTGAAAGGACAACACAGCAGGTGGAGCCTTCGGATAATCACAGAAAGTGGACCACTTGGGCTGTCACAGGAGGAGAATGGACTGTGAAGAGAGCAAGAGTGGAGGAGAGGCCCCAGGCTGGACACTGATTGCTAGAAGGGGAGGGAGGAGAGGGGAGAGGAGAATGAGGATCAAAATCACTGGGATTCCAACAGAAAACCCGTGAGAACTGCTTGGACTCTATGGCTTGCTTAATCTGGTTCTGCTTAGCTTTGGTTGGTCTCCAACTCTGCTCCTCAGGAACCAGCCTTCTGATTGCTTGACTTTGGGTGTGTACCCTCACACCAGTTTAACTGCGTTCTTAAGCCAATTTTAAAAAACAAAATCCAATTTAGAAGGATCATGCTATCATAAAAATTTAGATTTCTAGGGAATGAGGTGTAACTCAGTAGAGTGTCCATCGTGGGGCAAGCCTTGCCTTCAGAGCCCAGCATGGTGGTGCACACCTGTGAACCACAGTACTCGGGAAGTATAGACAGAAGGATCAGAAGTTTAAAGTCACCAGTGGGCTACAAGAGGACTTCAGGGCCAGCCAGGGAATAGGAGATACTGTCTCAAAATTTGTTTGTTTTCTAACACAATTGTCAGGAAAAATTCATGCATCTATATACTTGTTGCTACATTTTTTCTTGAAATGTTATCATTGTATAGTTATAGTATCACATTCTTTGATAAACCAAGTGCACATCTCTAGCTCTACTCCTCAATAGCATTTAAGAGCATATAGGATTTGGTATAAAGCATTAAAGAAAAAAAAAACAAAATATCTGTATATAGGGAAATGGTTTAATAGAACACATAACATTTGTTCCACATAAACTACACATCTATTTAAATAAAGTATACTATCCAAGAAGAAAGTGGGAAGTTATAATATGTGCTCATTTGTGGGTAGACAGACACACAAAGTCTTATGAGAGGTGTGTTGTGGGTCACAGGAAGTATTCCTTAGTCCCAGATGGCTGCTGAGTGCAGGGGGTTGGTCTGGTAAATACATGCTAAATACTGGCCCCCCAAGATCTGGTTGCCACCTTCACAAAGAGATGCTCAGGATGCTATGTAACCTTGTTCCCCAAGTTAATTGGTCAAAAACCTGTGATTGGGGGTTAGTAGAAGTAGGTAGGCAGGTTTTCTGTTACCTGGCTGGGAATTGCAGGTAGAGAGAGAAAGAGGGAAGAAAGCCAAGGGAGGAGGAGGCTGCCAAGAGAGGGCATGGACTATGGATACCGCGTGGCCAGGAGAAACAGCAAGTAACAAGGGACACAGGCTGGGATGTGAGGTAGAATAGATCCAAATCCCACCCAATCGAGGCTGAAAGCCTGTAAATGCTTTATACAAGCTAGATAGAGCGGGTGATTCCTTTTGTAGCTGAGCACCCGAGACGTAGCCAGTCAGGGCTGAGATATGTTATAAATGTAGATTGCACACTGACTTTGTAAGACTTAACAGTGAAAATGTGGGAGCTCTCCCTGGTGTTTTGTTTTGTTTTGTTTTGTTTTTTTAAATCTGTTCTATATTGAGATAAGAGATTTTTTTCAGTGCTTTTCATTAAATAAAATAAACCCTTAAAATTAATTCACCTATTTTTATTTTACATTTCTGTTTGTTGGCGTGTGTGTGTGTGTGTGTGTGTGTGTGTGTGTGTGTGCACACGTGTGTGACTGTGGATGTGTACATGGACGTGCAAGCCAGAGGAGCGTATCTGGCTATCCCTTTGAGTCAGGATCTCTCCATGACTTGAGCCTTATGTTTCCTCTACTCTACCAGGAGCCATAAAGGCAGAGCAATTCCCCTGTCTTTTCCCACCACCACCCACAGAGCTGGGATTCGGGTGTTCTTGGGGTGGTGCCTTCTTACTTGGGTGCTGGGTTGCTCTGTTGTGCCAGGAGACATTCGTGAACCCCAAATGACCACCAAGGAGCTGCAATGCATTAGGGTCTCTTTATTCATGCTTGAACTTGGGCTCCCCACCAACCCTGACACAGCTGGAAGCTAGAACCCTGAGCCTAGTTTTAGGAAAGCATTTGTAGAGGCAAGAAGGGGGTATATAGCCTGGTAAACATCTGATTTGGCGGGGTGGGGGTGGGGGTGGGGTGGGGTGGGGGCGGGCATTATGGCCTTTAACATAACTGGCTGGTGCTGGGAGCCAAACCATAAACTTAACTTCTGCTTTCTTCCTAATTGATGGCTCTTAGGCAGGGGAAGGCTTGTAACCTGGGGGTGCAGATCTGTTTGGGGAACAATCTGGAAACAGGTGCTAAACGCAGGTGTTTTGGGGGTGCAGTAGCCTGGAAACTGATGTTAGACACAGATTTTGTTGTGGGGTGGCCTGGAAACTGGTGCTAGGTATGTACCAGCCTGTTAGTTAACTTGAGATTAACCTTAGGTCAGGTTCTCTAAGATGGAGTCTACACCCCAAAGATTTGATCTCTCAGTTCAGTCTGGCCTTCAACATTGAGGAGCAAGTACATCTAACTGCTTGCTGAGCAACTTCTCAAGCCCTATCACCCATTTCTTTTTAATATGGATAGTAGAAAATTAAAACGGTTTGTCAGGTTCTCATTGTATAGCACTGGGCAGGGCTGGTCTGAGTACACGGCAATTTCACAAATGGCTCCTGGGCAGTGGAGGGGATTAATGGGAAAAAACAGAGAATGGGGGCATCCCAGTATAAACATAAACCTTATGCTTTGATGTTTGCTGGGCTGGGTTCTTTTTTTTTTTTTTTTTGTCTTTGTTTTAAAATGAGGTCTCATATAACTCAGGAACCTCAAGTATCTATGTAGCTGAGGCTGGCCTTAGGGTCTCTGTCCTCTTGCCTCTGGTTCTAGATATCAAGTATGCACCACCATGTTTGTCTTTTCTGTTATATTTTTTAACTTTTATTTTTAACATTTCAGTATACATTAGAATAGTCTTTGCATATTTTTTTATTTAGTAATGTTTATACCACTGAGCTATATTTCACATTATTTTGTTGTTGTTGTTTTCATTCCATTTTTGAGACAAGACTTTTTTTTCCCTCTGTGTAGATCAGGCTGATCTCACAACAGTAATCCCCCTGCCTCGTGCTAGAATTATAGTCATGTGAAACGACATCCCCACTAGAGCATTCAAGCTTGAAGAACCAATCCCAGGACTCCCAGTGAGGAACAAGTCTCAGTTAACAGAGTCATGCCGCTCCCCTCCATGGTGTGTTCACTGCAGACATTAGAGGCTATCAGATGACTACAGGGAAACGTGATTTTCCCGAAAGGTCCCTATTCTTTCATGATAAAAGGTTGAACAGCAACAGGGAAATAAACAATCCAACAAGATATCCCAAAACTACTGTCAAGCAATTAGCTTCAGGCGGGCCGCCCTGCCCAGAGTGCCCTGTGACACCGTGGCTAGAGAGAGGTAGCAAGGACCGTGTGGAATGTCAGACTTTGAAGTCTTTCCCTGAGATTCCAGGCTGATGAGGCTGCTGCATGTACTGCAGGGATTTTTCAACTGAGGAGGGTGGTTGATGTCACTGTTGGAAGGAAGAGTGAAAAGTGCAGAGACCTTCACTGTGGCCAGGAGCAGACAGGCCTTAAAGCCCCTCACTGTGAGCGCTGGAACCTTCTGCTACCATAGCTTTAGTTAGCACTAGGACAAGAGACTTTGGCTCTGATCCAGTCAATTTTGGCATGAAGAAATTATTACCATCAGGGTGGTACACAGCTTGGACCACAGCAATGGAGGTGGAAGTAGGAACTCTTGAAGAGCAAGAGTTCAAGGTCATCTCCTAATACAGTCTGAGGTCAAGGTCACCATAACACATAATACTCTAAGTCCCTCACCACTAGCAACACAGGAAAGAGAGAGAGAGAGAGAGAGAGAGAGAGAGAGAGAGAGAGAGAGAGAGAGAGAGAAGAGAAGAGAAGAGAAAGAAAGGAGAGAGAAAGAAAAGAGAGAAAGAGAGAAAGAGAGGGAGGAAGGAAGGAATGGAGGGAGGGAGGAAGGGAGGGGGAGGGAGGGAAGAAGAAAGGAAGGAAGGAAGGAGAGGGTGAGGGAGAGAGAAACTGGTGTAGAAATCTACTTTAGCACAAACACATAGGAAACAGCCTGAGAGTTGGCCCTTATTCACTTAAGTACTGTAAACACGCTCAGTGCACAGTTGAGCTGTGCTCACACAACCATGGAGGGATCTGGTGTGTCAGAGTCAATCTGAAGGAAGGAAACAAACATATGAATGTAAATCGTGGTAGAAAAATCCAAAATCACTTCTGTAGCAGCCACCACACCCCACACCCCACACTCCACATCCCCCACACACGACACAACCCACACTCCACACACACACACACCCACGACACAACCCACACTCCACACCCCTGCCCCACATTGAGCTTCTGCTGGACAGTGCTGGTCTAGAAGTATAAAGCAGCGAGCACTAAGGGTCACAGATCATTCCTTGGGAGAACGGGGGAGCTTTAGCAGGGAAGGCAGAGAACGGGAGGGTTTTACATGATCTAGATTTAAAATGAGTGGAGCCTAGTGAGCTGGTGCTTTCCTCTAATCCCAGCACTCCAGAGGCAGAGAGGTAGAAGGAGTACATTAAATTAGAGGTCCAACTGAACTACATAGCAAATTGCAGGCCAGTCGAGTCGACAGAGCAAGAACTTGCATCAAAAAACAAAAAAGAATCTTGAGTTCTTTGTATATATTGGATATTAGTCCCCTATCAGCTTTAGGATTGGTAAAAATCCTTTCCCAATCTGTTGGTGGCCTTGGAAACACTCCTCCACTGCTGATGGGATTGCAAGCTTGTACAACCACTCTGGA
>NC_034603.1:14930509-14931915 GCF_900095145.1 Mus pahari | reverse complement strand
GGGACTTTTGGGATAGCATTTGAATTTTAAATGAAGAAAATATCTAATAAAAAAAATTGTTTTAAAAATTGCTAAGTTTAAAACATCAAAAAAGAAAAAAAAGAAAAAGGAAAAGAAAAGAAAAACATCAAAGTTCAAAAGGCAGAAATTAAAAACAGCAAATTTACCAATTTATAAGTTATAAGACTAAAATGTAAAGCTATAATGAAATAATTTAAAAGGTGACACGCCTACAATTATCAGGTTAAAATATGAGCAACTTTAAACTGACATCTCATTACTGCACACAAATAGTTAAATAAGCCACTTTAAAAAAACAAAACAAAACAAAACAAAACCTCTGTTTTCTCTGGAAAAAGAAACTCATACAGGAACAAGAGATTTGGACTTGAATTTACAAAAGAGATTGACCAAATAGGAAATAAGTGACTTGAAATAACCTTTGCTTTTTATTGTATTCATTCAGTCAGTCATTCAGTCATTCAGTCATTCATTCTGTGTGTGCCCAAGGGCATTGTGGAAGTGAGGGCACACCTCAGAGAAAGCAGCCCTCTCCTTCTGCCATATGGCCTCCAGGAATCAAACTCAAGTCATCTGGCTCAGCAGCCAACACTTCAATGCCCTAAGCCAACTTGCTAACCTAAGTAATCTTTATTTATAACAGGGGGTGACACATCTAAGACGGGACGCAGAGGAACACTTCTGACTCATGTTTCCTCTTTGTACGAGTCTCCCACTGAAAAGCAACTGAAGCCTAACCCTTCCCCAGCCTTGAGGACCCCTAGACCATATGGTCACCTTATTGTTTCTCCCCTACTTCTCAGCTGAAACCCAGAAAATGATGGATCTCAAAATGGCTACTCGGCACCTCTGCTCATCTCCCAAAGGATCAAGATCATTTGCATGGAAATCTGGGGAGATAACTGGGTTCTGCTCTATTTCTGTAAGTCAATAGATCACCTTTGGGAGTAGGCATGAGGGCCATTTGAGCTCCAAATTCTATTTTTGTTTGATAGAGAGGTTGGATGTTGCTGGAAGTGGCATTATATAATGACCACATTTATCAAACTCAAGTCATAAGCTTAGAAATGAATACAGCCTATTATAAGTTGCACAGTGGTTCCATAAATATCAACAAGCTCTTTCCACAAGCACATGCTATATTTATTTTAAAGGGGGAAATGATTCATATAAATTGACTTGCTGTTTTCAGGAGAGCCATTAAACTGTTAACAAATTCTTTCTGGGAATTCCAAACCTATAGGCAGGGAACCTTCCCTTCTCAGGACTTGTCTGGTCTAATAGGAAACTCCAAAAGCACTTGTAAGGGTGAACTAAACATTCAACTCTCTCTATTTCTCTCCATTTCCCTCTCTCCATCTCTCTCTCTCTCTCTCTCTCTCTCT
>NC_034603.1:14918363-14930454 GCF_900095145.1 Mus pahari | reverse complement strand
TCTGTCTCTCTCTGTCTCTCTCTGTCTCTCTCTGTCTCTCTCTGTCTCTCTCTCTCTCTCTCTCTCTCTCTCTCTCTCTCTCTCTCTCTCTCTCTCTGAGACAGGATCTCATGTAGCCCAGGTTGGTTCTTGTGGAGCAGTGGACCATGTCACCAGATAGAAGAACTGGTAAGATTGTAGCAAACTTCAGAACACTGATAAAACTCATGATTGAGAATGGCAAGAGTTTGAACTAGCTCCGGACCAGATTCCTGTCCTGGAACACCTCACTAAGAGGACCATGACAATCACAATCGGTCACTTAGCGTGGAGCCTAGAGTTCTCCATGCTAAGGTATTTAGGGGCCCCGAGTGTTCAGCCATTGAGCACCCCTTCCTAGGCACCCCTTCCTGCAAAACATACGCATCCTTATCGACCATGAATAAAGCAGTATGGACAAGCAAGGCCTGTCTCCTTCATCAAGCACTTCAGGGGAGGGGGAGACCCTTTGTCATACAGTGCCTCACCTAAGTCTTCTTTAGAGGGACCCTTTTCCAGCCCCTCTGCACTCCTGGCATTCACTCTGAGCTAAGCTGGATTCCCTCCTCCAACCCCTGGGTTCATTGTAGGCCCATGGGCCCTGTTGCTTGGTCCCCAGCAGTGTCTAGATGCCCTTGAAGAAGGAACATCACCCCCACCCCTGCCCTGCCACCCCGTTCTCAACTCCTCTCAGTTCCCACTAGCATCTGGGTGCCCAGGAGTTCCAGGCCCCTGCTATTTCTCACCCAGAAAAACATAGGCAGGGATCCCTATCTAGCAACTGTATTTTGCCTCTCCTGAGTGTGTCTCAGGGGTGCTCTGACAGCCCAAAGGCAGAAACAGGTTCTGATCTTTCTTTATACAAAGATTAATCTCAAATCAACTAAGGATGACTATTAACTTCTCACCTTTTAGTCTCTAACTTCATAATGCTGGCTGGGATCCCAGTATTCCACCACACCCCGTGTATGTAGTACTGGCAATCAATGCATGGGTTGTGCATAGGAGGCAAGTTTTTAAATTTAGTTATTTAGTTAGTGTCTTAGTTAGGGTTTCTATTGCTGTGAAGAGACACCATGACCACAGTAATTCTTATAAAGGAAAACATTTCATTGGGGCTGGCTTATAGTTTCAGGGGTTCATGGTGGGAAACATGGTGGGAAACATGGTGGTATTCAGACAGACATGGCGCTGGAGAAGGAGCTGAGAGTTCTCGATCTGCAGGCAGCAGGATACTGTGAGCCACACTGGGCATAGCTTGAGCATATAAGACTTTAAAGACTGACCCCCACAGTGACATACTTCCTACAAGGCCACACTTCTTTTTTTTTTTTTTTTTTTTGGTTTTTCGAGACAGGGTTTCTCTGTATAGCTCTGGCTGTCCTGGAACTCACTCTGTAGACCAGGCTGGCCTCGAACTCAGAAATCCGCCTGCCTCTGCCTCCCGAGTGCTGGGATTAAAGGCGTGAGCCACCACACCCGGCCAAGGCCACACTTCTTAATAGTGTCATTTCATTCCCTCTGGATCTAGCCTTCAAACACATGAGTCTATGGTGGCCAATCCTATTCAAACCCCCAATTAGTTAATTAATCAGTCAATTAGTTAGTGTGTGTTTTTGTGTGTGCACACAAGCACATAGTGATTGACTAGAAGAGGTCATTGGGTGACCTCCTCAATTTCTCTCCATTTGTTCCCTTGAGGCAGGGTCTTTCTAAGAATTGGGTCTTAAATTTGTTCTGCTATGGTAGAAGCCAGCAAGGCCAGGTGATTCTTACACACACACACACACACACACACACACACACACACTCACACACACTTCAGAGATGGGGTTATAGCCATGTGAAAGACACCCAACTTGTTACACAGATGCTGGGCTCTAAACTCCAGCCTTCATAACTGTAAAACATTGCCGAGCCACCTTGCCAGCCTTTGATTTCTTGCTTTTTGAGGGTTTCATTCTTCTTTTGTTTTGTTCTGTTTTGTTTTGAAATTGGGTCTCATGCATCTCAGAAAGCTCTAATCTTTCTATAAGCTTTGAATTCTTTAGCTTTTTTTTTTTTTTTAATTTTTTAACTCCGAGTATTGTTATTGCATATACACGTGATGAGTGTGTGAGCACAGGCTCAGGCAGTGTGAATGGAGAGGTCAGAGGTCAACTTTCAGGCGTCAGGTCTCTCTTTCACCATAGGGTCCAGGGATCCAACTTAAGCTGATAGGGGCCTGGAGATCCAACTCAAGTTCTGAGTCTCAGACTGAGTCATTCCATCAGACTTTTTTTCTTAATTGTTTGTGTTTTGTTTTTACTCGTTTTAATTTGACCACCCTATATTTCTCTTGAGTTTATTTGTATATATTAACTTCTTTTCATTTTTCATATTACTGTGAACTGGCTTTTGTGTTGCATTTTTAAAAGAGTTATGTGTGTATGTGTGTGTGCATACATGCACATCTGTGTATAGTAATATGTGCCTAAGCACAAGCACAAAGACTAGAAGAGGGAATCATGTGTCATCCTCTGTTTCTCTCTATCTCTGGAAGGCAGGGTCTCTCCCTGAACACCAGCACATGAAAAGGCCCCACCCGCACTTAGGGTAGGTCTTCCCTCCTCCATTAACATACTTAGGATAGGTCTTCCCGCCTCCATTAACCCAATTTAGAAAGTACCTCACAGACACAGTCAGAGATTCATCTCCAAGGTGATCTTAGACCCTGTCAAGTTAGCAATCACTGTAAGTGATTACACCATATAATCAACCATTCTCCTGTTTCTCTGCTAGGCTGGAAGCCAGGAAGCCCAGTCATGCTGCTCTCTGGCCCTCTCCACCAAAGTGACAAGCCTGCAATAGATTCCAGCCCTGTTACATAGGCGCTGAGTTCCAAACTATAGTCCTCGAAAGGGCACAACTGTCCCTCTGAACAGCTGAGCCATTTCTCCACCCTCTCATTTTGAAGCCTTTAAGCTACCTCTTTACCACGTCCTGGTCCCTTTTATTACCTCATTTTTTTCCTGTGCCACCCACCAACTCCATCCCAAATACCTGATTTTAAGTGACCCCAGGTCTAAAACAAGGCTTTCTAGTTCCAGGTTACTGCCTCCTTCTGGTGTCCTTGACCTTGACCTACTTTCTTGGATGGGGACAGGAAACAAGAAAACATTCAGTGGGTCTTCCCACTTCGCTTAACCTAATCTAGAAAATGCCTCACAGACACAGCCAGAGATTGACCTCCAAGTTGATTTTGTATCTGCCAAGTTACAAATCTTATATAAACTGTAACACCGTGTAACCAACCATCCCATCAGTAGGCTGATGTAAACACCACAGCAGTGATCATCTTTATATACATGCCCTTGCTTAAAGACTCTGTCAGATAAGGACCTCCTTGAATAAAACCATTGATCTGGTTTAAATATGCTCCAAGTATTTTGCCAGTACAGTTTTATTACTTTAAAACATTCGAGATTAGTTTTCCCATCTGCATGAGAGCTGTTATCTCTAATGGATTCTGTTAGATGGTCTCCCTTCCATACCCACCTAAGAAAGCCAGCACCTCCACGACTAGCCGAATGCAACCTAAACAACAAAATTCATACAAGAAAAGCCGTACCCAAACAGGCAGGTTTTGCTGTCCTCTGGCGTACACAGTTGCTCCCCAATACAAAAAGGCTTTCAACAAAGCTACCTTTCTGCTCACTTAATATTTCCACTCAGGGTCTATTTAATTTGATTCTTTATAGATGGGAACCAGCACGGACCAAGGGCACTGGGCAGGCAGTTGTAAGCCAGATGAAACTGAGCTCCATCAGCTTGGAAATAAATCTGGTGACGACTATCCTCCTGAAGGGTCTTTTGCTGCCTGTATAGATTGCTGCAAGAGCTCTGCCTTCACGTGTCCCAGTCACCCGTCCTTCCTCTGTCAGAAACAGCTCCAGAATGGAGAAGTTGTCTGAGTCAGTTCCCTTTGAGCACAGAACAGGCAAGGTTCGGTTTCCTTTTAGAGTCAGCAGGCTGCCTGCCTGTGGCAACCTTTTTCTTGGGTAAGAAGAGTCTGGCAGTGTGGGGCACTTTTGCCTTTACCACTCCATCTCTTGAGTTTGCAAGCATGCACTACCAGGCCTAGTTTTTTCATGTGGGGTCTGGGATCAAACACAGATTCCTCAAGCTTGTACAAAACACACCCCACTGTCTGAGTCTCATCTCCAGCCTCCTGCTGTCTGTATGTTTATTTTCGTCTTTTGATTTTGAGACAAAGTCTTACCAGCATAGCCCTGGCTGACCTTGAACTCACCACCCTCCTACTTAAGGTTCCCAAGTTATGTGATGTTAAGCATATGCCACCTGGCTTTTTCTTAATCTTTCAAGGTCTGAAATCTCTAGGAAAACTACCAACTTCTTTAGATTTTCAACATCAACAAATAACTGCACCTTCCTATCTTAGCCCTTTATTCCCCCTTACCTGTTTAGGAGCTTTGTGGATATACCACAAACCTCAATGTCTCAAAGACATCACACTAACCATTCCTAATGTACGAAAGCACGTGTGAGCTTCAACATCCATGATTGCAGTCTCTGGGGTGGGAGATCCTACCCCTGAAACTCAGGTAAAATGGCGCATTTCAATGTAGCATGAGTTACAGTCGAATCCCCTTGTGAGTTAATTATCCCCAGAAAACTGCAACTCTTTTCTCAGTGGCTGTGGACAGACCCTCCAATGAGGTTGCCAGGCGACATATCACATAGTTTTCAAAAAGGGAAATATCAATGTCAGAAATGAAAGTGAGCCTTTAAAAGTGGCAGCCCATTGTTTTTTATGGCTGAGTAGTACTCCATTGTGTAAATGTACCACAGTTTCTGTATCCATTCCTCTATTGAGGGACATCTGGATTCTTTCCAGCTTCTGGCTATTATAAATAAGGCTGCTATGAACATAGTGGAGCATGTGTCCTTATTACCAGTTGGAAGATCTTCTGGGTATATGCCCAGAAGAGGTATAGCAGGATCCTCCGGTAGTACTATGTCTAATTTTCTGAGGAACCGCCAGACTGATTTCCAGAGTGGTTGAACAAGCTTGCAACCCCACCAGCAATGGAGGAGTGTTCCTATTTCTCCACAACCTCGCCAGCATCTGTTGTCACCTGAATCTTTAATCTTGGCCATTCTGACTGGTGTGAGATGGAATCTCAGGGTTGTTTTGATTTGCATTTCCCTGATGGCTAAGGATGTTGAACATTTTTTCAGGTGTTTCTCAACCATTCGATATTCCTCAGTTGAGAGTTCTTTATTTAGCTCTGTACCCCATTTTTTAATGGGATTTTTTGAGTTTTTGGAGTCCAGTTTCTTGAGCTCTTTGTATATATTAGATATAAGACCTCTATCAGATTTAGGATTGGTAAAAATCCTTTCCCAATCTGTTGGTGGCCTTTTTGTCTTGTTGACAGTGTCTTTTGCCTTACAAAAGCTTTGCAGTTTTATGAGGTCCCATTTGTCAATTCTTGATTTTACAGCACAAGCCATTGGTGTTCTGTTGAGGAATTTTTTCCCTGTGCCCATATCTTCGAGGTTTTTCCCCACTTTCTCCTCTATCAATTTCAGTGTCTCTGGTTTTATGTGGAGGTCTTTGATCCACTTAGACTTGAGCTTTGTACAAGGAGATAAGAATGGATCGATTCTCATTCTTCTACATGATAGCCTCCAGTTGTGCCAGCACCATTTGTTGAAAATGCTATCTTTTTTCCACTGGATGGTTTTAGCTTGGGCAAATGGATGTATTTGGAGGATATCATCCTTAGTGAGGTAACCCAATCACAAAAGAAGTCACTAGATATGTACTCACTGATAAGCGGATATTAGCCCAGAAACTTGGAATATCCAAGACACATTATGGAAAACAGAAGAAAATCAAGAAGGATGAACATTTGTGGATACTTCATTCCTCCTTAGAATGAGGAACATAACTCCCATGAAAAATTATAGGTACAGCGACAAAGTTTGGAGCTGGGATGAAGGGATGGACTATCCAGAGAGGACCCCATTCGGAGTCCACCCCATCATCAGCCACCAACCTAGATACTAATGCTCATGCTCATGCCGGCAAAATACTGCTGAAGGGTCCCTGATATTGTGGCCTCTTGTGAGGCTACGCCAGTGCCTGGTAAACACCNAAATGGATGATCACAGCCAGCTACTGGATGGAACACAGGGTCCCCAATGCAGGAACTAGAGAAAGTACCCAAGTACCTGAAGGGGGCTGCAACCCTGTAGGAGGAACAACAACAGGAACTAACTAGTACCCCCTGGGTTTGTGTTTCTAGCTACATTTGTAGCAGAAGATGACCTAATCGGCCAACAGTGGGAATAGAGGCTCCTTGGTCTCCCAAACTCCATATGACCTAGCACAAGGCAAGGCCTGGGCCAAGTAGTGGGAGTGGGTGGGTAGGGGAACAGAGGTGGGGGGAGGGGTATGGGAATCTTTCGGGATAGCATTTGAAATGTAAATAAAGAAAATAATAAAAAAAAAAAAAAAAAAAAAAAAAAAAAAAAAAAAAGTGGCAGCCCAGAGGCAGTCAGGATGGCTGCTGGCTGTTGACGTAGCAGTAGTACTCATTTGAATTCTCCACTTCATATACGTTCTCCTCAATGGTGTAGATATTTTCCTCAGAACGAATCCTGACTGCTCCTGCATTCACCAACCCTCCTGGAGGCAAGTTGGCCAGTGTAATAAGGCTGTAACAATCAAATGACGAAGTTGATAGAAGAATTTCCCAGACAACAGAGACTAGAGTTCAAAGCATATACTTCACAAAGGACAGCAGCTAGTTGACATTCATGGCCCTTCACTAGATGCTCACTGAAAGAAACCCAGACAGGAATTTGTGGAACAATTAAGGACATGTAAACAGATCTTAATTGTCTTAGGTATGAATACCATAGGTCCCAACTCTGAGGAGGCAAAGGCCAAAGTGTTTGGGATGTGTCAAAATGCACCCAACATAGTTACAAGAGGTTGAGAGAAAGCCCTGTGCTTGCTGAGAATTAGACAAGGCAGATGTTCCTAGTGTCGCCTAGGACATGAAGGTGAAGGGATTGAATGTCCCTTGAACTGTTATTTCAACCCTCTGTGTGCTCACTTTTTGCATTTCAAAAGAAAACTGTGAATGTGTTATAGAGTCAACACATTTGGGTAAACTCATTTGTTTCGTTTGGTATTTTGTTTTATTTGTTTGTGTTGTTGTTGTTGTTTGAGGTGAGTTGCCTGGTTGCTCATTTGGCTTGGAGTTTTGAATGGTTTTCAGTACTATATTTTATATTTATTATATAAACTATGGGTTTCACGATGAGCTTTGCATGGCTGTCTATTTTACACTCTGTATTCACACACCTCATCTTCATCTCCTGTTCCCAGGCTTCCAACTGCTTTCACGACACTCACGTGCATGTGCAATGTTTAACTCACGACAGTTATACACGGTCCTGTGCATCTGTAGATTGCAGCAGTGAACGAAATGCATATAGCCATAGAAGCCATGTGTTAGGAAACCTCATGCCTCAGTTTTCTCATCTGTAGAAATGGGGATAGTGAGAGCCCTGAAGCAGGGCTGCTGTGAGGAGCACCAGATCATTCATTTATTCATTGGAGCTGATTATTAGCATTTATCAGGCACTGTGCTGGAGTTACCATACTCAGTGCTACAGGGCTACAGTGACAGAGCTTAACACTGAGCACAGCATTGCACAGATACTAAATTGATGCCTGTCCTTGTTGCCTATTGTTGGGGACAGCATATAATGATGGGGACTGTCTGTAGTAAGCTGGGATGGAGACATCTCAGTAACCCATGGCAGTTCTTTGTTTAAAAACAAAACAAAACAAAACAAAACAAAACAGTTCTCATTCTTTTTCTAACCTTAGCCCTGGTCAACAACTGTATAGATTTCATTTGTGTGTGACTGTTTTTTTAGTTGGCCTTGATGTATATAATTATTTTATTATATCTGACTTTTTTACTTTTTACTCTTTTTGTTCTGGTGAATTTTATGAAACTAGATGTTCTTTGATGTAATGGTTCTTAAACAATTAAAACTGAGGCATGGGGCACAGCACAGCACAGTCCTAATGGCCCAGGTGCATGCTGTATGTTCTCATCTTAGAAACAATGTTATAACTACACAATGGTAGCTCCAGATTAATGTTTGACTTGTAAAGAAAGTTTAAAGAAATTATTAGAAAATAAATTAGAGCCAGCATTAGGACCCCCAAGAAAGGAAAAAACTATTGAAGTTATAAAATAAGTTTTACACAACACTTGAGAGTGGTTCCTGGATAAGAAAGTATAGAATATACAAAATTAGATACTACAAAAATCAAGTCAAAACACTGGGACTCTTAGGAGAGTCATTGTGTACAATGTACAAAAGCAGAAATCTAGTAAAATTATTGAGTTAAGGGTTAACTTGATTCTTTTTGGCCACTTTCTGGCAGCTTTGTCCATGTCAATTATCATTAGAGCTTCACAAGAAAATATAAATAGCTGGTCTCAGAGCTCAGATCTCTTAAGCATAATAAGTTAAAAGTTAAAGTTTAGATAATAATAAGTTTATAATTATAATTATAATTATTTATTATTATTATTATTATTATTATTATTATTATTATGGCTATAGGCCTGGGTATAGGAAAGCTTAAAACTTTGGTTAAAATTGTAATTTTTGATTTTTTGTGGGATATTTTTTTTTTAATTTGAGAGTATCAATAAAAGACTGGGGCAAGAAAAAGAGAATGGGAGGTGAATGTAGAGAGTGAGTAGAGAGCAAGTGAGAAAGCATGAGAAGAACATGTGAAAAGTAAGTGAAGAGAAAATGTAAAGAGTAAGGAAAGAATGTGAGGTGTGTATGGAGCAATGTATATATGAATGAAAGGAGAGAGCATGTGGTGTGTGTGTGTGAAGAGTATTGTTAGAGTGAAAGGGGAACACATAGAAGTGTATAGGAGCGTGAGAGTTCAAAAAAAAAGAAGAAGAGCACACAGGATAAAAGCAGAGTACACGAGAGAATACAGAGTATGTGCAGCCTCAAGCTGCAAGAGAGAGAGAGAGAGAGAGAGAGAGAGAGAGAGAGAGAGAGAGAGAGAGAGAAGAGAAGAGAAAAAACTTTAAGCCTTGAAAAGTTGCCTGTCAACTTATACCACAAAAAAAAAAAAAAAATAGTCGGAATATTTATTATGCGCCTTCCAGATATCCCTGCTTCCAGTTGAGAACTCTGATCCTACGTTTAGGCTGGACCCTGACAGCCTATGAATATTATGTTTCCATTTTCACTTCTAAGGAAGAATAATGGTACTGGTAATTGAATACCATACTTGGATTTTTATGACTTTTCACTTTATATTATTTTGTCCTTTGAATATTCTGGATTTTGTTGATTATGAGATGTGGTTCTTATAGATTCAAGCAGATAATCCTATTTTCCCTTGAAATGCACTGCAATTTTTAATGTATTGAATCTTACTGAAAGTTTAAAATCTAAGAGTGTGTGTGTGTGTGTGTGTGTATGAATATGTGTGTGTGTGTGTGTGTGTGTGTGTGTGTGTGTGTATACAGAGTAAAGAGCTTTGAGAACAATAACTCCTCAGGCTCCATTGTCCAAGATCCTGATTCAGTTGTTCTAGGTATGTCCTGTATCAATCAGCAAGGTGAGCCTCCAGGTCATGCTAAGATCCTGCCACAGTAGGAAATGCCTAGGCTGGGCTATAAAAATCCTGACCATAGCTGATCAAGGGTATGTTCCTCTCTATCAATTTAACAGCAACATAAAAATAGAAAACACTCAGTTAAAGGTTCAGTTTGTTGGAAGTGAGAGATAAGTATTTGACAACAGTAAGGAAGCAAATTATACATGCAGCTTTAGAGCAGAGGAAGCTAAATGTACAAGGGGAAATCTTTTGAATTTTCCCTTTATAAACAAAGGAATCCTAACCTAAGATTTCAAAGTTCTAACTCAGAATTTCTCAGAGAAATAATAAAACAATAAGATGCCTTCTTCCCCTTATCCCAATACCATTTTTCCATTTTCCTAATTCCCTTTTCTATTATTCTTACCTTAAATTCTGTAACTTCTTTTTCTTATAGGAATACCCTAAGTAAAGGAGAAGAAAAATCAATTAAAGTGCTTTTCTAAGATAATTGAAAATAAGAAATAAAATTGCCAAGTTCTGCCATGCAGAAGGGACAGTGTGACACAGTTCCCACCCCTGGAGAAGAACTAGCAGAACTTGGGCCTCCATGAGCGTTGATGGTTGCTAAACATGAGGCTTGTTTATATAATAATATACATAATTTACTTTATGTTTCTCCCCACCAAAGTTATCAAGGGGTGTTTTCCCTGCCAAGGTTAATGACTCCATGATAATTAGAAGCAGCATGAGTCCAGGAAATGACGATATATCTGAGAAAAATAATGAACACTGTGACCTTCAGGACAGCCCTTAAGGCTGTGGGAAAGAACTCTAAAAACACAAGTTCAAGAATATATAATTGTTCAACTATGCAAAATATAAGGATACAATATGACTTATATGAGAGGCTTTATGTATCTAAATGAACAGAGATAGTTGCACTAGGAGCCAGCTTGTCAGAAAAATATTGAGGAAGGTGATAAGGAGATTTGAGGAGTGGCTATCATGGGGCAAGATCCTACCCAGCTAAGTTTATTGTTTGTGTTTACAAAGACAGGCAGATTCCTGAGTTCAAGGTCAACCTGGGACAGAGCTAGTTTAAGCCCAGGCAGGGTGGAAATGGTGATCTCAGAGCCAGATCCCACCCAGTTAGCTTATGTCTGTGCTTACAAAGGCAGGCAGACTTCTGAATTCATTGCTTTAAAAAATTTACTTACTGTCTTTTCTAAGAATCAGGGACTAGGGTCATTAAAACACTGATTCATGGGATAATCAAAAGGGAACCTGGGGTGAACTACTGAACTGCTATGCAAATAAAAGACTGGGCTTTGGTCTAAGAGCTGAGCTGTCTGGAGATCTCTGGAGAGCTGTCTAGAGCAGAACACAAGGCTGTCAGCTTGTACTCAGGACTAATTGTAAGTCTTTCTTCCATCATTCCCAAACATCCCTTCCTCAGAAACCCTCTCCTAACCAAGGCTGGTTCTTGGCATAGAATTGATGGATTGGAGGTGACAGTTGCTAGTGAAATTTGGTCTTACCTTAGAACAAATTAAATCAAATGACCAGGACTGTCTTGTGACTATGTTAAAAGTAATATCATTGTATAGCTCTTATATGGCAAATATTATGAGGCTTATTCTGTATGTGCAGCAGTTTGATAGGCACCAGGGACACACAGGGATGGTAGTGAGCTCTGACTCCTTGAAGCTCCTAGTGAGGAAAGAAGGAAGAAGAGTGGAGGGAGAGAAGGAGGGAAGGACGGACCAAAGAAATGAGTTTCAAATTGCGATCCATTATCAAAAGAAACCAGCACCACACTAAAACAAAACTAGAGGTTAGGAGAGCACATCCGGACAAGACTTTTGAGGTCTGTTCTGAAAGAAAAGAATGAGTCACTTATATCAAGAGCTAGCAGGAAATTACAGGAACAGAGAACCCCCAGTAAAGAGTGGGTTGGTGTCAAAAACCAAACCATGACTAGAACAAGAGGGTGTCCTCCAATAACATCTGAGAGGTAAGCTGAGACAGTCCTAAAGACCTTTTCACTCATAATCCTGTAACTGTGGCCCTTGGGATCTGAGGGCAGGAGGATGAAGAGTCCAAGGCAAGCAAGCAAGCAACACATGAGACCCTGTCTCCACAAAACAAACCAACCAAACAACAACAAAAAGAATCCAGATGGCAGGGCGTGGTGGCGCACGCCTTTAAACACAGCACTTGGGAGGTAGAGGCAGGCGGATTTCTGAGTTCGAGGCCAACCTGGTCTACAAAGTGATTTTCAGGACAGCCAGGGCTATACAGAGAAAACCTGTCTCAAAAAAACCAGAAGAAGAAGAAGAAGAAGAAGAAGAAGAAGAAGAAGAAGAAGAAGAAGAAGAAGAAGAAGAAGAAGAAGAAGAA
>NC_034603.1:14904238-14918243 GCF_900095145.1 Mus pahari | reverse complement strand
AGAAGAAGAAGAAGAAGAAGAAGAAGAAGAAGAAGAAGAAGAAGAAGAAGAAGAAGAAGAAGAAGAAGAAGAAGAAGAAGAAGAAGAAGAATCCAGATGGTCTAAGACAGGAAGACCTGTATGCTATCATTGAATGACAGTATGGTCTGACCTGACAACTCCATAGAGAATTGATTAGAAGGAGAAATAAAGAAGCAAATAAAGAAAGAAGCAAATAAAGATAATAGTTGACCAAGCAAGATGCAGAATAATGAAGCAATTTGAGATGTATTCAGTCACAGAGACTGAGACTGGAGTTGATTACATATTAAGACATTAGAAAAATAGTCTAAGATGACTTCTGAATTTCTGGCATAAGCAAACAGAGAGATAGTGGTGAAATGATGAAGAAGTCCAGAGCCTGAGAGTTGGGTTCCAGTGAGTGGAATATGGAAGCAGGAGCCTTGTTTCTGATATATGAATGTATGAACCTTCAACTGGACAGGGGCACAAGCTGCACTGACATTCTAAGAGTTGAAAAGATTAAAGAGAACATCTAAGTCCACAGAATATATGTTATAAACTAGAATGTTTATCAAAGAGAAAAAGGCTAATCCTAAGGAATTCCAGCTTCTAAACAACAGGCAGAAGAGTAAATATCTAAATGACTACTGACTTAGCTGGCCATCCATCCTTTGCCACTGCTTACCTCCCCTCAGTCCTCTCCTAACCAAGGAAGTATCAAAGGTCAGTTTCCTTTGCCAAGTCTTCATCCCTTCTTTTATATTTTTCTTCTGAATTGCTGATCTCTTTTCTATCCTTGAAGTACCATAGATATAAATTTTGTTAAGCCAAAATTGTTCCCATTTTACTAATAATCACAAATAGTTCTTGTGGTTAATCTCAATAATATCCTAAGTGAACTCCACACTTTGTTCTAAAATGTCTTCTCTTGACGTTGGAAACACCATTCATTTTATTGATAAACATTATATAAATCCTATGTAAATAATTGTTCTGCTGCCTTCTTTGGGGGATTAAAAGATGTATACATGTTAAGTATAAATAATTTTCAGTTATTTTGGCTTTATGGTTTAATCCATAAATGTAGAACTTATGAAAGGCATTGAAAGATGTCAGTGTATAACTCATATTGAACTTCACCCATGCTTCTTTTAAAGATTAGAATGAGCATAGGACATGCCAGAGACCTGGGATAAGGGAGGCTCCAGGGAGTCTATGAGGGTTACTCTAGCTAAGACTCCTAGCAGTGAAGCCTGAAATGGTTACCTCCTGTAGATTGATTCCAGGTAGTAATCTCAATGGAAAGATAAGGACGCCAACCCACCCACAAAACTTTCAACCCAAAATTTGTCCTGCCTACAAGAAGTACAGGAACAAAGATGGATCAGAGACTGAGTGAATGGTCAACGAATGACTGCCTAACTTGAGACTCATCCCATGGGCAAGAACCAGTCCCTGACAATATTAATGATACTCTGTTATGCTTGCAGACCTAGCTTGAGCCTAGAATAAATATCCACCCAACATCTGACCAAAACAGATGCAGAGACCCACAGCCAATCATCAGATGGAGCCTGGGGAGTCTTGTGTAAAAGTTGGGGGAAGAATTGAAGGATCTAAAAGGGATAGAAACTCCACAGGAAGACCAACAGAGTCAACTAACCTGGACCCTTGGGGCTCTCAGAGATTGAACCACCAACCAAAAAAGCATACATGGGCTGGATGTAGCCCTCACTCCACCCTGCACATATGTAGTAGATGTGTAGCTTGGTCTTCATGTAGGTCCCTCAACAACTGTCTGGGGGCTGTCCCTGACTCTGTTGCCTGCCTCTGGATGTCCTGTTCACCTCAGTGGGCTGCCTTGTCTGGCCTCAGTGAGAGAGAATGTGGCTAGTCTTGCAGTGACTTGATATGTCAAGGTAGGTTGGTGCCCAGCGGGCCTTCCACCTTCTCAGAGAGAAGAGAATGGGGGAGGGGAAGAGCTGTATGAGGGGGTACTGGGAGCAGGGGGTGTTTGTGATTGAGATGTAAAGTGAATAAATAAATTAATGGAAAGAAAAAATATAGTGTTTAAGTCTGTTTTCTGTCTCATTGAATGAAATGTATGTTATTTTAAGAAAGGAAGAAAGGAAGAAAGAAAGAAAGAAAGAAAGAAAGAAAGAAAGAAAGAAAGAAAGAAAGAAAGAAAGAAAGAAAGAAAGAAAGAAAGAACTCCCAACATGGGATGGGATTCTAAGTGAAGAATACCCACCTCCTTCTTATCTTTCACATAAATTCCTAACTTTTAGGTCTTGGAAGAACTCCAAAAGTAGTACATGTTATCACTTCTCTTCTCATCATCTAATGGCCTCTAAATTTCATATTCAAGTGCTCAGTCCCAGGAGCTTAAATGCAGTCTATGAGCACGTCCGTGTGAGTATGTATGGGGTTGTTTCTTTCTTGGAAAAACCCATTTACCAAATAATGGCACAGAAAACAATTGGGAGAAATAAGGCTGATTTCAATACCTATATCCATCAATTTGGACACGTTCCAAACACATAGGTATGTATTTGGACTTGTATGTACCAGGCCAGGGTAGGCTGCAGGAAATCCTGTCTTGAGAAAAGAGGGGTTTTTTTGTTGTTTTGTTTTTGTTTTTGTTTTGTTTTTTTCTGTTTAGTTAACATACTTAGAGACCATCAACCCATCAACACCCTGGTTGCCCAGTCAAGTATCAGTTGTACCTAGTGTATTTGATATTGTGTATCATAGTTCCAGGACCTGTCTTCCTTAAAGCCCTTGGCGACATCAATTCACAGTCAGCATGACCAGTTTATCCTGGCCTTTCTCAGATGGTTCCAGCTTTACCAATGGAAATTCCATATTTTAGCAACTTCCTTCAGTCCTGTGAACACAAGACATGGTCTATCACCCTATAGACATCATCCTTGTTGTACGTTAAGGAGAAAGGCTCATATAATGCATTACACCCTGATTAATACCTTCTCTGCTCTCAGAGAAAACAGAATACATCACAGTTATGAAAGTAGGCAAGGGGTTGGGTTGATGGGAACATTTGGATCTTGAGTATGATAATGGTCTCCATACAATAACCAAACTGGAAAAAACCTATCCTCAGACTGAGTCTCTAGCAGCCTACCCTGGCCTGGAACTCACCGTGTGGCTGAGGATTGCCTTGCACTTCTGATTCTCCTGATTCTACCTCCAGAACAGTGGTTCTCAACCTTCCTAAAGCTGAAATTCTTTAACACAGTCCCTCACGTTGTGGTGACTCTCAACCATAAAATTATTTTGTTGCTATTTCATAACTATAATTTTGCTACTGTTATGAACTGTAATGTAAATATCTGATATGTAGAATATCTGATAGGTAACTCTAAGTTGAGAACCACTGCTCGAGAGAGTTCTGGGATTGCAAGTGTATGCCACCATACCTAGTTTTATGGGTCTCCAGAGCTTCCTACATGCTATGAAAATACATTGCATGCCCAGACCCCAAGTCATTTGTTTAAATAAAGACAAATAACTATGTGTGCTGAGGGCCGTGAGGAGAAAACCCAACTCAGGAGTTTCTTTTTTTTTTTAATTAGATATTTTCTTTATTTACATTTCAAATGCTATCCCGAAAGTTCCCCATACTCTCCCCCACCCCCCTCCGCTTCCCTACCCACCCACTCCCACTTCTTGGCCCTGGCCTTCCCCTGTACTGGAGCTTGTAAAGTTTGCAAGATCTAGGGGCCTCTCTTCCAATGATGGCCGACTAGGCCATCTTCTGCTACATATGCAGCTAGAGACACAAGCTCTGGGGGTACTGGTTAGTTCATATCGTTGTTCCACCTATAGGGTTGCAGACCCCTTCAGCTCCTTGGGTACTTTCTCTAGCTCCTCCATTGGGGGCCCTGTGTTCCATCCTATAGATGACTGTGAGCATCCACTTCTGTATTTTCCAGCCACTGTCATAGCCTCATACAAGCCAATTCAGGAATTTCAATCATGGTTCATTGTTAAAGAGAGATGCTTGAGAAAGCACTATAGAAACCCACATAGAGAGGGGTGGTAGTGTTGGGTTTCCTAGTGAGCATGAGCTTATGTATAATTTAAATAGAGTAGCTTTATCAATTAATTAGGGAAAGACAGAAGAGAGGATGGGAGATGAGAAAAGGAGAAGGGAGGAAAGAGGAAAAGAGGAGAGGGGTTGGGAAGGAAAGAGAGGGGAGGAAAGGTCAGGTCAGGACAGGACAGGACAGGCGAGGTCAGGTGTTCCCAAGTACTTCTGCTCACAAGTAGAGGCCAGAGGACTATGTGAGGGAACAAAAGCCTGTCATCTTTTACCATGTGGGTCCCTGGGATCAAACTCAGAGCATGAGGCTTGAATTTACAAAATAGACACCTTATCCTACTGAGCCATCCTACCAGCCCTGAAATTAGTTTTGTATACAAAGATAGCCAATCCTGGTTGTCTGCCTGGACTTAAAGGTCCAGTTTTGTGTCTTGCTCACCATGAAACCTTGAGAACTCAGTTGCTCTCCACAAGCTTTATTTTCTTCTGCCCTAGACTGGGAACCCTAGGTCACAAGATGATGATGACAGAGTGTAAACAGTTAGGCATAGAGTCTTCCTGACACGTAGAAGCTTCGAATGAGTACTCATTATCAGAACTGGCAGCATGTGGAAAGACAAATGAGTATGTAGTCTAACCACCTTTAGGCTTACTTGAAAGATTATATTTCTATCTGGGTTTGCACTGGTTCCTATACCAATAGAAACAGTTCTATTCATTCATTCATTCATTCATTCATTCATTCATTCATTTACCTTTATTTTATGTGCCCACACATACATCTAAGTGAGAGTGTCAGATCTTGGAGTTACAGACAGTTGTGAGCTGCCATGTGGGTGGTGGAATTTGAGCCCGGGTCCTCTGGAAGAGTAGTTCAGTGCCCTTAACTTTGAGCCATCTCTCCAGTCCAGTAACAGTTCTTTATCAGAAAGAAAAGTGAGCAACATCTCCCAACTTACATTTAAGGATTAAAACACCAATGATAAGTGCCAGGGCCAACCCAGCAGAGACTCCCACTCCAATGTGGATAGCATTTCTGATAGTTTCTCCAGAGTCTTTAATTTCATCAGCCCATGTAGAAATTTTCTAGGAAAAAGAAAACAGGGTTCAAGCTCATGATGTCCAGAAAATGGTTGTATGCTCAAACAGTCTCATAGTTCAAGGGTCAGAACACTTTTTTTTATGGCTTCTTGGGATGGAATGATGAAGCCACCCTTGATCTGTCTTCTAGACAAGCCTCAGTCTTTGAAGAAACGAAATGGCTTAGCTTAATATTAGTATTTAACTAGGAAGTAAAATACTCGCTTCAGTGCTGTACCTATGAAAGTCACAGTTTAATCTCACCTGCCCCCATCCCTATCAAGGCTTTATAGTAGAACCCAACTGTGTTTAGAAGGAGGAGTTTCAGATTGGTCTATATTTGATGTCTTTCAGGGAAATCTCCATCCACAAACAAAAGAGCAGTGTTGCAAGAGCCAGGACCTTGCAACTACACAGTCCTGGGTTTAAATTTTGTATCTCCAAGAGCTTAGTGACCCTGTGGGGTTATTGAGAAAATGAGCAACGAGCCTGTTTCTCAATAGATGCTCAGTCAGTGGTAAGTGTTATTGCTGTTTCTCTCGTTTCTGATACCAGGGAGTCACATACAACATCCTTCTATTTCTAAGATTAAGTCCACATTCCACCTTCAAAGACAATGTTAGTAGAGACACTTTTAAAACAAACAGGCCAACCAGTCATGATGAAGATTGTCTGTAATCCCAGTACTCAGGAGGCTAAGGCAGGAAAGCAGTAAATCTGAGGCCAGCCTCAGCTACATATCAAGACCCTATTTCAAAAAACCAAACCACTCATGCATATATGGGAAGTACTAATGAGAATCAGTAGGTTATGAACAGCAGAAACTAAAAGGAGACTCGTACTTGGGAGGAGACATGAGAGGGATCTAGGAGGAGTTGGAAGGGGAGATGAGATGAATATTATTGAAATACATCATATGCATGTACAAAATAATCTAAGAATAAATAAAAACTACATTTAAAAGCAATACTAGACCACAAAAGCAATAAATCTCGGAAGTTGTCCTCCATTTAATCAACACACATGACTTCCTGTGTACAAAGCCTTGTAGGCAACAGAGGGTCTTAGATGTGGTCACTATCCCAGAGAGGGGAGACACAAGCTCAAAGTGCCAAGCTCTGACTGTGAGCACTTCAAATAAGACGTCAAAGTCATTGAATGCAGGCTTCAAGACCTGGACCTGAAGAGTTGTTTTCATTATTGTTATCCATTAATTATTGATATACTTATGTACATGCATATGTGTGCATCCAGGGCATGGTACAGGACACAGGAATGGCAATCAGCGGACAAATGCCAGGAGTCAGATCTCTCCTGTCATGAGCTCCAAGAATCACACTCGCAGTCAGCCAGGCTATATGGCAAGCACCTTTACCCTCTGAGAAATCTCAATATCCAGTCATCAAAGAATTTTCAAGTTGCTACTGCTAGCTGGCTTTTTAGTTTTTCTTTTAGTTTTAGTTTCTTTTTAGTTTTAGTTTTTAGTTTAGTTTTTCTTCTTTCTAGTTCAGTACATAATAGTTCAGTACATAAATTCATGGTGCTGGGTATTCTTGAATGGTGTCTTGTTACAGAAAAAAAAGATCGTTAAAAAAAAAAAATACTACAAACTATAAGGTGGACACCCCAGCTCTGTGGAGGTAGAAGCAGGAAGATTGGGAGTTCAAGGTCATCCTTAGCTACATTGTAAGTTTAAGACTAGCCTGGGCTACATGAGAGCATGCCTCAAAACCACAACAAAATCCAAGTGAAAAACCTGAAAAGAACGTCAAGGAACCTTCCACAGTGATACATAGTTGTGACATTTCCAAAGAGAGGT
This sequence comes from Mus pahari, assembly GCF_900095145.1. NCBI lineage: Eukaryota > Metazoa > Chordata > Mammalia > Rodentia > Muridae > Mus > Mus pahari. Next base: position 14,911,278 of record NC_034603.1, on the reverse strand, counting down.
GATTGCTCATTTCTTCTCGGGGCTTTTCCACACTCCGAATGTGCCCGGCACCTCACAGTCTTATCCTCCTTCTATCAGTAACAGGCCTATATGGTCAGACTGTCATTGTCAACACTGAAAAGCCACAGAGTGGGAAGCCAAGAAGGGCAAAAGCTTTCCCACAAACGGGGTGGCATAGGAAAGGAAGCCTACGCAATCATGAAGCGGGTGTACGCACAGAAGTTACTTACTATTCCGTTGTTGTCATGGAGGGTCACCAGGGTCTGTGTCTCTGTCACGCACACACATACAAAGGGGAGAGAGTAGACAGTAGTTAGCAATGCTTTTTAACTACAAAGCAAAGAAAAAAAGGATTCAATACACCAGTGACCCTTTTAACTAGTAAATGCCATTACCTATTAGATCTCAAACCCAGGACAAAAGGCTGAGGTGCCCATTTAATACCAAAACAGACCTGGCCACCAGGTTCTCTCAGCATCCCTCAGTCCCTGCCTGCTACAGGGTATGGCTGGCATGCCCTGCTCATGCACCAAGCTCTCCATCCCAGGACCTGGGTTGCCCTTCCCCCATTGCTTCTTCCCTATGTAATCCAGCCATCTGGGCTACACCAGTCGGTTTTTACCCTTGTGCCTCCTGGCCTCTTGGTTCTCTGATCTCCTGGCTCGTCCCTCTCCCCTTTCCTCACGTGGCCAGGCTCAAGGTCATGTTCACTCTAGACTCCCCCAAGATGTCTCTCCCTCTGGCTATGCTTTCCCTCATATCTACAATAAACCTTCTCCTGTACCAAACCTAGGAGCAGTCATAGCCTCCTCTTCTTTATTTTTTCATTCACCAGATTATTTATACTGACTATGTTCTTGGTTTTGTCCAGAGGGCCTAATGAGTGCTACAGCAGCCTAATAACATGGTGATAATGTCCAGTCATATTCTGATCACACTTCCAGAGACACAAAACTCTCGAAAAACGTTAACATTTACTACTCATTGGCAAGGTATTTGCTTGTTTCCAAATGGAAACAATAGCTACAGTTCACCAGGAATCAGGCATTTTGCCAAATACTGGTAATTGAACTTTCTCATTCAGTAAAAAGAATTAGCCTAAAAACACAAACTCAGGGAAAATGAATGGCTGAGAGATGAATTCATCAGTACTGAGTGATAAATTCGTCATCAAAGAAATTGGGAAGGAAATTAACAAATTCCTCAAATTATAGTATATTGCAGACTATTATGAATGCAGTTACACTAGGGAAGTTTATAGATATGTAATGACCTACATTTAAAAATTCAAAGAAAGCACAATAACTTAATGATGTAAATCAAGGTCTTAGAAAAACGAGAATAATCAAACCCAAAATAGCATCTGGAAGCAATAGACATTTGGGTAGAAAGTAACAAAAATGACCAGTACAAAGAATCCATAGAAAGATAAACCAAATTAGTTAACAAATTAGACAAATTACCCAAAAGGGAGAGAAAATACCCAAGTACAGGAGGGAGTTAGAGATATTACAACTGCTACAAATGGCGTTCAGAAAATCATTATGATATACTCAAAAGGCATAGATTCCACTAACCTGAAAAATCTAAAAGAATGCATTGGTTTCTAAACACATGTGACCGACCAAAATTAAACCAACGGAATCTAAACCTCTTATGGGGATTTATAATGAACAATAAAATTGAAGCCATAATTTTTAAAAAGTCTTCCAGCTAAATTGAGCCCAGATGTGTTCACTGCTAAATTCTACCAGACCTTTAAAAAATTAACTAACACCATGTTCCTCCGGTGAGTTACATAAACTATTAATGGAAGAAATGCTGCCAAACTCATTTGATAGAACCAGCGTTGGTTACCCTGATACCCAGCTAAGGGCATAACAATAACAAAAGGCCAATCTTCCTGATGAAAATTAGCGCAAAAGTAATTATTAATACAATAGCTGCAAACCTTCCAGGCTAGCCAGCCAGGGCAACACAGGGAAACCCTGCATCAAAAAACAGCAATAACAGCAAACAAACAAACAGCTTGCAAAACAAATTCAATAATTTTTAAAAGAAAAAAACCTTGTGTGATGAAAATGGCTTCATCGACAGAAGGGGTGGTTCACCATATGCAAATCAATAATTGTAATCACTCACATAAATAGATTAAATGGCTTCTCTGGACTTTTGTCTAAAATTGAGTGTAGTACATTGTGAGGATTGGAAGAAGCCCCGAGTGAATGTGTGCTGTTAACTGGCGTCTGGCCATGTCGAGGTCTCCATGGGAGTTGTGGAGCTGTCCCTGGATGAGGTTCAAGGATGGCAAAACCTGCCTCGGGATTCAAGTTTGAATGCTGACAATGTGGTCAGAAAATTTCCATCACCCATCCCATCCCTACTTGATGTTCACAGCCGGGGCAGCTGCTCCCTCCAGAGCTTGCTAATACTGAGGTTAGCTGAAGCTGCATCCTTGTACAGCCATATGCAATAACCCCACCTCCCTGCTCAACTCTACATAAAAGCATGCTGAGCATCGCAGTCGCTGAGGGTACACCATCCAAGAGCCCAGGCCACTCAGTCCCAGCATCTCTGTGTGTCGGTGTGTTTGTCTGTTCTTCATTTCCTCACTGCTTTGGTGAGGTCAAGTCCCTGGAGCTGTGCAAGGACATGGCAGGACATAGAATCAAGGACAAAAATCAGCTGATCATTTCAGCAGACTCAGGAAGGACCTGTGACAAGGTTCAGCATGCCTTTAGGATTAAAAAAAAAAAAAAAGATTGAGAAGAAAGTAGGACTTGAAGGAGTATACTTCAACATAGGGGCTGTGGAAAGAGATGCTCAGTTGCTAAGAGTAGCTGCCTAGCATACACAGAGGCCCTGTGTTTGATTGCTAGTACTGCATGAACTAAGCCTGAAAACCTTAGCCTATGATCAGGTAACAGGATCAGGAGTTCAAAGTCATCACTGACTACAAAGCAAGTTTGAAAGTAGTATGTGAGTCTGTTTCCAAAAAACGAAAGCAAAAGTCTTATTAGGAAAGAACACACCTTTCATCCCAGCACTCAGGAGGCAGAGGCTGGCGGATTTCTGAGTTTGAGGCCAGCCGGGTCTACAAAGTGAGTTCTAGGACAGCCAGGGCTACTCAGAGAAACCCTGTCTCGAACCCCCCCCCAAAAAAAGAAGTAACACACCTCAATATAAAGTTTATAAACAACAACCCTACCACCAACCTTATAAGAAATGGAGGAAGTTTTTTTGAAAGAACTTTCCACTAAAGTCAGGAACTAGACAGGGGTGTCTACATCTACTTCCCCCATTTTTATCCGACATAATTTTTGAATTCTTAGCACGATTAGAAAAGAGAGAGAAATAAATGGGATATAAATGGAAAACAGAGTCGAAGCATTTCTATTTATAGATAACATGATTGTGTATTTAAGACACACTAAAAATTGAAAACTCTTAGAGTTGATGCTTAGATACAAAATCAATACACAAAACTCAAAGCTTTCTTATATACCAATAACAAATTCGATGAGAAAGAAATCAAGAAAACAATCCGTTCACAATAGCTGCAAAAAATAAAATTCTTCTGGTGTGCTGGCACACACCTTTAACCAAAGCATTTGGAAGGCACAGCTAGGCAGATCTCCATGAGTTTGAGACCACCCTCATCTATACTGTGAGTTCCAGGATGACCAGAGATACATACTAAGACCCTGTCTTTAAAAATCAAAGTCATATAGGGACTAGGAGACGACTCATTGGTAAGGGCTACTTATAGCTCTTGCAGAGGACCTGGGTTTGGTTCCCAGCACCCACATGGTGGTTCACTGTCTTTTGTAACTTTAGTCCAGAAGGATCTAGACCCCTTCTCTAGCTTCTGTTGGCACCAGACATGCAAGTAGTGCACTTACAGATATGCCTGCGAAGCACTCACACACGTAAACTAGATATAAATAAACAAATCTTTTTAAAAAAAATAAGATAAAATAACTAGGAATAAGACTTACCAAGAAAGTAAAAGAAAAAAAAAAGCTCTATAATTAACATTTTAAATAGAAGAAAACACCACAGTGTAGAAAGATTTCTCATAGACGAGCAAAATAATATGAAAGTATCTATCTTACCAAAAACAGTGTCCAGGTTCTGTGTAATCCCCACCCCAAGTCCAATGACCATTCTTCGCAGCAATGGGACTAATCCCAGAACTCAAAAACCTCTGATAGAATAGCAATCCTGATCTCAATTCATATACAGAGAGACCCAGTGACAAGCCGCATCAGACTAACACGTACAGGTAGCTCAGCTGAATGGAGTGAAGGACCTGGAAACAAAGTCACACAGCTGCAGACACCTGCCCTTTTTTTTTTTTTTTTTTTGACAAGCATGCCCAATACTTGCAATGGGGCCAGGGTGGCAGGGGTGAGGTACAGCGTCTTCAATGAAAAGAACTGGGAAAACTAGATTTCTGTGTGTGAAATGTCAAACTTCTCACTCAGTGCAAAAAATTGTTTATACATAGGGAATGAAAACAAAGGTGAGACTATATCCAGAAAGAAGCAGAGTAGCAAGCGAGGGTTGGGTGAAGACGAAGGGAATGAAGGATGGGTACTGTCAGAATAGATGACTCAATCCTTGAGTAAAAATATCTGTAGAAAACCTGTTCTACATATAATGAACATACACCAATCAAATCTTTAAAGAAGAAGAAGAAGAAGAAGAAGAAGAAGAAGAAGAAGAAGAAGAAGAAGAAGAAGAAGAAGAAGAAGAAGAAGAAGAAGAAGAAGAAGAAGAAGAANAGAAGAAGAAGAAGAAGAAGAAGAAGAAGAAGAAGAAGAAGAAGAAGAAGAAGAAGAAGAAGAAGAAGAAGAAGAAGAAGAAGAAGAAGAAGAAGTAAAACCACAACTGTTCTAAAGGGTAGAGACTTAGTCATTTGGACAAGGGAAGAAACTGCGAATGAGGGTTATACCCTGCTGCATGAGTAAGAACAGCTTCCCACATAGGCTCACACTGCTTCAAAGCCACAAGCTTAACTTCAGCATTCTCAAGAGCTTCACCCAGCAATGTCACCAACACGAGGGAGTCACGTAGCTCATCTGCCAGCCACTACCTCTCCTTTGAGCTCATTTGTCTCCAGGTAGAGGGGACAGGGGCACAAGCAAGATAGGAGCAGGAGGGGACACAGCATCAGTAACACAAAGAGCTGCCAGCTACCAGAAAACAAAAGAAACTCAATCGTTTTGCTGCTGGAGTCAGAGATCTGTGAAAAGTCACAGTCACCTTTCTGAACCTTCAAGCTCTAAACTTTTCAAGGCTTCCAGGAAATCTGAGTTTAATAGACTGTGGTTTAAACAGTACAAAGACTGTCTTGGCTTAAAACTATTTATGAAGAAAAAAACCAAACATGCTCCAGCTTTGTTCTCATTATCTGAAAGCAATTTAAATCATAAAAACCGCGGGGGGGGGGGTAGGTGGAACTTCAGAGTAAACAGGAATCTTTCACCACATGCAATATTTAAAGTGGAAATCCAACTTCTGCTTCCCCATCTTTATGACACTTGGTCTCAGTGACGAGATTGAATTGTTCTCTATCTCTGTCTGTCTCTCTCTTCCTTTTTGAGACAGTGTCTCATGTAGCCCAGGTCACACTCAGACCCTTCCTATGGCCAGGATGACCTTGAACTCCTGGCCCTCCTGAGTGCTGGGATTACCGGCCTGCCTGTCCCACCATGCTTGATTTATGTGGTGCTGGGGATCAAACGCAGGGCTTGCATGTATGCTAGACAAAGACTCTGCCAATTAAGCTACGCCTCCAGCCCTGACTTGTTTACTCCTTGCCCCTATTTTATTTTCCTACAAACATAAACAAGAGATGTCTGTAACATTATTTATTTCTGTTTTTCCCAGGGAACTCAAGACTGCACTAGAGCGTAAGCAGCAGGGTGGAGAAATGAGACGGTCACGAATGTACACAGATGTCGTAGTTACTGTCTACTCAGCACATAGGTACCAGGCATGGTGCTTAGCACTGCTCATCCTTTTATTATTTGCTTTGATTTGGTTTTGTTGAGACAGGGTCTCTCTATGTAGCCCCAGATGTCCTGGAACTTGGTGTGTAGATCAAGCTGGCATTGAACTCACAGAGATCTGCCTGCCCCTGCCTCCCGAGTGCTGGGATTAAAGGTGTGTGCCATCATACCTGCCCCTCCTTCATCTTAATATTATGTAGATGTACCACTGTTTTGCCATTTTTAGAAGAAGAAACAGCATTTTGTTTTATTTTATCTCAGTGTGTGTGTGTGTGTGTGTGTGTGTGTGTGTGTGTGTGTTTCATTTCTCCTTCCTGCTATTTATGCTCTAGTGCAGTCTTGGGTTCCCTGGGAAAAACAGAAATAAAAAGTAATGTTACAGACATCTCTTGTTCATGTTTGTAGCAAAATGAAATGGGGGCCGGGAGTAAAGAAGTCAGGGCTGGAAGTTTAGCTAAATTGGCAGAGGATGCATTGGTGTCCATACAAAGGCCAGAGGACAATCTGGGGCAGTTCTCCATCATTCAGGGACTTGAGATCCAACTCAGCTCTCATGGCAAGGGGCTATACCTGCTGCACTAACACAACAACCCAGAAACAGGATGCTATGCTAGAGAGCTCTGCTCAAGAAACAGACTATAGGTTAGAAAGCTGTGGAAAGATCTCCCATGCTCATGGATTGGCAGGATTAATATAGTCAAAATGGCTATCTTGCCCAAAGCAATCTACAGATTCAATGCAATCCCCATCAAAATTCCAACCCAATTCTTTACAGAGGTAGAAAGGGCAATGTGCAAATTCATCTGGAATAACAAAAAACCTAGGATAGTGTAGTGGCTATTCCTGGTTGTCAACTTGACTATATGTGAAATGAACTACAATCCAGAATTGGAAGGCTCACCAGTGAACCTAATCTGGAGACTGGGAGATAGAAGTTTCTGACCTGGATCTTGGTATGGAGATCTTGAGACACAGTGGTGATTGAATCAAGAAGATTAAGACAGGGAGATCTCCGAGTCCAAG
>NC_034603.1:14892843-14903303 GCF_900095145.1 Mus pahari | reverse complement strand
CCAGATGTCCCTCAACAGAGGAATGGATACAGAAAATGCGGTACATTTACACAATGGAGTACTACTCAGCTATTAAAAGCAATGAATTTATTAAATTCTTCGGCAAATAGATAGATCTGGAGGATATCATCCTGAGTGAGGTAACCCAATCACAAAAGAACTCAAATGATATGCACTCACTGATAGGTGGATACTAGCCCAGAAACTTAGAATACCCAAGATACAATTTACAAAACACATGAAACTCAAGAAGAAGGAAGACCAAAGTGTGGATACTTCGTCTCTCCTTAGAATGGGGAACAAAATACCCATGTAAGTCATTACAGAGACAAAGTTTGGAGATGAGACAGAAGGAAGGACCATTCAGAGACTGCCCCACCCAGGGATCCATCCCATAATCAGCCACCAAACGCAGACACTATTGCATAAGCCAGCAAGATTTTGCTGACATGACCCTGATATAGCTGTCTCTTTCGAGGCTATGCCAGTGCCTGGCAAATACAGAAGTGGATGCTCACAGTCAGCTATTGGATGGAACACGGGGCCCCCAATGGAGGAGCTAGAGAAAGTACCCAAGAAGCTGAAGGGGTCTGTAACCCTATAGGAGGAACAGCAATATGAACTAACCAGTAGTCCCAGAGCTCGTGTCTCTCGCTGCATATGTAGCAGAAGATGGCCTAATCAGTCATCATTGGAAGGAGAGGCCCTTGGTCTTGCAAAGATTCTGTGCCTCAGTACAGGGGAATGCCAGGGCCAGGAAGTGGGAGTGGGTGTGTTGGGGAGCAGGACTCGGGGAGAGTATAGGGGACTTTTGGGATAGCATTTGAATTGTAAATGAAGAAAATATCTAATAAAAAATTGTTTAAATAAAAATAAAATAAAATTTTAAAAAAAGAAAGAAAGAAAGCTGGGACTCAGAGCAGGCCTTCTCCAGAGCTTCAGACTCCCCTGGGATCCAGTCTTGGCTCCTTCAATAAGAGAAGAACACATTTGTTCTGTTTCATGCGGGTTTAGGAAATTCCATTCTCACTTTTAAAGGCTCAACCCTCCTAATATTGAAATAGTGTATATACTCACTTTCGCAGTAAGTAAAAAGTATACACAGCTATTCAAATGTGTACTGGCATATACTGGCATAGTATAACATCTGTAAACAAGCCTTTAAATGTCAATGAATTTCATTTTCCATTTCTTTTCTTATCTTTAGAATATTATCCTCTGTTGTTTGTTTGTTTAACTATTTCCTGTCTGGCTCTTGAAAACCTTGGAGATTCTATCAAGGTAATGTGCCAACACTGCCTGGTGTAAGAGAAGAGACTGTTCTCGCTGCCTTAGGCAGGAATAGCAAGCAAAACGTAGAGGGAAGGAAGCTTCTGTTCAAGACATAGATGGGTACAAGGAGATGCGCTGCCTTGTGAGGAGGGGGGTTCCCATGCCTGCATCCCTGCAACCTGCAAGCATACACAGATGTCCATCAATACTGATGGAAAGGGGACTCTGTGAGCACTGAGGTCCTTTCTAGGTCATGTCTAGCTCTTCTTCAAAATAGCACAATAGCACACAGTGAAAGTCTGGCAGAATTCCGCTAGTTCCGCTGTGAACACCGTGCGTGTGTTCATAGGTTTCCATTGCATTTCATTTCCTTGCTCATGACATAATAGAGACGACCTTTCCCCACAGAGCAACTGATGAAGGAAGGTAAAGTTGATAGCTGAGTTCCGTTGATAGCCGATGGATAGCTGAGTTCCGTCTGCGGACCTGCTGCTTCTCCGCTGGTTTCACAGGCCTTACTGTAGTGGCTATTCCTGGTTGTCAACTTGACTATGTCTGGAATGAACTACAATCCAGAATTGGAAGGCTCACCAGTGACCCTAATTTGGAGGCTGGGAGATAGAAGTTTCTGATCTGTTTAATCTTCGCAACAACCTTCTGAGGCAGGCTCTGGAAGCCTCACCGCAGCGATGAGAAACCTAAACTTCCAAGGGTTGGAGCAATGTTACTGAGTTGGGAATTAGCAGGAGGAGATTCAGGACCCAGCTTACTCTCGATGCAGAGATGCAGATGCAGCGCGGAACCATTTTCTCACCCTGCCCTCTAGCCTGACTGACAGGATTAGTGACAGGCATATCCACTGAGCTAGGTGCCCAGCAAGAACGCACTGTGACACACACTGGACTCATTTTCTTATCGAAATCTCACACGTTGTAGCTTGTGAGATGTGTGCCCTGGTGAGATGGAACTTAAACTATTTTTTCTCTCCCATTAAGGGAAATGAAGAGTGCTTCATAGAGTTTAAGAACAGACAGAACGCTACCCAGAAGTCAGATGAGATTAACATCCCTGATCAGTGTGCCCAAGGACAGCCTTTCCGGCCCTGTTTTTCTTCTGGGAAGGCTTTCAGCCTCGTGCCCTATGAGGACTGCAGTTCCTCCTTATGCATCCTGCTAGAAAGGGCCCTGAATGACACCTAATCAACCCGTTAACCCCAGAGAGAAGCAAAGTGGCCTGCTCAGAGTAAATCAGAAAATAATGAAGACTATGCTGTGAGCCTTTCCTTTTAGACTCTGTTTACTTAATATTTAACTAAAATAGAACAATTTCTTATTAGAGGTTTTTTTAAACGAAGTTTTATGTAAGGGCCAGCTAAATGGCTCCATGTATAAGGATACTTGCCTGAGACCTGAGTCTGATCCCCACCCCACCCCCCTGACCTATACAGTACAAGGAAAAAGCAGGTACCTCCAAGTTTTTCCCTTGCTGCTACATGCCCATGCCAACCATGACACATGACTGTACACACACACACGCACGCACACACACACACACACACACAGAATATAATAAAATTTTAAAGTAAGTTAAAGCCGTTGTTATTTGTGAGTCTTGGCCTTTAATGGCTGAACCATCTCTCTACTCCCAAATGCCTTTCTAAATGAAACAATGGTGATAGTAAATGTTTCTCTTCCTTTGTATAGCAAAATCTATGGATACCCAAAATCATTTCTTCATGGTAGGGGCAGGTCATTTTCCTGATACAGGAAATCCAAAGGTCTCCAGGTCCTGCTCTTTGGACAGAAGAGGAAACAGAGTCCCAGAGAACCAAACGACCTTGCCTCCGCTCACCTGACTAGTTTGTGATTTCGAATCCTAACCCAGGAGGCTAAGATGTGGTCCACCACCTCATTCACCTCAAACAATATTACAGATGCTGAGAAAAAAAAGTGATTTTTCTTAGCTATTTATCATATTCAAGGCTCTGTGAACTGAGATACGAAGTAAATACATATTCCTTATCTGAACCATTTCTCTCAGTGGTTAGGGTTCTTGGAGAAGCTGTAGTAGAGTCCCCATGGGCAGTCTGAGCTGGGGTGACCTTGGCTTGAGTCAGAAAACATTATTATGGGTAAGGGGATTTATTAAACATTTATTTATTGGGGAGGGGGAGCATGTGGAGGTCAGAAAACATCTTTCAGGAATCATTTCTCTCCTTCCATGATGTGAGCTGAAGAGACAAAACTCAGGCAATCGGGCCTGGTGGCAAGTGCCTTGACCCGTGGAGCCATCTCACTCAGCCAAGAGTAAGGCTTTGCTAAGAGCCCAGTCTACGTCAGGGAACATTGACAGGGCAGAAGACGACATCTGAACGACCATAAATGAAGAGACACATACCCTCAGCTCCAAATCTACATGTAGCACATATTTCAGATGTGTAACAGCGGTGGGATGCACTTACCATTGCTACAGCCTAATTAGTAATGGAAGTACCAGCCATCAGAGGTCACACTAAAGTTTCTGTATAAGCTTCAGCCTATAGAATCCTTCCAGTGGCCTATATGGTAGATAACTATATTTTACAGCTGAAAAGGTCATACACTTGAAATAATGTTCCAATATTAGAAAATTAATAAGAAGGAGAGTGGGTTTGAACTCTGATCCACATGGCCACAAAGATGTGCTCTTAAATTCTTTGATTTGTGTAGTGATGGGGAGTCGAACCCAGGGACTTTCGCTAAGCTACATACCTGACCCTATGTTAAAACCTAATCTATCTTAAAACACATAAACATGTACATATACATCTTCTTAAAACATGCATACAACCCAGTGGTTTATATTCCTGGCTTACCTAAAATAGATTGTTATGTAGGAAAAAAATTCAAAATCCATCTCCAGATAGTCTCTGGTTTCTAGGTAGGGCCCAAGCACCAAGAGGAGATGGAAAGATGCCGCGGGATATTTGATCACACTGTAAACTCTTGAGATTGTGTTGTTTACTGGGCAAGCCTGTTTTTAGTTGTGGCGTGACTCAACCCTAGCACACACCTTTAATCTGAAAGCTTTCTGTTTATTGTAAACAGGATTAAATAAAGTCAACAACAGGACAAGAGGCAGAGCAAGCAGCCAGTTGACAACGAGTAGACATAGGAAAAACAGCACAGAGAATGAGAAGAGTCAGGAGGATGGATAGAGAGAGATGCACAGGAAGTAGAAGGGAGGGACATTCAGTTTGAAGAGTTTTTGAGACAGTGTGGAGAGGAGAACTTCCTTCTTCTTTTGGGACATCTACTTTGGAGGAAGGTCAAATGGGTTCTTTCTCTGTCTCTCTGAGCTAGCAGGCTATTACCCCAGCATCTGGCTCCCTAGTCTTTATTGGTAAAATTGAACATTTGAGACTTTATTAAAAACAACATTTGGTGCCTAATGTGGGACACCATTTGTAGCCACAGTCTTTTCTACCTGGTCTCTTTATTCCCAGAATAATGACTCTGGAACTGAATTATTTATGAATAAGTACCTAGACAATAGCTTTGGCAAGTTCTCCGACTGGCTCATAACTTGTATACCCCATTTCTTCTAGACTATGTCTGCCACATGGTTGGTTACCTCTTCTCAGTTTCATGTGCCTGAATTTCTCAGAGTCCAGGATGAAATCTCTTGCCTCTGACTCTCTTTCAGAGTTCCAGACTCTCAACCAGAATTCCCACCTATTACTTCCTGCCTTTTGCTAATAGACCACTAGCCTTTACTTGACAAGTGATGCCTCCACACACTACACAAGAGATTCTCTCTACAGAAAGATTGTAAGAGCCAGAGGTAATAGATAGCTGCGAGGAAGCGGGACTACTCTCTATATGTAAGTTCATGGAGACAATGATAGCACTCCTAAGACTTGCACAGACTCAAACCAGATGAAATCCCCACACTGGAAGGGGGAAGGGGACAGGAGCTCCCACTCCTCTAAGAAGCTATTTGTAATTGATGCCCGCTGGGAAATAGAAAATCCAGTTCTCCCCAGTGGAGTGTCACCGGGTATACCAGCCTCATTCAAGAGTAGGCCCCTTTCCCAGAAGTAGCTGGCCAACACGAAATACTCCATTTGATTTTGTGCACTTTGTTTTGTCAGATATTTTTCATATTATTGATTATGCTTGTTTGTTCTGAGTTTTGATGTGTGTGTGAGTGTGTGTGCGTTTGAGAGACAGAAAGAACACAACGTTGTAGGGGTAAGGAGGTGGAGAAAATCTGATCAGAAGTTGGAGGAGAGGAAAAATATGATCAAAGTATATCATAAAAACAATTAAAATAGATAATTAAAAGCAGAAACTCTCCATGTGATGCTAATGATCAGCCAGGATCTTGACCCTCTGGTCTAGGTCTTTCTTCCCCTTCAGTAGACCATATCCTGGAGTTCAAAAACATGTGGAAGCTACACCACTGCATTTCACAGGTGAGGCCTATTAATTCATATCTTCCCATCCCATCCCAGGGTCTGTAGCTGGAGAAGTCAGATGTGAGCATCCTCTGTTTCTATGGTATCATGGCTCCCAGGGATGCTGATGGACAATGATAACACAGAAAGGTCTACTCACCTGCTTTGATGATGTCTAATTTCAGTTCTAATTTTTTATCATTCATAGGACCAGGGAATTGTATCCTGCAGCAGTAGGTCCCATGGTCAGCTAGAGTCACATTCTTTATGATCAGAGACACGTCTCCTTTGTTGAGATCGCCCTTCAGCTGGTATCTGCTGGATTTCTGATATGTCACATTTCTTTCATCCGTTCTGAGCAACTCATTGCTACACTGTGACCAAGGACAGAATCCCTTGCCCCAGCACATAGGCACAAGTGTCCCAGGTGTAGATAGAGTGTAACTGCAGGGCAGATAGGCATTCTTACCGACCTCAACTATATAAGTATCTCCCAAAGACCCTGTAAAGGAAGGAAAGGGGGTCAATACAGTGAGGGTCCATTTCCTCAAGCAATGTATCACAGAGTAAAAGAGGAAACTATGGCTGCCCTGTTGGGAGGAGGATGGACTGTGCCAATGATTCTCTGATTTGAGAGGCAGCAGAAAATCCCATTTAAACATTTAAGATTGCACAGGCCTGTCATTCTGGAGCTCAGCAGGCAGAGACAGGAAAATCCTGAGCTAGAGGTCAGCCTGAACTATAGAGCAAGTTCCAGGCTAGCCAAAGTGATGAAACCATCTCTCAGGAAAGAAATGGTTAGACCAGGAATGATGACTTAAGCCTGACATCCCTGTAAGGAGCCTGGGGAAGAACTGTAGTGAGTCTGAGCCAGCCTGGGCGACCTAGGCTCATTCCCTAAAATGTGTGCCTCCATTGGACCGAGATGGAACGTGAGAACTTACATTTCTCTCAGTTTCCACGTGTTGTGGGGTCCTTGACACAGGACATCCCTCCTCCTTTTTCAGAACCACAGCCCTTCAATTACGAGCCAATGTGACTCCAGAGCTAAAGGAGTTAACATTCAGAAAAATGGGCATTGTTGGCCAGGAAAATAACCCACCTAATCTGGACTAGTTGTCTGTTAATTAGCAAAGGAAAGGTAACCTCATTCTTTCCCCCTCTCCCCCTCTCCCCTTCTCCTCCTCTCCCCCTCTCCCCCTCTCTCTCCCTCTCTTCCCCCCTCCCTCTGTCATGAATAGAACCTCTGGCAAAACAAAGCTAGTAGCTTGCATATTTGAGATTCCTCATTATGTTTTATTGAAGTTTAAAATAAATTCCTTAATAATAACACACACATGTCTATGACAATGCATTCAAACCACATGAAAGTTATGTGCAAGCATGACTCCTCTCCCAACTCTTCACATTTCATGGCTTCCCTTCCTAGAGCCCAAACATTAAAAAACGTCCACACACAACACTTGCACACATGATTGTTTGCCTTGATTTTCTCTGTAGCACTGTGAATGCCAACAGTCTATATGAGGTTGTTCAATTAAGCTCACTGCTTGTGTCACTGTTATGTTAAATTTATTTACCCAGTCCCCCATTATTGGACATTTAGGTTGCTATTACAAACAGCATCACTATGACCATCCTTGTATCTTTGCCTTGCACTCTGAAATAATCCTCCAATTGAAAAGGTCCAGGCCCACACTTACTTGCAAGTAGTAGTTGCAGCAGCAGCAGGACACAGTTGAAGGTAAGACCTAAAGACATGAGTACTTGACAGGGGAAATCCAAAAACAGCTCTGTGCAGGATTAGCGTTAGCTCCTCAGTTAAAATGGTACTTCCTCTAACTTCTGAGTACCCAGAATCATGAGTGCTAACCACACCCACAGAGGCCAGCCTGTTCCCCAGGATGTCTGACCTCCAGTGATTCTCATGTCAGTACTGCTAATCTAGTCACGTCAGAGAACGTTCCAGTTCTGTGTAATGTCATACTAGATACATCCTGCAAGGCATTCTGAGGTTTATTACATGAGATCAACAAAGAGGAAGTCCTATTGCAGAGATAGAAAAGTATTAGTCATGGCAAGAGGAGAGAGTCTTCCAATGATCTCAGATAAAATAGCCCGAGATGGTCCATGTACTGATCTGGCCAGTTACCAGGGAACAAAATCATCGGCATGTCACTCATGTGTCCTGGTGTAGTCAGGTCACTCTCCATTAATAAGACCTGTGACCAATGTTCTTGAAGCATCGGCTTTGAACCAGACCCTGGACTGGGAGCTAAAGAATAAATCAGTGAAGCTCAGCATGGCGGTGTATACCTTTAATTGAAGCACCCGGGAGGCAGAGGTAGGCAGATCTCTGACTCTGAGCCAGGCTTGGTCTACAGAGCAAATTCCAAAGCAACAGGGGCTCCACAGAGAAACCTTGTCTGGAAAAAAATTAACTAATTAACTAGGTAGCTGAGTAAATACATAAAGTGATCATTGTTATATCCTTAATTTATGGACAACTTGAGAGCTCAGTTGTCATCCCTGGCCTAATACACTTTAGAATGTAATCTATCAGCATATTTTATCTGACGTTTCTTGTTTATAATTGTATTATGAGGTAAGGAGATTATCAAGACTCCGTTACAGGTGGTGGGTGCACACTTGTAATGCCAGCACTCAGAAGGCTGAGATAGGAGGATCACTGAATACGAGGCCAGCCTGGGCTACACCACCATCCTCTGTTAACAATACCAAAGAAGTTGTGTCAGTGATACATGTGGAGCTTCACCTTCGCTCTGACTTTGACCTTCAAACATTCAAAATCTCCTACTTAGGAAGCACATACTTCCTGCTGCAATGCTTCTGGCCCACAGTTTGGACAGAGCTGAGTAGACTTCTGTATTCCGTTGCATTCCATCGCATATACATGAGGAATTCCCTCTGTTCCCCTGGAGGGAAGGGGGACTTTGAATATGAATCATCAGAATACGTTAAGTTCCAGCCATGTCATTTATGATCATGATACCACATAAGACTTCAGCACTCTCAGCCATTAACGAGTGACATTTAGCTAGACACCTTCAAAACCAAAGTTTTCCCACAGAGGGAAGTCAGTTCCCAGGCTGTGTCATTTCTGAAAACCTGGTGGGTTTCTGCTGTGTCCGCCCTTCCTGAGAGCTCCTCCACGTGTCTTTATGCCTTAAATGTATTTAATCTAAATATCTGCTAGGAAACCCTGCTAAAACATCTAACTTGCCCAGTGTGTGAACTTCCACAGAATTGTGGAACGAGGGCTACTCAAGAGATGCTCATTTAATTTCCTTGTTCTACAGACAACAGCGACTCAAGAGAATGACAGATCCAAGGCACATGTTTAGAGTAATTACAAGTTCCCTGAGCCCTAGACTTGCTCTATAAATTATGTTGCATGAATTTAATGTCTTTTCTGTCGGCCTATATCTGTATTAACAACTTGCAAAATACATTTCTGTATAATGGAGAGAGGATTAAACCTGAAGGGGGGGCGGTGCATATTGACTAAGGCTCTTGGGCGTGGCTCCCAGTGCACCAGCGTGCAGTTCTGTGTCTTGTCACATTTACTGTCGGGGCCCTAGAATTGCTGCTGACACCAACTCTTACCGCTTTTCTCTGTCCTGCTTGGTTCTGTTTTGTTTGACATGAGGTCCAATGTAACCTAGGCTGACCTGGAACTCCAAGTTGGCCTCAAGCTTCTGATCCCCCTGGCCTCTACTGCCCAAGTACTGGCATTACACATACGTCCCACAGTGCCCATTTCTGTGAGAAATGCTGTAAAACACTGATTTTTATTTTTTAATTTACTAAAGTGCAGCCATGGAAGAGCCTGTAGAGGCCCACCTCATCCTTGGTCTGGTTGTGAGGCACTCGGTTCTGAATTTTTTTTCATCTTAATTTTTTTCTTCTTAGTGGGATTTTTTTTGTCATATTAAAACACAGAATCTGCATCATAAATGACAACATTTAGCAATAAACATACGAGGGGGAAAAAAACCAGAAGTGCATTAAACCGTACTATGGAAATACTTCATAGTCTCAAAATTACAGTCCTTGAGGGTTTCTGCCCATACGTATGAGTATTGCCTAAAGCAAGTAGTCAGTGTTTTATTGAGATTTAAAAAAAAAAAACAAAAAACTGAAGTGATATTTAATTCATCTTCTTATTGTTGTTGCTATAATTTTTAGTCACTTATTTTTGGTACAGAGTACCAACATGTATGTCAGAAGACAACTTGTAGTCAGCTTTCTCCTACCTGTGGGTCCTAGGGATCAAAGTCAGGTTTTTGCCTTGATGGTAGATTGTCTTTACCCACTGAGCCATCTCCCAGGCCTGTCTTTGTTAGGGTTTCTATTGCTGGGTTGAAACACCATGACCAAAAGCTATCTAGGCAGGAAAGGGTTTATTTGGCTTATATTGCCACGTTGCTGTTCAACACTGAAGGAAGTGGGGGCAGGAACTCAAACAGGGCAGGATCCTGGAGGCAGGAGCTGATGTAGAGGCGACTGGGCGGGGGCGGGGGGGTGCTGCTTACCGGCTTGCCTCACATGGCTTGCTCGGCTTGCTTGTAGAACACAGGACCACCAACCCAAGGATGGAACCCACCCACAGTGGACTGAGCCCTGCCCCATTGATCACTAATAGAGAAACTGCTTTATAGCTGGATCTCATGGAGGCATTTCCTCAATTGAAGCCTCTCTCTCTCTCTCTCTCTCTCTCTCTCTCTCT
>NC_034603.1:14887925-14892755 GCF_900095145.1 Mus pahari | reverse complement strand
TCTCTCTCTCTCTCTCTCTCTCTCTCTCTCTCTCTCTCTCTCTCTCCTCTAGCTCATGTCAATTTGACAGTGTAAGGCCCTTGTCTGTTTTCTATTATAAGGACACTCAGAAGAGGTAACATAAAGAAAAGTGTTTTATAGGGTACTGTTTTGGAGTCTCTGAGTCACAGCATCAGTGTTGGCTCAGTTCTGGAAGGATCTCATGGAGACTGGCATCACAACAGGGGGAAGGTAAAGAGAGAATCACACCATGAAGCAGCAAGCCAAAGCCAGGTAGAGAGCCTGGCTTGCTCTCTGTAACAACCATCTCTCAAGAATTCTCTCAAGTTCCTGCAGTAACTACTTTTAGTTCCCCTAAGGGTATCGTCCGCCCTGAGACCTACTCAATTTCCCCCTTGGCTTCACCAACAGGGAGGTCTCATCATCTTTCAAATACACAATCTATTTAAGAACAAACAGCATCCAAGAAAGCTACCTGTTCAAATGAATAAAAAAAAATACAGGAATAAATAAAAATAAAAACAAATCGAGAACAAAAATCTCATATTAGGAACCTTGTTCCCACCCCTCCGTGCCTAGCAATACTTCAGACTCCTACTACCCAAGTCTCTGAGAACAAACAAACAAAAAAAGGTAAAATATAGTCTTACCTCCTTTCGTTTTATAATTTTGTCATTAAGTGCATGAAGGAAAGAAAGAGACAGAAAAAATAGAGAGGTACGGGAGACACACAGAGAGAAAAGAGAGAAGGGAGGGAGGGGAGGAAGAAGGGAGAGCCACACAGATGCGGTGGGCATCGGGAACACATGAATGTACAGAGGTCAGAAGATGCCTCCAGGAGTTGGTTATCTCCTTCCCCTGTGGCTTCCAAGGATTCGACTCCAACGCTCAAGCTGAGCCACTGAGCCACCGCCCCCTTCTCCCATTTAGACAAAACTAACCATACCACATACAGTTTTTATTCCTTCTAGCTTTTGTCTTTTATTTGCTAAAGTAATTTCAAAAGAGTCATAGATATGTTAGTCACTCTCTCGGACTTCAGTGTGCATCTACTTCAAAAAAGGGAATCCTGCTGTGTCATCATGAAACACTACTACACAAAACAAAGTTATTGAAGCTCCTGTGTAATTCATGTACTAGACCACAGTCACGTTCTTCTACCTCAAAAATATTATTTAATTGATTTGTTTTGTCCAGACGCAGACATGCAGCTGGTTGTTGTACCCCAACGTCTCTCTCTCTCTCTTTTTTTTTTTTTAAGATTTATTTATTATATGTAAGTACACTATAGCTGTCTTCAGACACTCCAGAAGAGGGAGTCAGATCTTGTTAAGGATGGTTGTGAGCCACCATGTGGTTGCTGGGATTTGAACTCTGCACCTTTGGAAGATCAGTCAGGTGCTCTTACCCGCTGAGCCATCTCACCAGCGCCCTGCCGTCACTTTTAATAGATGGCAGTCTTTGCTTGCTTTCCTGGGCACCTGCTGATTCTATAAATCCGTTCTCTGTGAACTGCTCTACATTCTGGCTTGTCTGCATTCTTGTGGTATGTTTTACTTTAGTTCCTGTTTCCATTATAGTTCCTGAAAGTGGTATTCAGCTCTAGAGGTTTGGTGAGCTTCAGGTGGATTTGGGTTTTTTTGTTTTTTTAATGCTTTTGTTTTTACAGCTTGCTTTCTATTTGGTATTACAACACAACTACCTGATGGCTGCATCTCTAGAGATGACAAATTGTTCAGCTTTCACTTTTAGCACTAGGTACTGAAAATCTTTATCTCCTGTAGTGTATTTTCATCCTTTGCCACACAGACACGTGGATTTCACTGGATGAGAATAAACTGGGAGTGGTGGTTCATGTGAATTATCTCAGCACTCAGGAAGTCGAAGTAGAAAGACTGCCACGGGTTCAAGGCTACCTTGAACTACATTGTGAATTCTAAACCAGCATGAAGTACTGAGTGAGATCCTGCCTCAAATAGGGGAGAGGGGCAGGAGAGAAGGGGCTCACAGCTATCTGTAATGGAATCCGAGGCCCTCTTCTGGTGTATCTGAAGACAGCTGCAGTGTACTCATATAAATAAAATATATAAATCTTAAGAAAAAGACACTTCTCAGGAGAAAATATATAAAAAACCAACAGATAAATGAAAGAAAAATATTCAGTGACATTAATGGGAATAGTGCTAATTAAAATCACAAAAAGATAGCATCTACTATAGCTATTTTAAAACTACTAAGTGAGTGCTTGCAAAAGCAGAAAGGAGCCCTTTGCAAACTCTTGGTGGGAAAGTAAATTAGTACACAGAACAAAAAGTATGGCAGTTCCTCAACATCTTAAAGAGAACTACTGTATGATCCAGCCTTTTCATTATTAGCTATACACTAAAAGGAAATGACGTCAGAATGCCGAGAGTCATCTGCACATCTTTGTCATCTCAAAACTAAGAAATGGAAGCAAACTAAATATCTAAACAACATGCAGGTGGAAAGGCTCAACCTAAATGTAGACAGAACCATTCCATGGGCTGGGGTCCCATACTGAACAAAAAGAAGAGCTCGAGGCGAACACCAGCATTCCCCTCTCTCTGCTTCCTGTGAATGCAATGAGACACGCCGTTCTCAGTTCCCTGCAGCGATGGGCTGTACAGTCAAACTGAGCTAAAGCCAAACCCTTCCTTCTTCAAGTTGTGTTTTGTCAGATGTTTTACTGCACCAACAATGAAAATCACCAACCTGTCTTTTCAAATAAGTACAGATGTTGGATTACAGATATAACTAGGTTGATAAAGTGCATGCAGAGCGTGGATGGAGTCCTGGGTTTTATCCCCAGTACCCAGTAAATCAAGCGCATGCTTGTCATCCCAGCATTTAGGAAGTAGGGGAAAGAGTATCAGGAAGTCAAGGGCAGCTTAGTATATATGAGAGCATGTCCCAAAACCAAACAGGAAACTACCCAATTACGTATGTTTGTTCTTCTTAAAAGAGAAAGAAGTGCTGAGTGGTTCACAAGGACTTGAACGTCACAGCATTATGGAGGTGATTATGATCTCTTGTATTTGGAGAGTTTGTATATCTGGTCATTGTGAATAGATCACAGAGAGATTCAAGCATATACAAGCAGTGGGTGCTGGGAAACATCTCCCAGAGAACGCCCACCCAGAAAGGAAGGAGACCTCGAGACTCAGGAAGAAACCTATGATGGCTATTTTTGATTGCCAACCTGATGGGATTTAGAAGTGTTACCATAGAAACAAGCCTCTGACAATGTCTGTAAGAGAACTCCTAGATTTGGATAATGGAGGTGGAAAGACACATCCTAAGTGTAGGCAGAACCATTCCATGGGCTGGGATCCCAGACTGAAGCTTTACCCAGAAACACAGAAAACAGTGGCCCAGTGAATGCAGGCTGTCTTCTCAGCTGTCAGAATCACTGAGGCTTCTAAGAGAAGTCAGATCCTTTAGGAAAAAGCAAATGTCTTCATCATGGAGGAGATATAGATATGTGCCACCTAACCCAGTGCTGGGGACCAAACCCAGGGCTTTTAGCATGCTACACTGTCACTCCACCACCTGTACCAATCACCAGCCCCTCTCCTTGTCTTTTTTAAAGTTTCACTACTTATACATGAATCTCAAGGTTATTCATATAGCTCTTCTTGATTTTGAACAGTTTATGAATGAAACCATGTGAAATGTGCTGTCCTGTCATTTGTTTAACTGGATAGTGTGTCTAGAATCCTTTCTGACTATTTGTGTCCTTATAGGTAGGTTGTTATTGACGTTTTCCTGGGAATGGATAAACCTCAAATTGCCCATTCTCCTTTTTCTTCATTTCTACGAATTTCATACTAGTATACAATGAAATGTGATTATTATCTATTCCCAAGATCCCCCTTCCAACATCCTAATATCCTCAAGAAGTTCCATATGTCATGAGGCTTTTGTTTTGTTTGATAACCCATTAAGTCCAGTTTGTGATGTCTTTATCTGCATGGTGTGGTCCATCAATGGAGTATGGATAACTTTCGATCAGTGATATCCTCCAAAACGTTGATAGTTCCCCCCCTCTCAGCTATCAACTGCCAAAGGCTATTCCATAAGGAGGGAGAATGGATATTATCTACCCCATCTATGCTGGGACTTTGGCTGGCTTGATCTTGCATAGATCTTTTTCTGGTAACCACTGATGCTGTGAGTTCATGATTGTCTTAGCCATCTTGGGTCCAGAAGACAACACCCAACACTTCTCCCCATCTTCCTACTCTTAGATTCTTTCTATCCCTTCTTTGGAGATGTTCCTTGATCCCCGAGGAAGGGGGACAGCCATTAATATAGATGCCCTGTTCACAGCTAAGCACTCGGTCTCTTCTTCTTAGAACTTAGACCTGGTTACACAGCGCACGCCTTTAATCCCAGCACTTGGGAGGCAGAGGCAGGCGGATTTCTGAGTTCGAGGACAGCCTGGTCTACAAAGTGAGTTCCAGGACAGCCAAGGCTACACAGAGAAACCCCGTCTCGAAAAAACCAAAAACAAAAAACAAAACAAACAAAAAAAAAACAGCTCTCCTTTCGACTGCTGCGCACTGTAAGATGTTTCTCTGGCCAAGGTTAAGAGCAGCCTGGGTCTGTTGGCACCAGGACCTAGGCTAGGCCAATGGGAGCCATTCTGGTTTTTTTTTTTTTTTTTTTTTTTTAAGCACTGTTGGTAGTTTAAGAGTTTAATAGGTTTGAAGTACCGGGTTTAAGATAAGAAAGGTGATTCCAGCACTCGGGAGGCAGAGGCAGGCGGATTTCTGAGTTTGAGGCCAGCCTGGTCTACAGAGTGAGTTC
>NC_034603.1:14869617-14887235 GCF_900095145.1 Mus pahari | reverse complement strand
AGAGAGAGAGAGAGAGAGAGAGAGAGAGAGAGAGAGAGAGAGAGAGAGAGAGAGAGAGATGCACTTTGTACATATCTACTACCTTAGAAGTCTGTATCAGACCCCTCTGGAATTGATAGTTGCAGGCCACCATGTTGGGAACTGAACCAGGATTCTTTGGAAAAGCAGCAGTTGCTACCTGCTGAGACATCTCTCCAGTGCCTGAACACAATGTAATTTTATTGTAATGGAAGAAACCAATCTTTTCTTTTATGAATAGTAATTTTGTATTTTATTTTAGCATTTCTTCTCTTATTCGGAGGTTTAAAAGATATTTGCCTATATAAAAATTTGACTGATACGAGGAGCAAAGATGGTGACCTGAAATATCCTAAAGCCAGCTGGCTCCTTGGTCCAGCTGGGCTGACACGCCCACCCTCCATGAGAAAGTCTGAGGACAATTTCTAGGAGTAAGTTCTCCTTCCGTACTTGGATCCCAAGTACTGAACTCAGGTAGTCAAGCTTAGAGGGAAGCTCCTCCACATGTTGTGTCTTCTCTCCCAGCTGTGATTCCATTTCTTTTAATAAAAGCCTAAACAAATTATAGCTATTTTGTAGTAAAGACTTTAATTCGCCTGGAGATGACTTTTGCAGGCTTTATTCTAACTCCACCTACTGAAAATTCCAGCATTTTCCCTTTGTAATGTCATCTCTCTGATGTTTCAAAATGATATACATAAATTTCCTGGCTTTCAGTTGTGTTCCTATTGTCTATCTGCCTATTTTTCTGCCAATGCAACATTTTGCTTTAACTACAGTAGCATGATAGATAGATACTGATATCATGCAGCGGAAACCCTTTCCTTTATTCTCTTTCAAGGGCGGTATGGCTCTCTGAGTCCTTTTAACAAAACCTATGAATTGCAGAACCTGTTTATCAAATTTTAGAATATGATAGAAAACTATTAACTTGCATTGGCACTACAAATGAATTCAGGATAAATTTGGCCTCTTTACAAGCTCAGCATTCTAATCTACAAATACATTTTGTTTCTATTTCTATTTAGGCTTTTAAAAAAAATACTGTGATAATAAAATGTATTCTGTATATCCAATTATTTCTAGATTTTTTTTCTAGGCTTTTCATATTATTGAAGCTATTTTACATAGTATTGAGTTTACTTTTTTTTTTTTATTTTGGTTGGCGCAATGCTGAGCTAAAGTATATCATTTAACATTTCTGCAACAACTAGTAGCTGTTTACTAATCCATTATCTTTAGATGATGTGAAATTATTTATGCTGAGGGTTATTTTCTGTTCAGTGGTGATCTCTTAGTTTCTTCTTTTTCAATACTTTATTTTTTGTGCTTTGCTGGTTAGGGAAATCTAGTATATACTGGAAGCTTCGATAGCAGGCATCCTTAGTTTATTTCTGTTCTCAAAGGAAAGGCTTTCTCCTTTCCACAAAATGCATGCTCCAGAATTTTTTATTTTTTTATTATTTTTTTATGAATGGGTCCTAATTCTCACAAATTTTACACCTATTGAGAAAGTGATTTTTATTCCTTAAACCCTTTATTTAGCATGTTACATTATTTTACCACTCCACATCCTTGAAGTAAGTGCAAATTGGCCATAAAAAAAAAAACTTTAAAAAAATTATTACTGGTTTCAGTTTAATATTTTGCTTATACTAACTTTATAAGACTTAGGAAATGTTTTGCTTGTCTATTCATTGACAGAGTTGCAAAAGATTAAACTTTTTATTCTTTGTGCATGTGCACAAGTACCGGGCAATGTTTATCAGGCTTACTTGCCACAGAAGCTATTTGAACTTGTAACATTCTTAGTGAGATCTCTACTTCCACTTCTAGTTGCTTTCTTTTTTTGTTTTTATTATTTTATTTATTTACATTCCAAGTGATGTCCCCACCTTCAGGTCCCCGATTGCAGTATCCTTGAAGTTTATCAGTGCTGATCATTTCCTAACAATCTGCCCACTTTCCCCAAACCTTCAAATGCATCAGGAGAAGGTTGTCCGTGTTTTGTTAGTTACTGCCTATAATGAACTTTTTTTTTATCCCCTACTCCCAAAAGGAGTAATACCTTAAGGCCCCCAGCTCAAGTACCACCTAGCCTCTGGGGCACTCATAAACCATTTCAGGTCAGATATTTCTGAGCATATGACTAGTTAGCCTGAAGCCTGAGCATACTGTTTGGGGCTGAATGGGTTTCAGAGGAATTAGGGTGAGTATTGTCTTTCACTGACAGGATTACTCTGGGGTGACTACTGTAACTGCCTGGGTTAATGAAAATGAGCATCCACGGATATTATTAAGCCAAATCAGAGCTACCCAGCTAATAGTAGAGCCCAGATTCTAAGACTCAAGGTTGCTTTGTTTGTTGAAGGTAGCTTTTCTGTTGTGTTGTACTCTGCTTTTCAGTATGTCTTTCAAGGTAGCCCACTTTAGCCTTGAGAGCTCACTGATTACATGCTTCAGAATGCTGAGATTCCAGGTGTTAGGCACTATTTCCCGTTGCATTGTGGGTGTGTCTTAACAGCCATCCCTGATTCAACAGGTACCAACCAGATAAGTGAAGCCTAGTTCAGTTCTGAAAGTGGTGGAGTGAGCAGTTCATAAGCAGTGCCTCTGGGTTTCATTTCAGTCCTCTGTGCAACTGGCTATATTACCACACACTTAAGCAAGACTGCCACTTATTGGCAGCAGCATCACATTACAGTATGAAGCCAGTTCTTAAAATTGTAATGTTCAATGTCAGTGGTTTGCTAAAGTTAAAACTCAGTGGAGTATACTTGCATAGAAACATCACACTGAGACCATTATTGTTCCCAGTTACTTGCAAATGAAAAATACAACCAGAAGCTGAGTGTGGTGACACCTGCCTAGAACTCCAACACTGCAGCTGAGGCAGCACGATTACTCAGATTGAGGCCAGATTGGTCTACATAGTATGTTTCATGCCAGCCAGGGCTACAAATGCCAAAAATAAGTAAAACTTTTAACGAGTGGTAAGAATATTAGCTGTTAATCTCATTCAATCCTTAAAACAATAATATGGAGATTTTGTTTTTATTTCTGTATTCACTGTAACTCTGAGTTCATTCTTTCCTTCAACCATAAATTCTAAGCAAGCACTCTTACCCTACATTAGTATCTCAGTGATGTTTCAGGATTTAAATTAAACCATGTAGGCCATCAGTCAAATCTACTCCATTACCTGATTTTCAACTCCCAGAGTGTAGAAATTTACATTTAGATGGCCCAAAAACTCAAAATATCTCACAAGATTCCTGAATAATTGAGGTTCAATTTTCAGTGTCCATATTTTATTCCAACTGTTCATATATGAAAGTTGGATTAGAGCAGTGCTTTATCTATTGTCTATGACTGCTGTCAAGCCATAGGAGACAAGTATATGAAACAGAAATTGTGTATCTTTCAATGCCTATTAAATGGCTGTACAGTAAGTTTACCACCAGATGGAGATGACAAGGAACCAAAAAAGGGGGAAGGGGGCAAAACAAACAAAAAATCTTTGCCAATTTCTTATCCCACATAGACTTTGGCCCAACCAAACCATAAATGTTAAGTTTTAATTCCCATGAGTCTTAGGAACACTACCTACTAAGAGGGGTTTTTAGGTAGAATTACAAGCACGATCTTAAGATATGGACGTCTTAACCAACAAACCGTGCCTCCTGATTATGTTTAAAGAGAAGTCATTCTTCCAATCAACAAATAATTGAGTCTAGTGTCATGAGGTATTTACAAGGTTGCATTTCAGGATTAGAAAACTGGAGTAGCTCTAGTTATGATTTCCAGTATGACAGACTAGAGGACAGAAAACAAAGTTCAGTACTTTGGCTATGAAACTGAATACCTACTTTCTAACTTGATTCTGCCACTTATTAGTTGGTTAAGTCAACTTCTCTGACCCTCTACTTCCTCATCTGTAACGACTAAGATGGATTGAGTTGTGGATAAATAGCTTTGTGATTAGAACTGTGCTACCAACATATACATGTGTTTGAAAAGGATATAAACTGGACAAGGTATTCTGAGTAGGTACTTTGGAAGCAAGACTCTTCTGAGGATGGCATACTGGCTAAGTGACCAGGATACAATCTTAGCAAACACAAACCAGAAAAGAAGATATGTTGAGACTGGAGTAGCTACTCAATAGAGGTATCTATTTGGGGAAGCCTGTATCCATCTGTGAAGGTGAAGTATGTACATTTCTCTTAGAGCTGGACCATAACCACATCATTACCTGACTGGGGTGAAGAAAAGTCCCTAACAAAAATTCGATGGAGAATAAGGAGGGAGAAAAGCTGTGATACAGAGTTTGCTGGAACGATAATCAGGAAAATAAACTTTCTATATTATTTTGGAATAAATCTAAACATTTTATAATTTCACATGTACACTTGATGCCCTTTATTAGTTGAAGCAAATAAGTTTTTTTCCAAGAATGACAATTTGTTATTACTTCAAGTTTTTATTCCAACTCCAAAAAAATAGGACTATCCCAAATAGCAAACATTCAGCTTTTTTATGGCAATTTCTCAAATATACTTGCTAGCCTATGTTTAGTGTTAAATTACCACCTACAGCATTTCAATTGAAAAAAAGTCTCTTAGTATCTTTAGTTATACCTCTTAAGACTGTCTGAGAGAAAATAAACTAATATATGATACTACTTACTAAAAGGAAAAAAGGAATATTCTTCATGGCCTTTCATTCATTTCATCAATTAGCACACATAAGGCAGCATCTTTTTCTATAATCTGGTCCCTTCTGTGACCTGAACTTTCTCTTTGTTGTTCATTCTGTCCAGGACAATTGCTGTTATCATCAGTATCCATTGGCTCAGTCTTAACTCTCATACCCGCTTCTGAATGGGGCAAATCATCAGGCAAAGAAGCCAAGCAATTTTGAATCATTTCAATGACTCGTTCCAGATGTTTCTGAAACCTCTCGGCTGTCTCAAGGCGCTGGCGTTTCTGGACCTCCATCATGACTCTCAAAGTCTCTCTTGCTTGGTGGGGTCGATATTCATTTATAAGATGATGCACATGTACAAAAAGTAGCTTAAGATCTTCTAGCTTTTCTTCTCGTTTTATACTCCCAGGACTCCTTATTAAGATGTCTAAAAGGTCTAAGAAATTAATCAGTATAGACATATTGAGTTTTCTCAGCTCTTTCTTATGATCAAATTGCATAGGATGAAGCCGTTCAATGCCCTGACTTTCTAAAGGGCGAATGATAAGATCATCACATTGGAACTGGTTGCCAAACATCATGTAGCTGTCTTTAATTGGAGGGGGAGGCTTGGGAGCCAAGCCTTCCTGAATATTTTCATCTGTATATTCCTTGATGTACTGCATTGGAGGTGGTGGAAGTGCACTCACTTGCTGTGGTTCACCCATTGTAGACAATCAAGAACCTAAAGAAACAGAACACGATTCAGAAAAGAATTATGAACACCACCTTCTCCCTGCTGCCCCCAATTAGTGACTTTAGAATATGTTCTTCCTTTTTCTGACAGTACAGGGTCCAAGACAAGATGATCTTAGATTTTAAAATAACATTTACAACAGGGAATAGCTGTCAATCATTTTCTAATTGAATATTATGTTAATATCCATGTATTTTCCTTTATTTCTTCAGTGCTTTCAACAACAGTTAATAAAACAAAAGCTACATCTTTTTCATCTATAAAGAAAATCTGAGGGAACTGGAAGCTGGGCAGCCCACATTAGCTGTTTATCTACTGGGGCATACCGGCAAAAGTCTTCAGACGTAGGCCACATTTCAGTGGAAGGCAAGCACCCACAACAGCAGTAATGGCAAAAACAAAACAAAACAATCCTTTCAGAGCACAGAAGACCTGTCAATTTCTCAAAAATAGACCTGGGCAAAGTATACTGAAAAAAAAAAAAAAAGAGCAGGGCAGGGTGCGAGGGGGAGGGTCTTGTGACATTTGTCACTGTGTCATGAAACTTCACTAATAAGAGAAAAAAGTACCAACCAAAGACCAGAGCAGCCAGATCAACACAACTATGATGTGCAGAAGTTCACTGTGTGTTCAGACCATATTATCTTCAAGTTTCCTGATGGGAAATACGCCAGCCAAGACAACAGGTATGCTAATTTCACCCTAGAGGGACAGATGATCCTGGCAAAGGAGGAAGCAAAGAGAAAATAAAGCAAAGCTATGGCTTTATGAAGATCTGATGAAAAACAAAACAAAACAAAACTTCCTTGTTAGACTAATGGAATAGAGCAGGGAAGGTGCAGAAAGTTGCACACCAAAGACTCTGCCTTCCAAAAGGTCTGCTATGTCTACTTTGCGATAGCACCACAATTATGATTCTAACATTCAAGTGTAAAGGCAGGTTCTGTAACTGACAGTGGGCAATAGCAAGTTCATTTTTACTGCAGAATCACCATTTAAACCTACTTAGTCACTGATTCCCAGGTACCCTGTCTTCTTCACAATACCTGTTCTGGTCCTACAGCCTGCTGTGTCCTGGCTCTTAACTTTATTCACCCAAGACTGCGGGCTTTCATCAGATAGTTTGTTGCTTAACTGAATCAGACTTAAAAATGCTGAACTGTCATGTTTGTTGCAGTGAAGATAACAGAAGTGAGAGCCATGAAACAACAATTCTAATATCTAACTATATACCCAAGTTGAGGTATGCAAACTTTGTCTATGAAGGAAATTCTGAGAACTGTCTATGAAGGAAATTCTGAGAACACAAAACAGCATCACTTGGAAATCTCACTATTATTTTTAATCTCTTCAAGCCCTTCTCACCTATTAAAGAGTACTCTTGCTGCCTGCCAGACTTCATGTGATCATGAAGTACGATCTGTTCTGCTTGTTTAGAAAAGGATGCTAGCATTAAGGACTCACATATTCTAGGTAATCTGATAAAGCACACAAAGTGGGAAAACAAGCAGCAGAGTCCACCACAGGTTTGGCAGAGGACTTTATTTACTGTTATTTTTAAAACATTTTTTAAGAACACCGAAGCTGCCCTGGGCATGATGGTTCATGCTGTTGTCTTAGTGACTGAGAAGCACGATAGCTGTGAGTTCAAGGCCAGCTCGGACTACCCAGTGAGGCTGGGCCAGCCTGTGCTAAAGATCCATCTTTAAAAACTAAGTAAATATTTAAAAAATATATAAAAGTGGGGGTAAGATATGGTAGTGGTCAGCGAGGTATTAGAAGAGTGTGGAAGTGGGTATGATCAAAACATTTATGTGTTTGTGTGTGTATGTATAAAATTCTCAAAGAACAAACACATATTCTGAAAACTAAGAAAAAAGGGTCTGTATTTGGAGTGTTTTTATATGGTACATGATATACTATTTTTTCATGTCTGACTCCTTTTGGTAGGCATATGTTGGAACCTACTCTGGGAAAGAACATTTATATGTAAATGTCATATGCCTTATTTATTATTCTTTCCCATAATCAAACTACATATGGCATCTATCAATCTCATATCGTTCACTTTGCTTTTTGCTGTACAGTGGTTTCCACATCCAAACACTTAAAACTCTCTATACACCTTGACAAAAATCATCGTTGTTGCCGGGCAATGGTGGTGCACGCCTTTAATCCCAGAACTTGGGAGGCAGAGGCAGGCGGATTTCTGAGTTCGAGGCCAGCCTGGTCTACAGAGTGAGTCCCAGGCAGCCAAGGCTACACAGAGAAACCCTGTCTCAAAAACAAACAAACAAAAACAACAACAAAACACCGTTGCTAAATTTCATACTTCAAATATTTTCCAAGGTTTCTGAAGGAAACCACATCTTACAGTATAGTAGAGTTAGTATAGAACAGTTTTCTTAACACATTAGCATTCTGCATCTTTTCTACATAAATTTAAAACCTAAATCCCAACATATATGGACAAAATAACCTTTGCTTTTTCCAATTTAAGTACATTACACAATGAGGAACTCCTTGAGTGCTTTTTCACACTGATCTGAGATTCAAGATAAAGCCACTGCCCAACAACAACAGGAGCAAGTAACATTCGGGTTCTGTACACTGCCAATACGTTAAATCTGAGGGAAGCAACTCCAAATTCTTCAGATTGTCCAACAGTTCGAGCTAATTCAGGGTGTATATACCTAAAACGCGAAAGTCTAACTGCAGCCACATCAAGTCCACATCCGGCCTAAATTTCATCCCCCGAGGGCTTTTGAAGTTGGGGATCTGTGCCTCCCTTAGCCACGCCCACACTAAACCCGCAGTTTCCCGAAGGTTTTTAACAAGTGACCGACTGGCATCCTCACTCCGATCTTCATGACGGTACGACTGCTCCCAATTTGACTGTAGAGACAAAAAGCCAATTCCCAACGGGCAGAAGGGGGGGAACTGTACAACGGGAATCTGCATTCCGTTTTTTTCGGGCGCAAGTGCAAACCCCCATAACTTGGGCATCCCGCGTTAGAGCCTGCCACCCTGCAGAAACCGCCCATTACCGGTTCAAACTGAACTTTGCAAAGCCGCTGGAGGTCGTAACTCGCTCACACTAACAAAATGCAGGGTCTAGTGGGTGCTTTGGGGGGGTAAAGGGTGGCAAGCTCAGACACTTGGCTCACTTTGTCCCCGTGACCGGGTCCCCTCGGGAAGTCTGGCACCGGATGAATCCGGCTCCGACCCAGGCTCGCTCCCCTCCCCCAGCCCCCGCGCTCCCAGGCGGCTACTGTCACTTCACCAATGGCGACAGGGCAGGCTCAGGCCACGACACTATAAAAGACCGTGGCGTGGGGACGAGGACCTCCCGTCTGGCTCGTCGTCCGGAGCGAGCGGTACTCGGCGTACCTGCCGCCGGCCGCCGGCCTCAGGCACCGGGGAGGCTCCGCGGAGGAACCGGGGAGGAAGGCGAGCCCGGGCGTCCCAGGCTGTCCCGCACCGCCGGGAGAGACGCAAGGGCAGGGGCGGAGAGACAGGCTCAGGCTGCGGTCGCCACCCGCCGCCGCCGCCCGCTCACCTCAGCTCTTTCTTGCTTTTCTGGTAGTGACTTCTTCAGCGCAGCGGAAGCACAAGTTCCGGTTGCCTTCTCAGGAAGCAGCCTCTGACGCGGGCTTCTCATTGGCTACCAAGGCTGTCCTATAACAGCCCTACTCCCGCCCTGAAGATGTTGTGCATGCGCACTCCCGCATCTCCCGCTTCTCCCGGGAAAGATCTGTCTGGTTTCTAGGTCAGGTCAGGAGAGTACTTCTTCCCACTTTTTGTTAGTAGAAGAAAGTACTCTCTAGTAATTCCATTCCTCGCAGCCCCCACTTTTATATGAGACTCTTACAATTAAATACTTGCCTTCTCTAAAAGTCAGAAAATACAGATAAGCAATATATTTAAAAATTATATCAACGCTAACCTCATCAAAAATGTTTTTTAAAAAAACCAAGATTGTACTCTGTGATATATTCGTATATATGGAGATATTTGTTAACATGATTAAAATAACACCCTAAACCTTCATTTTCCCCCTTCCATTCACTTTTATTTTCATTTAAGGAATTCAAAGCTGTCTATGACAATTCTTCCACAAACTGACAAGTGTAAAAAAACTTAATGTAAGTTTTTAAAATGAAGGGAGTGGGCAATTTCACTGTGTAGCCCAGGCTGGCTTCAGATGTTTCTTCCCAGCCTCAGGAAAGCCAGAGGTATAGAAACAAGCCAACAGGACCAACAAGAAATCTTTCCATTTAGGCCTTTCCCACTGGGGAGGGGGGGAGGGAAGGGAGAGGGAGAGGGAGAACTGTTAACAGATGATATGGGAGTCTTATAAGATGCAGTGTTGCAAATTAAACGTGAGATAAACAGCTCTGCTTCACAAACAAGAATCTCTGTCTCTTTAAATATGTGAAGAATTGCAGGCATAAAAGCAAAAGAGTCTACTCATTACCAACTTCCACAGTTGTATGCTCCCCATCATTTTGTCTCTACTCTGGTATGAACTTCTAAAAGGTAAGGGCTCTTCATTTTTTTTCCTATACCCACCGAATTATTATCTTACTGAAAGTGTACTAGGGGTTATTACACTGGTAAAATGACCGTGTGTATGCACAGGGATATATATGTATACATGACTTATTAGAGTGACTTACAAGACGCAGTTCAAGTAGTCCAGCAGTGGCTGCCTCAGCCCCTGAAAGGCTGAGAATCCTGTAGTTGCTCAGTCTAAGAGGCCGGATGTCTCAGCAGACCCCACCTGGCTTTGGAGACCTGGAAGATCCCTGGAGAGCTGCGGCTCTCCAGGCCATGTTAGAACCCCAAAGATGTTTGGCTCTAATACTGGCAAAGGAATGGCACAGCAGTAGAACAGATCAAGTTGCCAGTGAGAGTTAGAACAAGCAACCAAAGAGCAGTTTCCTTTCTTCATGTCCTTTTATCTGGGCAGCTACAAGAAAATGCCACTCAGTCTTTCTGCTTCTAAAGATTAGCCATCACCCAAAGGTAAGTTCACAGGGCTAGGGATGTAGTTCAGTTGGTAGAGAGCTTGACTAGAATAAAACATAGAAGACATCCCCAGGACTACTTAAGGGATAGCCATGTCATGTTAGGGACTGGTTAAAAATATGGGTTTAATGAACACTTTGTTTTGTCTATTCTTGACTGCACTTGCAAGATCTGAATGTTAAAGGCCCATATGTAACTTCAGTGTATAGAGGGTAAAAACAGAAGGATCGGAAGTTCAGAAACTCAAGGTCATTTCGGCTACATAGTTTAAAATCAGCTCAGGCTGTGAGAATTTGGAGGGGTAGCTTTTAAAATCAACTGCCAGATCAATACTTGGATTCAGATGGTCTCTGGTTCCAATCAAGAGCTACCTCTTCCTAACTACCAATGTCTTTTAATTGGCTTGTAACCTTTGCATTGTTTTCCCCTGTCAATGTTCTTTTTAAACACATCCGTCCATTTTTAACACGCCTGAATCAAGTGTTTGCCTGACTCCTCCGTGTTCTGCACCAGAGACTTGCAGTTCCCATTGTACTCAGTCTGGCTCAGTACTTGGCCTATTTGGTATGGATCACCCTAGGACTTAGAGCTGTGAAGCTACTTCTCAGTCGGAAGCCATCCACGTGACTTAGGTAATACCACTGATTCAGATCCTGGAACCCCCTCACCTCTGTACTTCAGACCCTACTCTGAACTTCAGCTTTACCCAAATGCACTGCATCTGTTTGCAAAAGGTGTCCCCTTCCTCCAGTATGCCGCCGAATCCACCACACCAATCTCTTGCACTGGATTTATTTTACGGTGTTTCAGATATAAGGAATTGCTACCACACCCACTACTCTGTTATTCATTCTTACCCCAGTTTCTGCAATAGCCTCCCAAATGGTTACTTTGCTTCACTTTTGTCCCACATTGCTATGACATAGAATATTGGACTCTGTTAAAAATTCTCCAAGACAATTTCTGTCACATATAAAATAAAATCTAATACCCCTACCATGAACTATAGAAAGCTCTACAAAATGATGGGTCCCCCAAACCTTTTAACATATACAAACATCCTTCATAGGGTTTGCCTACAACTGAAGTCATCTGGATGTAACGTATTTACTCTATTGTATTCTCCATCGGATACAAGTTGATGAATATAGAAACGTCTCCCATTTCATTCACTGTTGTATTGTCAGCACCTAGAACAATGTCTGAGATGGGCAAGTGGTCAAGAACTATTTAGTGAGTAAATAACAAAATGAATATAACTGTCTCCTGTACTGTGAGGGGATATATTTCCTAGCCCCTAGCGAATGCCTGAAAGCACAAATAGTTGCTAACCCTGTAGATACTAAGTTTTATTATATACCCACCTATAATAAGGTTTAATTTATAAATAAGTACTGGAAAATGAGCCACTATAATAACAAAATAGAATAATTATGAAAAAATACTGTAATAAAATTTTATAAGTGTGGTCTCTGTCGAAGTATTATGTCACTAATTCACTTAAAGGAACTACTTCATGACTTTTCATTGACATATGCAAATAACCAGACTGAGTCCTCTCACACCTTTGGGCCACAATTAAGTAAAAGAAAGATTACTTGAGCACAAACAGCAATAATGTAACAAAATCTGATAATATATGGTGTCTACTAAGAGGCTACATATAATAGCATCTATACACTGGACAAGGGGATAATTCACAACTTTGGCAAACCAGACTGGATACTCTGTACCATTCTCTTCAAACTGATGAACCCTTTAAAACACAATGTAAGTTTAATGTATGCAATTTTCCACATGGTATCTTTGCACCATATCTGGCCATGAGCAATTGAAAGCAACCCCTTAGATAACTGAGAACTAGTATATGGTCATCAGTTTCAAATGAAGCTATCGTGTGACTTTAATTGAGAGACAGCATCTACATAGCCATAGCTCTGCAGCGTGACTTTACTTTCCTCTCAGCATTGGCTATCATAATCACTGGATTGTGAGCATCTCGGTTCACACTTGAGGTTTTGTTTTTGTTTTTTGCACTCATTTTTTTTTCATCCTGAGATAAAATTATGGATGTGGCCCAAAGTGGAAGTGTCTTACAGCTAGGGACATCATCGAGGTAGAATGTCAGCCTCTTGAGTCTCATTTAGGTGGTCTTTTCAGTAAAATACAAAGGAACAGTGCCTAAGAAATCCATATTATGATCAGAACTGGTGGAAATATGGCTGTAATAAACACTTATTTTTATGTAATATTTACTGCATTTGCAAAATCTGAATGGAAAATTTAAACCTTAAATTTAACAATAACTACATCTATACAATACATCTTTATGGTGTCTCTCCATCATGCCAGGCTCTGTTTTAGAAGGATAAAGACATCTATATACCCAGCGTTCCAGCAGAGAGACATAGACTAACAGGATGCAAACATAAGAACCCTGAATAGTGATAAAGGCTGTGAGGACAAAATAATGCACATGTGTGATGATGCTGTGGGCTCAGGCCAGCTGCTTTGCAGAGGGCACTTAAGGGAGGGAAAGATGCTGAATTTGGCAGTCAGCTGTGACTATGGAAAGAGGTGAATATTGCAGGGGTAATGGAAACAGCAGTTGGAACAAGACCAAGGTCTCCATGATGGTCTTGAGTTAGAGTCTGAAAGGAACCTAGTGCACTCCCTGTAAGACGCACATCCATGCCCTCTCCCCGAGCTCAGGAGCCAGTGAATGTAATGTTAAAACCTTTGGGTTGTGATGGCTCTGCATCTCAGCTTGCCCTGGTTAACTGTGCTTTTGCTTTGCCATCCTGACTGATGAGCTGCAGTTGAATTTGTCATTATTTGGTGTTAAGGGATCTTTCCTTTACATATTTGCTATATGCACCTTGAAAAACTGCTTGAGTTTTCTCCCTCAATTTGAAAAAATGGCAGAGTTGTGTGAGCGCACACATACATAAACACACACTCACATACACGCTAGGTATAATAACTTATTTACTGAATATATGTGTCATAAATATTATTTAGAACTTGTGGCTGGTCTTTTAACTTTTCCTAATAGTATCTTTTAAACAGCAAGGGTTTTTAGCTTCAGCAAGGTCCTATCAATTCCTATTTTTTAAGATTTATTTTTATTATTTATGTGTATGAGTGTTTGCCTACATGTATGTATGCACACTGCATGCATGCCTGGTGCCCACAGAGGCCAGAAGAGGGTTTTGGATCCTCTGGGATTACAGATACAGATAGTTGTTAGTCACCACATGGGAATCAAACCCAGGTTGCCTGCCTGCAAGAACAACGTGCGCTCTTAACCACTGAGCATCTCTCCAGCCGATCATTTATTTTCTTGCATGGCTCCTACTCCGTTCATCCAATTCAAGAACCTATGCTTATCCAACCATTGTAAGGGGTTTTTATGATTTTAAGATTTGCATTGAGATTTCTAAGTTTGGACAGATTTATTTCCATGCATAGTTTAGGTAAGAATCAAGGTTCCATTTGTTTGGTTGGTTGGTTGGTTTTTTGTGTCTAGGAATCTAATTTTTCTCAGCACCTCAGAATCTCACTGATTCTGCTGGTATTGTGATACCATTGATAGAAAGCAGGTTCATAAATAATAATCTGTGGGTTGTTTGTAAGTTATATTGTATTTCTGGCCTGTTAATCTGTCTCAGTAGAAGGATTAGAAGCTAGCAAATGAATGTGGCCAGCATCTGCTTATTCATATCTTGTAATATATACTATATATAGTAACATATAGTGTGTATTTATATGTGTGTGCATTTTATGTATACATATACATACATTCATATATATGTATATGTAGTGTATATTATATATATATATATATATATAATTTGAAAAATAAAAATTATATATATAATCTAAAGGATGCACTTCCAGTGAAAATTGTTGCTAAGGAGTTTTCTTATGAAATATACACTATAGTTTCAATCCATAATAATCATTTTTTGTTTTTGTTGCTGTTGCTTTATTGATATAAACAAACTTATCACTAACCTAAGAACAGAGACCTGGTACAGCCTGGTACAGAGGAGCAGTTCGCTTTGCTCCTTGCATTGTCTTACCAGCAGGGGGTAGCAGTAACTAGATCAGTTGAGTTCAGGCCTTGTGGCTTCTGTGCTCATCTCCCCCACAGTCTCCCGCTTTCCATCTGTCCTACACAGCCCTGCCAGGCTGCTGTGTGCTTAGTGCTGACGTGTTATTTCTCACCTTCTATTCGGATAACCAGGCCCTCTGGGTCTCTCCACTGTCTATCCAGTAACAGACCCCAGGCACCCATCTCACAGAGAAGTCATTTTCAAGCTTTTTGCTTCCAAATGCAGGAACTGGAAAGTGCTTCGAGTGCCACCCACCATCATGGCTGCTGTGTTGTCTTTTCACCTTGTTCCCCTGTTTTTATTAAAGCTGTAATTGTAATTGTGCACCTTCTTTATTTGTGCAGCTCTAAATAAGTTGCTGGCCTACCTGGCCAGTGGCTCAGACAATCTAGAATGTAGCCACTGTGGAATATGTTTTAGTGAGAGATGGATTACAGATAAAGATGGAAGCAAGAAGAAAACGCTTCCATGTGTCCTGAATATGAGGTGTGTATAAGGACGAGCTACCTGGCCTCAGTATCGCTCTATATCAAGGTCCATTTTGCCTCTTTTTAAGGGGAGGGAGAATGGGGATGTAGCTCGTGGTACTGTTGATCACCTTGAGGTTCTGAGTTTATTCTCCAGCACAACCAACAAGGGGGGCCAGGGCAACACTCAATAATTAAGCCAAGTGATATTTTAATAAAATTCAAACAATAAAATTTAAGGCAAGAAAAATCTATGGTAGACAAATATGACCATTTTAAACAAGGAAGGGTTCCTTATTTTGTTCGTTGCTACCACCAAAGGGCAGTCTACACAGTCCTTCACATTTGAGGCAGTCTATACAGCTCTTCACATTTGAGGCAGTCTACACAGCCCTTCACATTTCAGGCAGTCTACACAGCTCTTCACATTTGAGGCAGTCTACACAGTCCTTCACGTTTGAAGGCTGGAGTTCTTTCCCAGACTGAATGGGTGACAGGGATCTTGGGCTTTTAGGGTTTCATAATGTATTGACCTTCCAGTGTTGATTCCTCAAGGATTTATTGTCTGAGGTGTTGCACATACAGTGTTCCAGGTACTACAAGCCATTGACCTTTCTGCTGTCCGAATGATTTTTTTTAATTATTTATTTATTATCAACACAGCATCCTATCTGCATATATGACTGCACGCCAGAAGAGGGCATCAGATCTCCTTATACATACTGTGAACCATGAAGTGGTTGCTGGGAATTGAACTCAGGACCTCTGGAAGAGCAGTCAGTACTCTTAACTTCTGAGCCATCTCTGCACCCCCTGTCTGAATGATTTGGCCATTCCTCAAATATCATATAGTTCAGTGTCATATATAGTGTTTTCTGTAGTTTTCTTCTATTTCATTTAGGATGTTTCCATTTCTTTTCTGACTTTGTATCTTCTTTTTTTTTTTTTTTTTACCATTTAATAACTTTCCATCAAGTAAACATACTTCCTTATCCATTCACCTGGGGTAGAGAATCCCAGTTGCTTCCAGGTTTTAGAAACTGGGTCCCTATGTACGTTTTCATTTTGAGACTGACGAGTGTGATTATTGGAGCTCATGGCAAGAGGATTCTTAGCTTTGTCAAAAACAAAACAACACGGACTGTCTTCCATAGTAACTGTACAACTCCATTCCCCACAGCAGGGGACGAGCTCCTGTTGTATTTGCTGGTAATATTTTGAATTTTAGCAACTCCAACAGATCCACAGTTGCATCTCCATAGTCATAAGATGTTGACCATCTTTTCCCGTGCCCCTTCATCACGTTTCTGTGCACTTCAGGGGTTAAACTCAGGCTGGCAGATTTGCACAGCGAGCTCCTTTACCTGCTGAGCCATCTCCCACACACGTGCTGTCTGTGTTTGAGTCCTTTAATATTGTGGGTAATAACCTTTATCAGAGATGCCTTTTGCAAGTTATTTCTCCCACTCTGTAGCTTATCTCCTCGTTATCTGGAAAGTTCTCTCATAGAGCAGATTCCTTCTGTTGTTGTTCTGACAAAGAAGAGCTTGTGTTTTCATAGGTTATATGTTTGGTGGTGGTGCAGTTTGACATTTTACAGGCAGGCGTATGGCTTGGATTTTGTTCATTGTTTTTTGTTGTTGTTGTTTTGTTTTTGTTTTTTTGTTTTTTGAGAGAGGGTTTCTCTGTATAGCCCTGGCTGTCCTGGAACTCACTTTGTAGACCAGGCTGGCCTCGAACTCAGAAATCTTCCTGCCTCTGCCTCCCAAGTGCTGGGATTAAAGGCGTGTGCCACCATGCCTTTTGTTCATTGTTATGATGAGCTAAGGTCTTTGGGTGTCTCGTTGCTTCTATTATAAGATTATCCTGCCTCCAGTGAGTTGCTTTTGCTTCTTTACCAAAATTCAGTTTCTTTCCAGGCTTCTTCTCCCCCCATTGGTTTGTCTAGTGTCTGGACAGTGACGGACTATGACAACAAATTGTAATAAATCTTAAAATCCAATGCTGGTAATTGTTTGGCTTTGTTTTCTCCCAGTATCACACTTCAAGATTTCTTGCCTTAACCAACACATTGGGAAAAGATCTTTACCAATCCTGAATCTGATAGAGGGCTAATATCCAACATATACAAAGAATGCAAGAAGTTAGACTCCAGAAAACCAAATAACCCTATTAAAAATGGGGTACAGAGCTAACCAAAGAATTCTCAACTGAGGAATACCGAATGGCTGAGAAGCACCTTAAAAAATGTTCAACATCCTTAATCATCAGGGAAATGCAAATCAAAACAACCCTGAGATTCCACCTCGCACCAATCAGAATAGCTAAGATCAAAAATTCAGGTGACAGCAGATGCTGGTGAGGATGTGAAGAAAAAGGAACACTTCCTTCATTGCTGGTGGGATTGCAAGCTAGTACAACCACTCTGGAAAACAGTTTGGTGGCTCCTCAGAAAATTGGACATAGTNCTACTGAAAGATCCAGTAATACCACTCCTGGGCATATACCCTGAAGATGCTCCAACATGTAATAAGGACACAT
>NC_034603.1:14866528-14868001 GCF_900095145.1 Mus pahari | reverse complement strand
AGCCTGTTCATATACCCATTTCCCTCATAGCTCCTGGCACCTGCCAGCCTGTTCATATACCCATTTCCCTCATAGCTCCTGGCACCTGCCAGCCTTTTCATATATCCATTTCCCTCATAGCTCCTGGCACCTGCCAGCCTTTTCATATATCCATTTCCCTCAGTTCCTGGCAACCGCCAGCCTGTTGTCCATTCTATAACATTTATATTCTGAGAACACTGCATAAATGGAACCGATCAGTATGTAATTAGGGCTAGCTTTCTAATTAGAACAGTTCTCCAGAGAGTCCAGCAAGCTGTTTCATAGCCTATTTTTTTTCCCTCCGAGTATTATTCTATGACATGGTGGTTAAAAGGCTATCTTAACCACTGAAGGTCCTCATTCAGGGCTACTTTTTATTATGTCTAAAGCTACCATAAACATTCATGTAAAGGTTTTTATATCAAGATATACCTTCACTGAGTATAAATACTCAGGAGTGAAACTGCTATATGATATTTGTGTTTGGTATTTAAGAAACTACTAAATGTTTTCCACAGTGGCTTTACATGCCCACTATTGATATCTGGCAGATGAGTGACATCATTTCTCCTGCATCACTCTTTTGTGTTTTCCCTATTTATTTATAATTTTTAACTATCTTAATAGATACTTATAACATTGTGATTTTAATTAGTATTTCCCTAAAGGGTTTTATGGATTTATATATGTTTACTTTCAATGAAACTTTTTATTTTTATTTTTTAACCCATGTTTCATTGGATAGTTTGTTTTATTTTTTAAAATAGTTTATTTTTATTTTTGGTTATGTGTTATTTTGGGTTATTTTTGGTTATGTGGGTAAGGGGGTCATGCCCATGAGTGCTGTGACAGAAGAAGCCAGCAGAGGCATTGGGTCCCTTGAAGCTGGAATTGGTGGTGGTCGTGAGCCACCTGAAATTAGCACTGGGAACACCACTCAGACCCTCTTTGATCAGTACAGGATCTTAACAGAGGAGCCATCTCTACAACCCCAGATACTTTTCTTAATGTTGATATCTGACAATTTTAAAATATTGAAACTATTCCTTCATGGGCTATTTGATTTACAAATATTAATATTTTCTAAGTTTTCAACTTGCTTTTATGTTTTATTTAAGAATATCTTGAATGAGTTTTGACTCACTTTGGGGGCCTTTTAATAAGGTTTGAAATTAAATCAAAATTTATGTTTTCTTTGTTTATTACTATCTAGTACCATATGCTGAAAAGGCTTTCCCCCGTTGAACTGCTTTTGCATCTTAATAAGGAGGATGCCAGCCATCTCTACACTCATGTACTTCAGAGATCCCATTGTGTTCCATCAACACTATGTGTATTCCTCCACATAAGCCACACAGTGACTACCACTGTACAGTGTCTTAAGCCACAGTCTTGGTGACTACTACTGTACAGTGTCTTAAGCCACAATCTTGGTGACTACCACTGTACAGT
>NC_034603.1:14816342-14866083 GCF_900095145.1 Mus pahari | reverse complement strand
CCACTGTACAGTGTCTTAAGCCACAGTCTTGGTGACTACCACTGTACAGTGTCTTGAAATTGGGTAGGCTTATTCCTACCACTTAGTTATTTTTTATGTTTTTTTTTTGAGTGGTTGTATTTATTTCTCATGTGGATAAATTTTATGTAGTTTTGTGTGTGCAAAATATCTTGTTAGGGTTTTAACTGATAGCGTGTAACACCTATAAAACACCTTGGGAAAGACAGAAATACTAAAACTTTGAATTCATGAACTGGATATATCTCTCCACTGACTTAAATTTCTTGATTTCTTCCCTTGGTGCTGTGTACAATGTTTTAGAGTCACATGTAAATACTTGTATTTTGTATTCTGTGAACTTGGTGAACTCACATCTCAGTTCTTGGAACTTCATTGTGAATACCTAGGGAGCACCTATATAGCACTCCAGTTTTCTCCATCTGAGGATGCTGTGGTTTTGCCTAGGGCACTGTCCACAGCTCCAGGCACTCTACTGAGGGAGTGTGAACATTCTTACTTGGCTTTGATTATAGAGAAACATGGGCCTTCATCACTAAGTAAATTGTTATCTCAGGGGTTTTGTGCTGTTTCATATTGATGAGAGTTCATCATGAATAGCTGTTGAATTCTGTCATCTACTCTTTTTTAATAAATAATGTGATTGTGTGATTTTTTTCCTGTGCCTATGTAGTGAATTTAGCAATTTATTTTAGACATTTCTAGAGCAAAACCTATTTGGTCATAGTGTATAATTTTTGTATATGTTGTAGAACCCTATTTGCTAATAGTTTGCTGGGGATCTGTGTCTGAACTCATGAGGGACATTAGTCCATTGTTCTCTTCTTTCTCCTTTTTTCATCTCTAAAAAATACTGGTTTACCTTCTTAGATTTTTTTTTTTTTAAATTATGTGTATGAGTGTTGTACCTACATCTTTGATTGTGCACCACATGCATGCCAGATGCCTGCAGAGGTCAGAAGAGGTTTTAGATCCCCTGATACTGGGAATTACAGATGGTTGTGAGCTGCCATGTGGATGCAGAAAAATCAAACACAGGTCTTCTACAAGAGCAGCAAGTGCTTTGAACTGGTGAGCCATGTCTCCATCTCCTTTTCTACTTTGTCGAATCAAGGTCTCACTGTGTATCTCTGGGCTTTAACTCATCATCTTGATGCCTCAGTCCCCTTGATGCTGGGATGACATATATTCATAGCCATACCTAGCCCTTCTTTTTATTGCTGTCTTTGGTTTTGGAGTCAGAACACTACTAGCTCCATGATATAAATGAACAAGTATTCTACCTTCTAGAAGGCACCGTGTTCAGTTGCTCTCCCTCCACATTTCTCTTTCCTACTTCAGCTTCTAGAATTACAGGTGGTTAGTGACTGTGTCCTATACTTATCTCTTTTAGCTGGTTGTAGAATTGTCCATCGAAACCATCTTGGTTAGGTTCTTCTTCAAGGGAATTGAATTAAAACGGCAGTTTAATATCAATTTTGTGTTTGTCACATGTGACAGGTGTTGTTGTCTCACTTTCAGCCTCATTGACCTTTGCTTTTGTCAAACTACATCTTCTCTGTTGGGGCTTGACTATATTTTTATCTCTTTGGGTTTTCTCTTGCAGTTTTCATCTTGGGATGAAAACATAAGTCATTCAGTTGAGACTTCTGTCTTCTGTTGTATACAGATGATGTGGACATTTGTCTCCATACTGGTTCATCTATATTCCACAAACTTCATATTATTTTTTATTTCAAGTCTTCGCATTTCTTATTTCCCTTCAGGCTATATAAAGACCGAAGAGGCTATATAGCTCCATGGTAGAATAAATTCAGTCTCTAATACTGAAAACAAACACACACACACAAATGGAACCTTGGACTTCCTTTATGATCACGGATAGTTAGAACGGTGCAGTTGAGATTTTGAATCTATGGGATATTTGGTTCCTGTTATCTTTCTGTATTGATCTCCAGCTGGATTTCATGGCAGTCAGATAATATATAGCATAATTTCAACTCTATTAGGTTTGTTGAGCTTATCTCTAAGGCTTAGAATACAAATGTCTTGTCCTTGCTTTGTAACAACTTTAAAATAATGCATTTCAGCCAATGGTGAGTGGAGTGTTCTGGAAACACTGCCTGGACCCTTGTGGTAGATAGTATCATTGATGTAGTCTGTGTGCATGCCAATCTTTGTCTTGTTGTTCATTATGTTGTTGAGAGAAGAATGTAGAGAACTACAAATCGAAATCCAACTACAACTGTAAATTTATTTCTTTCAGTTCAATCAAATTTTGCTTCCCATATTTTATGGCTTTTTTATTTTATGTTTGATGACT
Organism: Mus pahari; assembly: GCF_900095145.1. Classification (NCBI taxonomy): domain Eukaryota; kingdom Metazoa; phylum Chordata; class Mammalia; order Rodentia; family Muridae; genus Mus; species Mus pahari. The sequence goes on along the minus strand of NC_034603.1, from coordinate 14,863,742 downwards.
ACAATGGTAAGATTGTTGTTTTCTTGGTCCCTTTAATGTCCCTCTGCCTTTCCCCCTCCCACATGTCTCACCTTACATAGCCCAATTTATAGTTGGTTTGTGGCTTCCCTTACATGGATCTCAAAGTTTTACATTTCCTGTCACCTGCTTCTCTCTCCCCCTCCCCCAGCATCTCTCTCACCAGTCTCACCCTGATAGCCACGATGGTGATGGCTCGCCTTCAGTACCTTTCCTGTGCAAGCTTTTAGCTTTAGGCATCCATTCCATGGCTGATATGTTTTAAATTTCCACTTTTAAGAAGCATAGATGAGATGTCCATGACTTTCTAGCTTCTCTGACCTACATAACAAGTTCCAGACTAGTTTGGTCTACACAGTAAGAACTGTCACAAAGAAACCACACACACACAAAAGTCAAGACACCACTCCGACATTACAACCTGTGAGTGATCTTACTGCTCATGGCAAAAGACCCTCTGTTCTTGTTGCATCTCTGAGTCTGCACCTTCGGTTTGGAATGCTGGTTAATAATCAGCTACCTGTTGCTTCACTGTACTTGCAGTGGGACTGTTGCCATGGTGATAAATATTGCTGCTAAGAAAATCTGCCTTTATCTGATGAGGATCTAACTTGATAGCCCGATTGATATCTCTCTCCAGAGGAAGGGACCTGTTGTTTTGAAATACATAGACATCTGTGCACGTTTCCTTTGATGGCTTATCAAGATACAAGATGCTGGAAGGACATGTAGCAGAGCATGCTGTGCTGAGCAAGTCCCGTACCTCCATTTCACTTTAGTGACATGTGTGTTACTTGTGGGTCTGCTTAGCATTCCTGCATACTGGATAAAGTTGTAGAGTCATGTTTTTTTAAAAAGCCCTACCAAAGGCAAGCCAGACTAGGAGAAGGAGAAAAGATGAACAAGAGACTAAACTGTAGCAGAGACAGCTGAGCCTCTGTAGATCTGGACTATGGATTGAAGCCTTGGGAAAGGCTCCCACTTTACCTTCTCCTTTCCCCTGCATACCCACTGTTCTTATTCCCAAAGACTTCTTCTCCAAAGCCCTGCTCAGACCTTTGAAGTACACCTCTCTCATTCCATCTGTACCCACTGTTGAAGGATCAACTCCACAGCCACCTAGGTTTCCAGAATTTGTTGACCTTTGAATGTTGAAAATCCCAAGGTTAGATTTTTTTTTACAAGCACCTGCCCCATGCAGCTGCTGAAGGCGTCTTGTCACTGCTCAACCACCATTCCCCTCCAAATACCTCATTTTTCTCTCTCTCTCCACCTCTGCGAACTCATTTGTTCTTTTTAAAATTTAGATTCTAGTTTGTTGCTACTTCATGACTGTGATTTTGCTAGTTATGAATCATAATGTAAATGTCTGTGTTTTCTAATGGTCTTAGGCAGCCCCCGTGAAATGGTCATTTGACCAATGGAGTTGTGACCCACAGATTCAGAACTGCTGCTTTTGTACAATTATGTGTTTGTACCATGTAGTATGGTGCCCTGGAGGTCAGAAGAGGGTTTGGGATCTGCTAGAACTTGATTTACAAATGCTATGAGGGTGCTAAGAATCAAACCCAGGTCCATTTCAAGAATGAGTGCTCTTAAAGCTCTCACTCCTGCCTCCACACATTTACTCTTCAGAGAAGGTCTCTAGGTTTCCCTGGAAACCCAACTTCACCATGCAAACAATATGAACACATATGGGTTTTAAACTTTATATTATAAGGTTTAGAAATTAAATAGGGCAGTTTATACTCGTTTTTACATTTTATAATTTCATGTATAATATAGCATACTTTGGAATTACTTGTGTGGTATACATAATTTATATACTTAATTAGTATTCATTACTGTGGAGTATTCAGTTTCCTTTAGAGGGGGGAGCACTGTGAACTGATCATTGGACTTCAGAGCTATCGACCTCTGAGCTCTATTCCCAGGCCTATCTTGTCGCTTATAAATATATTAATATAGTTACATATTATGACTATTCCTTTGTAATGCCACTTAAAATTTTAATTTTATATTTATGAAAGACATTTCAAAATAATGTGGTTTGTCATAAAGCTCTCTTCAACATAATCAAAAGGGATAAACTTTGTTGTTTATTTGTTCATTGTAATTTTGTTTTCAGGACAGGGTTTCTCTGTAACAGAGCCCCTGGCTGTCCTGGACTCGCTGGACTTTATCACTGCTAAAATACTTGCACGTGTGCCTCTGACATCACGTACCCTCCTTTTCACTCTGTAAGTCATTTCTATCCTGAATTTTATGTTTATGACTTCTTTGTTTTTCTATAGGCTTCCAGCAGATATGTCCTCTAGGCACTGTATGCTCTTGTTTGCTTTTTATTTTAAAATGTCTTTTCTTTTATGTACATGGGTATTTTGCATACATGTATATCCATATCACATGTATGTCTGGTGTCTGCAGAGGTCAGAAGAGGGCATCAGATCCCCTGGAACTGGAGTGAGAGATGGTTATGAAGGGCCATGCGGACGCTGGGAACTGGCCCTGAGTCTACAGAAAGAGCAGCCAGTGATCTGAACGGCAGCGGGGCCACCTCTGTAGACTCTGATCCTGTGTTTATCTGCTCTGCAAATGGAATGCCATGTAATCATCCTGTCTGGATTTTATTACTCTATGTTATATAAAACTCACTCGTGCGAGCATGAGTCGCCAATGTTTGTATTCACTGCTGAGTAATAGGGCCCCGCAGCCATATCTCACAGCTTATGAATTTTCCTGTTTGATGAATTTTCCTGTTTGGTCTGTGTCCAAGGTCTTATTATTACAGATTGTTTTTCTACAAACATTTTTCTGGCTGGCTCCTGATAAGTGTTTCTCAGAGTTTCCCCAGGGTACATATACATCAGAGGAAGGAGAATCGTTAACATTTCCTAGATCAGGGGACAACAAACTTTTCTCTAAAGGGCAAGATAGTAAATATTTAACCCAGGTAGACTGTAGAATATACAGCAACTCAAATCTTCCATTTTAACATAAAAACAGCCGTAGAGAACACTGTCTACAGCTGTATCCAATAAAACATTACTCAGGGCCACGGGGATGGCTCAGTTAAGTGCTTGTTGCACATGCGGGGGGGCCTGAATTTGGATCTTGAGCAAACACATTACAAGCCAGGTGCTGAGCTAGGGAAATCCCTGCAGTTCACTGGCCAGCTAGTCTCTAAACAGATGAGCTTCAGTTTCAGTGAGACATACTGTCCCAAAAGTAAGGTGGAGGAAGATTGAAGAAGATAACTAACCTCAACTTCTGGCCTACATGCACACACATGCTCACATCTGTAGGTATTTATGAAACACATGTACATACAAACTTGGTTCAACTTGATCTTATTTTCAGTTTTTCATTCAATCTACAAGATTTGGTCATCTTAAACATGGCCCTCCAATCTTAATCCAGATGAAGCCTTCTTAACTCTGCTTTTTGACCAGGAAATTCTTATGAGACTCCAATTATAGAGGTGTTTAAAATAGGAATACATGTAAAATTATTGCCAAAAATAATTCAATTAGTTGTGGGTAAGTATGGTGTATTGATGGAGAAATTGCTCTCAAAGGCACATACATGCATGTGAGCATCTGGTCTCTTGCTGGTAGTGCTGTCTGGGAAGGTCATGGAACCTTTCAGAGGTGGAGACTTGACCCAGAGAGAGGACATCACTAGGAGTGGCTTTTGAGATTTTATAATCTCGCCTCACTTTCTGTTCTGCCTCTCTTTGTTTCCTGTTGTGGTTGAAAGATGTGACCATCCAGCTTCCTGCTCCCACTTCTGCTCGTACGGCCTGCATCTGTGCCTTCCCTGCCTCTAGAGACCCTCCCTCTGGAAGGGTAAGCCACAATACACTCTGCCTTCTCTAAGATGATTCTAGTCCTGACATCACAGCAGCAAAAAAAGTAACTCATACAGTGTGCTAACCAAAACCCAGGATGTAGGGAAAGCCTTACAAAAACCCGTGAGTTCATAAGCTAATTTCAAAATATAACTTTAAAAGGTATTAATGGAATTGCCCTGCATTGGTGGACAATTTGCTTCCAGAAGACAAAGGGTTTTGAATATAAAACAAGGCATAAGAATATCTCCCTTCCAGGAGAGATATTGGTTAAGGCTATTGGTCAAGAAAGTCAGTCCCAGAAGTCTCTAAGTAACACACACTATTGTCATCGGCCTTATTTGTCTTTCCTAACTATATGGTGATGCCCTACTGCTGAAGACACCATCCTATGGCTACAGGACAGAGAAAAAACATTCTCAAACTGACTGAGAATTTTCCTCTGTGCTGGCTGGCTAGCTAGTTGTATGGCAGCAGAAGGTGCTATACAGGCCGCTGAGAGAGAAACCACATCCGTGGCCTCACCCAGCGCTGGACCCCACCACCTCCACCAGTGCCCCTCACTTACCAGGCAAGACGTACCCAATGCTGCAGGGTCACACATTTGTTATGAGTGAGTGACTGGTTGCTCTTTGATTGGATTTGAGGCCTGGTCCACAGAAGAGATGTGATAGTTTGAATGAGAATGGCCTCCATAGGCTCATGTGTTCGAATACTTGGCTACATGGTCGTGCTGCCAAATAGCCTTCTACCCATGAATATTTATTGTTGTGGATAGCCCTGGGGCTAATTATATTTGATGCTAATTCCGTTCTCCTGTGAGTGGCTGCAAACAAGGAATGAGTCAGCACTCAGGTGATTTCCTGTAAACCTGCTTCCCACCTTAATTTGTAAAATAAAAGAGATCTGCTGATTGGGCAGATAAAAGGGAAGGTGGGGCAGAAAGTGAGGGGGGAGAAAGAAAGGAGAAAATGGAAAAGGGAGAGGAGCTGGAGGAGGAGGAGGAGGAGGAGGAGAGAAGGAGAAAATGGAAGAGGGAGAGGATGCAGAGGAGGAGGAAGACGAAGAAAAGTGGAGCATGGCCTGGAGAAACTGCAAGTTCTAAGGGATCTCATAAGCTGTGGAAGAAGGTAATGTAGTGGTAGATCTTAGCAATGTAGGTGCACAGCATGTAATCATATTAACTGTGTTGTGTTTTCATTGCCGGGCATATTTGGAAGGAGATTTACTGCAATAATTTACGTTCATACCCATAGACCTGGGCTGCTCGCAGCCTTGACCAGAGAAGCTTCCTCATGCCATGGGCAGTAGGCAGTGAAGAAGTGCCCAACTAGTTAATGCATTCAGAATAAGAGCCTGAGTGCTCAGCCTGCATGGGTCATAGATACCAGATACCTTACCACAAATGCTCAGGGAATACTGAGTACGAAGAGGCACGAACATAAGAGCTGGAGGATGGGGACGAGGGCCATGGACTGCTGTCTTCCAGGCCTAACGTGGTTATTCCATTTGTAACCCCGCAGCAGCTGTGGTTCTCCCAACATGGACATGCCACACACTCGGGGCATAGGTGGGGTGAATGCTCTCCGTGCTGAGGAGCTGTTGGCAGTGAGAGCTGCTTGGAGAAGGGGAATTGTTGCTTTCGGAGGATTACACATTTGTTACAGAATGACTGCTCTTTTATAGGCTTTGAGACATGAGCTTCAGGAGAGATGTGGTAGTTTGCATGGGAATGGCCCCCAAAGGCTCATATGTTTGAGTACTTGGTCTCAAACTGGTGGAGCTACTTGGGAAGGATTAGGAAGTGTGGCCTTGTTGGAGAAGGTGTGTCACCTGGTAGGAGCATTCCTTGTATCAATGGATGGCCCTACACCCTTGCAGATGTGAGCAGTACTAACTAAACTTACTAGATTATTAAAATAAAATAAAATAAAGTTGAGAAGGTGACTTGGGAAAGATAGGGGGGGTTGAAGGAGAAAATGGGTGATAGAGGTCATATTTCATTATGTGCATATAGGAAATTCTCAAGAGAAAAGAGAAATTAAAACCTTTTTAAAAAGTTCTTTGAGCCCCCACCCAGAGCCACAAAGCCAGGCAAGCCTGAGCCACCCCCCAACCCATGCCATGTGACCCAGGCAAGTGGAGCATGCCCAAGACAACCCTCATCAAGTACCACATGGTACAGGCATGCCGGGCATAGCACTCCTGAGACGACTCCAGCATGTGTTCAGAATAAGAGCCTGAGTGTTCAGCCTGCATGCATACCATATACCTCACCACAAATGGTCACGGAATGCTGAGTACGAAGAGGCCCTGGGTACCTCTAAAATGAGCAAGGAAGTGGGGGAGAAATGTAAGAAAAAGAGAGGCAGAATGTATGTAGCTCTGCAGTCGAAAGTTTGTTATCACCAAAGGCCAAGGGGACATGGCTGGTCTGAGCTGCTGCTGCTGCCTGGGGCTGTCTGAGGGCTGGGCAGAACTGGCCCCACACGTCACCAGTCATATGGCAGTATGGGGGTCACTGGAATGATGCCTCCACCCCCGCTCCTCACTCCCATCCCTTGCCACCCCTGAAGCAGGCTGGAGAGCTGGCCCCATTCCTCAGCAGCTACAGTACTTCAGAGAGTGGGCTCTGTATCCCAACTGGGCAGCATAGCCCTGGTGGCAAGGGCAGAGCAGGAGAGCTGGCCTTCCACTCTTGGTCAGCTAGCTGGAGCAGTGCTGGAGAGCTCACCCTGGTAGTGTGGGTGTGGGAGAGCTAATGGGCTGCCCAGCTTAGCTACCACCCAGGCCCAGACTGAGGGCTCTAAGTGGGCCCGCCCCAACATCTACCCCATGGATGAACTGCTGGAGCGTGTGCAGATCCAGGCTGCAGGATCTCTATGACACAGGGCAACAACAGGATATCTGAGAGAAGTCCTGGTGAGGACAGTGTAGCAGAAGCCAGAGGTCTCGAACCAAACCAATGACTCACTGCAATGAACATTTGCAAGTCAAGATGTGTGAACAAAGGGGTATACTGTGGGACATACTGTGACACACTGCAGCTTCCACAGTAAGATGTTTTTTGGTTGAGTTGTTTTTTTGACATTTATTTATTTAATTTTGACAAGAAGGTTGCAAGAGTGGAGGGTAGAAGGGAGAGATGAGCAGGACTGGGGTGCAGGATGTGAAATTCACAAAGAACCCATTAAAAGTTCTTCAGAATACATTTAATTATATTGTTTATCAGAGAGTAAAGCAAATTTGCATATGAATGAGATACATGCTATTTTTTTCATAGAAATTAAATATTGGGTCTGGAGAGATGGCACAGAGACTAAGCGTGTCCTGCTTATGCAGAGGACCTACGTTTAGACGCCAACACTCACGTTGGGTATCTCCCAACTGTCTGAAGCTCCAGCTCCATGAGGATCTAGCCTCTAGTCCCTAGGACAACTGCACACTCATGCACACACACACACACACACACACACACACACGCGCGCGCGCACACACACGCATGATTTAAAATGATGAAAACAAATCTCTAAAAAGTCAAGTCTTGACTGAGCATGTGATACTTCATGAAAGAACATCTTCAACATTTCTCAGACTTGACCTATACTTTGATTTAATAATTATCATTTCTCAGATTGACTCTTGGAATAAGTAAATACTACAAAAATGACAGAAATAAGTTCAGGGTTTTTTTCAGAAAGTACAAGGAATTAGTCCCTGATATCAAGCCAACATGAATTTATCAATATTTTATGACTCTCTTATCAGCAACTCAAGCAGCACTTTTCCAAGCCAAGCATGTTCACAGGATACATTTCAGTAATATTTATATGCTAAAGGGGGGTAGAAAGCAAATGTTTTTGTTTTCTATAATTAAACCTTTTTTTTTTTTTTTTAATGAGAGCAGAGAACTGTTGTAAAAACACTGCAGCTCCTAGCTGGCAGCAACCTTTATTCTGGTGTTTCAGACAGACATCTTTCACTGGTGAATACTGTGACAGCATACCCAATGACAGGTGTGTTGTATATTCAGAGTCAAGGCTGCTCTGCAAAGGTAGCTCAGATTCATTCATTTTGATTTTTGTTGCCAGATCTTTGTTGTTGTCGTCGTCGTTGTCGTCGTCTTCGTCATCATCATCATCATCATCATCATCATCATCATCGTTGTCATTGTTGTTTGTCTGTTTGCCATTCTACATTTAGGACTTGCCCCTACAGTTTTAAGAAGCATTGAGTTAGATCACAGACTCCCCTATGTCAATTGCATGGTAAGACCACAGCATCTTCTTGCCCTGTATCCCCTCAAATATGGTCGAGACTCACTTTTCCCATTCATGAATGACCATTTGGGAAGGAAGGGAGAATGGATACACAGTTCCCCCAGTGACCCATGACCTCCCCTTAGGGAATCAAAGACAGATGGGGCATCAGCATTAGCTGGTCAGGACCTGCAGTGGGAGGGCTTACCTCACTGGAGCAGTTAATGTCACAGAAGCTATTGTGAGGTCACTGACAGTGTGTTACACAGAAATGCAAACAGAAGACAGAATTCTTTTGGAGTTATGTAACCTTTATTATTGAAAGTGCCATTACGGAAGCTGGAATTGGCTCACTGCTGCTCCTCTGAGCCCTGGTCTTGGGGGGCTGCTTCCTGCTCTGGATCTTATTTAAATGGATTTGGTTTCAAGGATGATCTTCTCCATTGTCTCAGAGATTACGGTATCTTTTAACTCTAAATCCTTGCTTTTCTCCATCATGGTCTCTATGTCCTGCTTCTTCTCTACCAACTTTGTCACAATGTCTACCCCTCCTCTATCACATGAGGTGTCCCCTGCTTTTGTAGTAGGCCTTATTAGGAAACTCCTGAAAAAAGATTTAATCTTAGTAGCTCTCTTACTCACAGACCCCATGCCAGCTGGTGATCGGTTCTTCCTGGTTTTGTGACCAGTCCTGGACTCACTTTTGTGAGAGGAGCTGCGTCTCTTGCCCCTTAGGCTGCCATGCCCTTTCCCCTTTATGTCCTCTCTTGTTTTCCCAGCTACAGACCGGTAGGAAGGTGCTTTCCGGCCCTTGTCCTTGGAACTGTGGCGACTCGTTCCGGTCCTTCGGTGATGGGAACTTTTCCGGCTACTCGCTCTGTCCTTTTCTCGTCTCTCTCTCTTTTCCTTCTTTGCTTCAGAGCTAGTTTGGGAAACCTTCTGGCTCCCATCCCTTTCACACATGTAGCCTTCACTCTGCAAGGTTGACACGAGGGGAGCTTCAGGTTTATCTTCAGCGGGCCCCTTGGTCTTGATGCTGCCTGCAAATGCCACATTCAGGCCGGTGTCTAGGGAGCCACTAGCATCACCTCCTGCAGAAGGGGGCTCCAAAAGAGAATTGGCAGCTCCTGCCAAGGCCAGGTCTACACTTTCTAAGGTGATGTTTGCAACAAGGGCCATGGCCTTGCTGGATTCACTTCCTTCTTGATCTTTGGCAGCTGATCCTACCATGGCTGCGGCTACCTGGCCTGAACCTGGAGATTTGGTGGTTGCTGCCATGCTTATGACCCCTGAAGTCGAACTTGTAGCTGTCTCCGCTTTTGTCATACCTGCTGAGGGAGCTGTTACTGCTGCAGCCATGGTGCCACCTGCTGCCCTTGCTGCCCCTGCTGTCCCTGCTGCTGTCCCTGCTATTGCCCCTGCCGTCCCTGCTGCTGCCTCTGTTGTCCCTGCTGTAGCCCCTGCCACCCCTGCCACCCTTGCTTTGGCAGATCCTGGAGTAACAGCAACTGCAGCAGCTGGTTGTGTCTTCTCTCCTCCTGCAAATGTAGCAGAAGTGGCTTCTGACACAGTTGGGGATGATTGAAGCTGAGAATCCTGACCCCCTTCTCTACGGATCTCTGAGACCTGTGCCAAGAGGAGAAGAAACAGTAAGATAGAGGTGACCGGCCAGAGTGCCCAGTTCCTCTCTCATTCTGGGGCTCAAACCCAGGGACTTCTTACTGAAACCATATCTGAATTCCCATGACAAGATCCCTTCCACTGCACTGCAGTCAACAGCCATTTATACTCAGCTGTGCAATTCTAGGGCAAAAGGAAACACTGTTGCAGAATGTATTTTCCACATTTGTGTTTGTTTTTGCAGGACACATTTCTACAGATGGATTGTTGGTTCAAGGGGATACACTTGACATATTGATGGCCTTAAATCTAGTTGTCTATGTACTTACATGGGGATTGTGCTTATTGAAACACACACACACACACACACACACACACACGGTACAGGGTAGTAGATCCTGGCTTAAGGGAAGGAAGCAAAAATATGTTCTACACTAAAAAACTGATTTCAGAAATAGATTACTGGGGAGCAGGAATGTAGAGAATATAACTAATAGATAAGAGGGATAACTCCCTATGTCCTATATTCTATGAATGTCTATGATTGACAGTCATTAATCTTATTTATCTAAACAACAGGATTTTGAATATTCCCATCACAAGGAAATGACCGATATCTGGGGTGATAAACATAACCAATCACCCAAATTTGATCATTACATATTAGATACCAGTATCAATGTCACACTATACCATATTAATATATATGTAATTAATATATGTTAATCAAAATTAAAAATTATTTTGGCTAACTGTGGTGGCACCAGCAACCTCAACATTTGAGAGGCTAAGTCAGGAAGATGGCTAATCTAATGCCAGTCTCAGCTACATAGTGAGTTGAGTTCCAGGCCAGGCTAGAATACATCTTGAAAACTTGCATTCAAAAGAAGAGAATACATGTCTGCTTCATTTTATATATTACTATATATAATATTATATATTTAATATATGTATTATTCCATATATTATATATAATATGTATAATATATTTCTTATATATAATATATGGAATATATAATATATAATATATTCCATATATATAATATTATATATCCCGTATATTCCATAACAATTGTAACACATTTCCCACTGGGCCAAAGACAGCCCTAACCTCTTTGTGGGACCTGCTGAGGTGTCCCCAAAGCTCCCCACACTGTCTGAATCTTTAGAAACTTACGACTGTGCTTTTGGTGTCGGTGCTTGTGTCGCCAGTGGGAAGCGTTGAGTTACTGATGCAATTGGTCATTGGTGGCCTCAGGAGATAGACAAGCTTTTCCCAATAACAAAAGAGGTCTTCCCGTGCGTCAGAAGAGGGACACAGTTGCAGGTAAAAAGTTCGGCCTGTGGCAAGCTTCAGGCGCAGCTGCTGTTTCTCGTGATCATGAATGGAAATCTTGACAAACTTCAAAGGAAGCAGCCTGGTGAGCTCTAAAATCTTTGAAGACTTACAACCTTTCCCCTTGTTGAATCGGGCTCGTCTGGCATGTTCTTCACAGACTTTAGCTGGTCGGGCCAGCAACATGACGTCAGGCAGTGGAAGGACTGGGCTGGTAGATGCGATGCACACAGTCACCATTCGGACGCGATTGTGAACATCAATCACCTCTCCTCTTTTGCTAATCTGGATAAAGTCGCTCTCAAACATTGGTGCATACTTGAAAATATCATACTCTCCTCCCTTGTACAGCTGTCGTTGTAGGTTTCCCATGGAGGTGTTGAACACACCCATGGATCGGTAACTGTGGGCAGTGTAATAAGGTAGCAAACATTCACTGCTCACAGGTCTCTTCATCCCAGGCATTTCTGCCAGCCACAAATCGTGTTCCCAAGAAAGGGAGGGAGTGAAGGCAATTGCCCATCTCCCAGCAAGGTTTCTGCCAACATGTCCTCACACCTGCACAGTTATCCTCTGCCATCCTTTGTGACCTGTCACCAGCACACACCCCTTTGTCCTGCCCTTTAAGCAATCACCCCTCGAATCAGACCAACACCCTCCTCCGTACCCCAGCCATACCACAAGCAGCCAGAGTATAGACGGGGGTGTGCTGGGCAGTTTAAAAATCAGACTGTTGGAATGCCTAAGTTATAAGCCATTTCTATGTTGTCAGCATCTAAGTCGGGAATCTTCAGTTCCATTGTTAGTCTTATTACAGATGCTCTTTCCAGAACTGTCTTCCTACAAATACATTTTCGCTTCACCTGAATGACCTCCTGGGGACAGAATCCTCGTGGTGGGGTGGGGTTTGTTAGTGGTAGCACCCCATCTGGATTCTCCTTCACCAAGGCCTCAGTGTGTAACAGCACAGTCAAGGCAGGCTTTCCATGATTGTTAAAGGAATGGCTCCCAGTAGTTCCTCTGATGTACCAAGGCTAGCATTTTATCAATACAGTTGGTAGCTCTACAGCTCTTTTTGGTCACTTTTCCATTTGGAGAAAATTTTTTTTCAAAGCCGTAAGTTACAGCCGGAAACCAAGGCTGCAGATTCTTGCTTGGGGTTAGAATTTAGCAGTGGATTCTAGGCCAGTCTTGTTAACTAGGGTTAGAACTTTTTTTTCCATGTCCAGCTGTGGACTGTCCAACTCCAGCTCTTCACACGTAGAGAAGCTTGATAGTCAACAGTGTGTGGGCTTGGGTGTTACTAGGAACAGCAGAGGTGCCCGAGTCACTGTAGGATTCCCCACATTTCGTGCCATCTCCCTCACCCCGATGCCTACCTCATCAACCACTGACATTTGGGTTCTTGGAATAGCTTTTCAGAGAAACTGTAGCAAATACATCTTTCTTTACTTGGCAGAAGGTGATGAAACTGAAATCCCCCTCCTCCAGTTAGAAAAATACCTTTGAAGTCAACCCACACCCAGCCAGCCACCCTGCCACCCAGCTACCCAGCCAGCCCCATCCCACCCCTTGGCGATGACTGTGTAGAGATCTTGAAATAAACTCTAGTCACAGAATGAGTTATGCTCTGCCCTCACATTCACCTCTGTGTGCAGTGCTCTATCCATAGCTTTTCAGTAAACATGAACCTATGTCCACTGAAGCTAACTCTCCCATTCATTTATGCAACAAAGATTTCATCAAACAAGCATTTTGTTCATTACCAATAAGGGGAGGAAATGGAAAAAGTAAAGTTGTTTACCAGAGAAAAAAATAAATTATTTTTCCTAAAGATATTGAGTTACTTCTCCAGAAAGAGTGGCAAAGTGACTTGTTAGGGGATAATGATTAGGGGTCCGTAATATTAGATATTATTGACTAAGAAATAAGTCTTGTGTTTCTCACTCCTTGTTCACTTTCTGTCATTCAACCCTGTCTTCATATAATGTACATTATATATTATACTATTTGTGTTATAATGTATATATTCTTCTAAGTCCATCACAGATGTCTTTTTTTTAAATGCATGTTTTTTTTTAAAGATTTATTTATTATATGTAAGTACACTGTAGCTGTCTTCAGACACTCCAGAAGAGGGAGTCAGATCTTGTTAAGGATGGTTGTGAGCCACCATGTGGTTGCTGGGATTTGAACTCTGCACCTTCGGAAGAGCAGTCGGGTGCTCTTACCCACTGAGCCATCTCACCAGCCCCAGATGTCTTAATAAAATGAGAGATTTGCCTATGAAACTCTGAGTTGGATTTCTAGCACTGAACATTTTTATTATTTCCTTTTTGATTGAGACAGGACTGGTCAGATAACTCAGTAGATAAAGGCTTCTGTTGCTAAACCTGGTGACCTGAGATTGATCCCAGGAACCCACATGATGGAAGGAGAGAACCATCTGGCAGAAGTTGCCCTCTGACCTCCACACATTCATCATGGTGTACACACACACACACACACACACACACACACACACACACACACACTAAATTTAAAGAATTTAAAACTGAGATAAATCATAGTAATATTCTTGAGAGTTTAACTGTGAGCCATGCATGGTCCTAATCAGCTTATGTTATGAAAAGATTTTTCTTCATAATATTCTTATAAAATGTAGGTCTAACTATCTTGTTGTATGGGGTGGAGGTGGGGTGACACCAAGGCTCAGAGAAATTAGACAACTTCACTAAAGTCACAAGGGGATGAAAGAAATGAAAGAAATGAAACTCCCCAATCATACAATGATTAAAATTATAGTAGATCGGGTTGCACTAGTGGAAGGTAAAAAATAAGCACTATGCAACATAAATGTTCCTAATTTATCATCATTAGCAGCATACTCTGTCCTGAGAAAGCAGCAATGGACCAAACAGAAACGTGAACTTGGTCTTGTGGAGCTTTGGAGACAATGTAAGCCAGTGTGTGATAAGGGTGTCCGATGCTGATAAGAACTGTGGAGAAAGGTAAATAGGTATATGGGACAGGAATGCAACCAGGGAGAACTGAAGAAGGCTCAGCAAGACCCAGCTTTGGGTTTTTGTGGGGTCTCCGAGCATACAGATATTAGGGTCTTGGCATCTCTATGTACTTCTTGGGCTTCCCCCCCACCCCACCCCCAGCTCTTTTCCTTGTCTGGTTGTTTTTGTCATAGTCTGATCTGTTCATTTTTCTCTTATTTTATCATTGTTTAGATGTTTATTTGTTTTCTAATGAGACACAGAAACGGCTGATCTTGATGGGGGGGGGGACCATGATCAGAATATATTGCATGAGTAAAATCTATCATCAATAAAAGACAAAAGAAGGATGAGAAAGTAAAGGGAGAGGAGGAGGAAGAGAAGGAGGGGGAGGAGGGAAGGGGATGGGGAAGAAGAGGAGGAGGAGGAGGAGGAGGAGGAGGAGGAGGAGGAGGGAGATGACCTTTGAGCAAAAGCATAAAGAGGGTCAAGGAACAGCCAGGCAGGAGTCAAGCTTGAGGAAGAACTTCCTGGAGGCATCCTGAGAAACCACAGCCGTGCAGCAGAATATGCCTGGCACGCTGAAGGAAACTCCGAGGAGGCTGGGGCCAGGAATGGAGTGTAGCCAGGGAAGCAAGGTCAGAGTGGAAGTCACCAGGCAGATAGTCCTGGGACTGCCAGACTGCCAGCAGGGACTGTCCACATCTGTGGCAGCCTCGGCACATCCCTTCCCACCCAGGTAAAGCTGCCTGCCACAGGAGGCTTTCAGGGTGAGCCATACTGAAGCAGAGATCGTGGCTTTACCAAGTAATTAGGAAATCACATAGGAAAAGGACAGAAGACAATACACAGCATGGGTGTAGAAGCTCTAGCTTTTCAAGATAGAGCCATGCTTGGGTGTGCGTTACAATCATTATGTCTAAGGTCCTGTGGCTTTCTAAGTTTACTTCCCAAAGCACACAATTACACGAGTTAATAATTAAGCAAAGCTTAGTACTTAAGCAAAACTTCATATTGAAATTTTAAAAATACACGAGCTGGTACACATCTTTTACAAAAACTCGTACGTGTGTGTGTGTGGGGGGGGTGCAGTCGGCCACATTGTGTGTGTAGAGGCCAGAGGACAACTTACAGGACTCAGCTTTCTCCTTGTATCCTGCTAAGTGGAAATATTTTTGTCTCAGTGCACCCAGAACCTACATGAAAAGAAGTAATACTTGTGGTTCACAAATGTTCAAGACCTGGAAAGCTGCATCTGTAGAACAACAGTGATTCAAGCATAGATACAAGAAATAGCTTTATTCAGACCTCACGCTTGCACAGAATTCCATAGCATGAGAATGAAAATCCAAGTTCATACTTAAGTTAACTCCCTGGTTTTTAAAGCTGCGTGAAAAATGTCCTCTCTCTTTCCAGAGTTGAAAAATCAAACAGATAGGCCAACATTGTGATACGTTTGTTGACCACCATGGTGTGCCTGTCACTATGCCAAGAGTGTGCAGGTTATCAAAACACATTTCAGAAAGTGCAAAACACAGCTCTCAGGCAAGCACAGGAATGGATTTAATCCACTCTCAGGCAAGCATAGGAATGGATTTAATTCACTCTCAGGCAAGCATAGGAATGGATTTAATTCACTAATGGGGGGACATTGTGGATGTTGAAGCGGGTTCAGGTGAGAAGTAGAAAAAGACACCAGCATTATAGAAAAGAGTGTAGAGTACTGTTGCCAGGTCAGAGAGAAACTGGGTTGATTGTCTCCAGTGCACTGAAGCCATGAGCCTTGGGGTTGACATTTCTGCTCAGTGGAAATCATTTGTGTCTCTTGAGTGAAGGTCTACAGGTAATTAAGAAACTTCACAGAACTAAAACTTCCATCAGTAATCTATAGCCTTCACGGAAGGTTGAAGTATGATGGCTATACGAGTCATAAATATGCCACAGATAATTGGGTTGTATATTTTCACTGGTTCAACTTTTTGGCATGTAAGACATATCTTACTAATATGTTCAAAATAACAGCTGCTGTCGGGCAGTGGTGGCACACACCTTTAATCCCAGTCCTTGGGAGGCAGAGGCAGGCAGATTTCTGAGTTCAAGGCCAACCTGGTCTACAGATTGAGTTCCAGGGCAGCCAGGGCTACACAGAGAAACCCTGTCTCAAAAAGTCCAAAAAAATAAAAATAAAAATAAAATATTTTTAAAATTAAAAAAAAAAAAAACAGCTGCTGGTGTAATGTTTTTGCCTTAACTAAATAACTTATACTTGAAGACCCTAAACTTGGTGTGTCTTCCTGATCCCACCCATGTGTGTGAATGTGTGTGTGTGTGTTTTGTGTCTGCATGTGTGTCTGCAGGGTATATGTGCATTCATGTAAGTAAATGTGGGCACACACATGCTGTTGCATGCATGTGGACATCAGAGGACATCCCAGGTCCCCAAGCAAGCACCTTTTACCTGCTGAGCCTTCTCCTTGGCCACCAATGATATTCTTAATAAATCATGTTATTCTAAAAAAGGCAATAGAATGTGATACTTAATTCTTAAGTAATTAATGCAATACCACCATTTTCATCCATTCTGTGGGATAATATACACTTCCGAGTGGGGATGTTAAGTAACAGTTTAATAAGATACAGTAAGTGCACACTGTCTACTTCACATGCTTTTAATGTACTTTTCCTTTAAAAGGAACCTTGTGGTACACATATAGGTTATGATCTATCCTCAGAGAGTCTGTAAGCCACAGAACACTCGTAAAAGCCCAAGAAAAACAGGGGGCAAATAGACAAATGATAGAGTAGTCATGGAGGAGCAGAACAGATGTATCTAATACTCATCGTGGTGTTTAAAACCAACACTGACTTTTTGTAAGAAAGAATGCCATCAAAAATGATTCTAAAATTCCTTGTCTATATGTTTTAAATTGGGCTTAGATATGAGCAAGGTAAAGAGAAAGAGAGAGACAAAAACAGTATGTAGCATGTTGAGAACAGACATGCAGGGCTATAGACAACTAGAATCTAAACATTTACTGTGCAAAGAGGTTACAGATCAATAGAGTTTGTTCCCCATTAGTATTTTGAACCCCGGGCAGAGAGGCAGCTATATATATAGCCTTTTCAATGAGTCTGCAGCCTGGGAGGAGGGAGGGGATGTTGTGAGCTAGGCAGGATGTGAAGGTGGGGAGATTTCCATACTATACACAATACGTGCCTACTGGGTAAATCCCCAGGCCTAAAATATAATTCACAGTACTTTCAAGTTGGGTGCTGCAAGGCAGGTGGCGTAGGACGAACTGCACTTGGCCTGGGCACTAGGACCTGAGGAAGCAAACTTGCTTTCTGCTTTCCCTTTGTGCAGTCTGGAAAGACCACAGGAACCTAAATCTTCCCCTGAGGGCCAGCATGCAAATCAGCTCGCTCTTGCCTTGGGGCTGAAAGGAAAGAAGCTGGTATACAAGACAGCAGCAGGACAGCTGATCAAAAGAATGGTACTGCTCAATATTATGCTCCAACTGTCTCCCTCCTCTTCCTTCCTTCTGCCCCGCTCAGTCTTACTCGGCTGTCCTCTCAACCAGAATTCCTCCCTGATCTTGAGTTTTAGAACTAGTCCCTGAATTATCTCTGAAAAGTGAGGTTAGAAGTGAGTTTACATTTCAGTTGCTGACTGGATTATATCAAAAATATGAAACACTTTTGTAACCAGACTTGTATTTAGATTTTGTTTTCCATCTTTATTTTAATTTTACATGTATAGGTGTTTTACCTCCATGTATGTCTAGGCACTGCATGCATGCAATGTTCTCAGACACCAGTAGAGGATACTGAATTTCCTGGGACTAGTTACAGACTGTTGTAAGCCACTGTGTAGGTACTGGGAATTGAACCTGGGTTCTCTGGAAAAGCAGCTATTGCTCTTAATAGATAAGCTAGCTCTCCAGCTCCAGTTAGATCTATATGATAAGAACACTTTTAATCCCAGCATTCTGGAGGCAACAGCTGAAGCATCTCTGTGACTTTCCAGCTTTGTCAACATAGCAAGTTCCAGAACAGCCAGGATTATATACTAAGGCCCTGTCTCAGAAAATAGAATAAAATAAATATTTTTTTTTAAAAAAACTCCTTAGTTCTAAGCTTCCTGGTCATTTCAGCTATCACTAACAATAACTTCTCATTTTTGCTGAATCTTCTCCTTTTCCACTTCTTCCTCCCCCTTCTCCCCTCCTCTTCCTCCTCCTCCTCTTCCTCCTCCTCCTCCTCCTTTTTTTCCCCCTCCTTCTTCTTTGTTCTCCTATCCTCTTCTTCTCCTCTTCTTCTTTATCCTATGCATATATGTGTATCCCTATATGAAAATATGCCATGTGTGTATGAATGCCCGTGGAGGCTGGAAGAGAATATTGGATCCTCTGCAGCTCGAGTTACAAATGGCCATGAGCTGCCTGATGTATGCCTGGGGATGGAAATCAGATCTGCTGGATGCCTTATCACTGACTTCTAGTCAAATAGAAAATTTCTGATACTGTATTCTTTTATTTTAAGTTATAAATTTAAATATTTTAACATTATTTTGCTTTATGTAAGTTAAAAAGATATATCTATCATTCAGGTTCCACTTGTTAGAAATGTGCTATGTAAATTTTGTGACATTGATGTACGTACGTGAGTGTGTGTGTGTGTGTGTGTGTGTGTGTGTATGTATGTATGTATGCACGCATGCAAGTGAGCACGTGCATTCTGGTGTTCTTTAGAGAATTACCCCCTCCCCACACTCAACGCAGACAGCTGGATAGAACTGACTTCTATGGCATCTCTAATCCAGGAAGACTTAGAATTTCATAACCAAATCCCGTTGCCTTGGCTGTATTGACCATGGTCTATATGATTGTGGAGTCCACTCAAATACAACACAACTCAAACACCAGATCAATCCAGACAACAAAAATTCATTGTAATCAAGCCACTGCTGATGGATCAGGGCCACAGAACAGCCTTGGAAGCTGAAGGGAGGTTGTACAGTGTATTTGAAGGATGAAGCCATTGAAGAGAAGGGATCTGGGTAAACTGTAGCAGTGTCACAATCTTTTTTTTTTTTTTTTTTTTTTTTTTTTTTTTTTTTTTTTTTTTTTGACTGTCCTGAAACTCACTCTGTAGACCAGGCTGGCCTTGAACTTGGAAATCCACCTGCCTCTGCCTCCCAAGTGCTGGGATTAAAGGCATGCACCAGCACTGCCCGGCAAGGCAGAAGATTTTTTTTAAAAAAAAATACTGTTAAAGATTTTATTTGTATTCCATTAGCACCTAACTTTGCTTCCTCAGATCTACATTCAGAATNACCATGCCTGCTCCTCCCCCCCCCCCCAATCTTTTTTGACATAAGGAATTGAGCAAAGGAGTTTCCATCCATCAGGATTGGAGGTGTTTCCTGAGCCTGGGAACTTAGTTTGATCGTGCCAGCAAGATGGAAAAGTTGTCTTTGAGAAGTCTGGACTCAGACAACTGTTTCCTTATAATAGAAACTTTTCACCTATTGGGAAGTCCCCAGCTCCCCTAGGGCCTGGGACCTTGAAATTAGTTTCTCCCTATGATTAAATGGAGTCTGAAAACAAAATGATGGTATTCAGAATAATTTTCTTTTGCTTGTTCCCAATATAAGCACCCTCCCCAAGCTATGCTAATGACTCACTGGTGTTACAGAACCAAGCGGATAAGGTCCTTTTGCTCTACCCAGGTAGAAATCCGGGGTAGTGAGGGAGAAGCACTTGATCAGACCTTCAGCAGCTTTTGAATCCCTTGGCATTCGACAGCAGCGGGCAGGTAGGAGCAGTGGCTGGTGACATACTCTACTGTTACAGCTCCCACACAGAGCTCTGGGAATCGGAGCCTTAGTTCTTCAGACCGCACAGTTCTTGTCTATGCCTTGGAAGTCAGGATTCCACAGCTCTTAGAAGTGACCAGTATTACAGTTTACAGGCCTGCTATATGCAAGATACTGACCTTAAGGGGTGAGAGGTCCCTGGAGTTCTTCCAGTAACTAGAGTCTGGAGTCTCTCTTCTCTGGCCCATTGCCCATTGTCAGCCTCGGCTCTCTGCCCAGCTCATGCTCCGTCGGTCCCTCTTCCTCCTGCCCTGGAAGGTCTCTCAAATGGTCAGCCCCTTCATATGGCTATGGTCCTTGTCACAGTTACCAACGCCTGGGAGGCAGCTACTCCTGCTCCTTCACACTGCTGCTGCTGTCCATCAGGTCTTGTGACTCTGCCCCTTCTTCAGCTGCGGGACTTGTCAGTTCCACAACTCAGCCAGGAAGCCATTGCTGTTCCACCGCCAACAGCTTCTCTCTTCCCCTTACTAGCTCAGCTCAGGGCAGTCCTCTAGAAGTGGTTAAGAAAGGCCACTGCAAAGAATCCATTGCGGGGGGGGGGGGGGGGAACCTAGTGTGGCAACAGCAGGGAGAGCTCCTGGGGCTTGAGGGGTGGGGCACAGCAGTACTTACCAGTCCACTCTCCAAGTGAGCTTAGGAGCTTACTTATCTAGCTAAAGATGGGTGTTTGCACCAACTACAGCAAGTTTCCCATGCAGATGAAGGCTTGTGTTGGCAACAATCACAGCACCATCCCCTTTGAAACAGCTGCAGCACTAGGCCACTGTGGTCAGAGCTTTCCCTCCCTGGCCTGGGTGGAAAGGGTTAAGAACCATCTAGTATTCACCAAGGCTTGGGATATAGCAAAAGTAAATAAATGAACACATAAACACATAAACAATCAAAATAAAACAAACCATGGTACAAATTGAACATGGTACAGCGCCAAGAACCAGAACAAGCAGCCCTGTGTGGCAGGGTGGTGTCCATGTGGCACCTGTGGTTTCAGAACAGCTGATGCTGGCATCAGGGTGGACCAGGTGGGTATTTAACTAATAGTCCTTTAGCTCCAGGCAGCTAGAGAAAGAGCAACAGTTGTAAAATAAGAAGTTAAGTTGCTATATGATAAAGTGAATGCAGATGAATGCCAACGCTTAGGGATGTTGGAGACAAAGGAAAAGGAGATGAAGAAAAATGTAGAGGAGTTACAATGAGAACTCCAAGGGCATATGATTAACACCAGCAATGATGTTAAGAGTATTGTAACAATGCTTAGCCCTTACCTAGTGTCCCACAGAGAATGTCCTGCCTCATTTGTATCACTGGGATTCATTTCTTTAATTAAAAATTAGCTTTCCAACATAATGTACAAAGTAACGGTCTCCACTGACATTTCCATCTGCCCTGTTCTTATTCCCCCCTTTCTCCCACCCTCCCATACCCCCTGCTGCACTGTCCCTTTTGCCACCTCCCCAAGTAGCCACCTTCTGCCCTCCTGTCACATGTGTTCATCCCCCCCTCCTTCAAGACCTCTTCTTCCCCCCTCCCCCACTTAACTCTAGGATCCACTTATGAGGAAAAAAAAAACCCCAAAAACCTGTGCCATTTGTCTTTCTGAATCTGACTTGTTTTTTGTTTTTTTTTAACATGGTGATTTCCAGTTCCATCAATTTCCCTGTAAGTGTCATTTTTCTCCAGTGCTAAATAAAAATCCTAATGTGTGTGTGTGTGTGTGTGTGTGTGTATTATATATTCATATTGCTTAGCCCATCATCTGCTAATGGACACCTTTTTCCACTTTGTCTTTCTGAGATGCTTTCTGGAAGTATTAGGGGAAAATCCAGGTCGCACAGTAAAATGTCAGACTGTTCTCATAACAACCGTCTTCACACCAGGGAGAGCAGCTCTGGTAGGCAGGAGTCAGCACAGAACCAAGGAATGGCAAGCTGGATGTACCTGGGCCACACACAATTAAGTTGAATTGTTTTGTTTTGCGTGCGCGCTCTCTCTCTTTCTCTCTCTTTAAGTACGGCTTTCTCAATTCATCTCAGGCTCCAAAGGCTCATAAAAAGTATAATTAAAGGAGTGAAATATTTCTGTATTCCAAAGTATGGGTGCTGTTTCATCCACTAAGACACAGAAGAGGCAAAACCAGTTCTTCTGGTAAATGTTTACCACTTCCACCCCCAGACTTCAGAAACCAAGGCTTAAAGAATCAGGGGACTTGGGGTACTGTAAATGTTTTCTTACCATTAGTCAGACAAAAGAGTCCTGAATTCTTGTATTTCCCTGAAGCCAGGTAACAGGGACTTTAAAGGCAGTTTGATTGGGCCTTGGAAATGTAACAAGGGTCTTTAAGTCCCAGTAAGACAATGGCAAAAGCTTATGGACAGCTGTTTATTTGACAACAGAGAGAACAGATGTCCTTGGGACCTGTGGCTCATCAGCAGGGGCAGGGCAGGAGTGCTGGAATCTGGAATCGTGGGAAGAGACTTAAAAGTAAAAGTCAATGAACAAGAAGGAATGGGACCAATGAAGGACACTCAGCAGGAAAATCTTAAAAACAGCAAAACTTGGAACTAGAGTTTTCCACAAAGAAAGTTTGTGTATCTGCATCACACCTCAAGGGTGCCAGCCCCGGTCACCAGTGTCATCATATTCAGTTCTGTGCCTTTGCCCCTCCTCCTCCTCTTCCTCTTCCTCTTCCTCCTCCTCCTCCTCCTCCTCCTCCTCCTCCTCCTCCTCCTCCTCCTCCTCCCCTCTTTCCTGAGCCTGAACCTGAGCAGCAGAACTGCAGCTGGTACCTCAGGGAGGAAGAGGGAGAACCAGTGGGAGAATCGGTGTGTGTCATATGGCAAAGCAAGACCAGCAGTCCATAGGATAGGTGCCCAGAGTTCCTTTTTATTGCCGTGTGTGTGTGTGTGTGTGTGTGTGTGTGTGTGTGTGTGTGTGTGTTGGGGCTATATTTATGTGGATATGTGAATGTGGTTGCAGGTGTGCATGGAGTCTAGGAGAGGGTCTGATGCCTTGGAGTTAGAGTTGTGAACCACCTCTCCTGGATCCTAGAAACCAGACCAGATCCTCTTGATCCGAGAGTGGTAGTGTATGCCGTTTGCTGCTGAGCCACTTCTCCAGCCCTGTGCTTCAGAGTTTGGATGGGCAACTCTAACCAGGAACTGGTCTGCTGCTCTGCAGTGTTCATTATAGATGCCAGCGTGTGGACTACAGTAACAAACCCCAGCGTTCATCACCTGGTCACAGCAGTTGTCAGTTCAGGAGCATCATTTCCTAGGTCTCCTCCCTGGCCTCTACTGCATTCTAACAAAGCAGATCTCAGCACTGGATTATTGTGTCATTTAGTGCACACCTATAAAACGTGCAGCAATAGTGTCAGTAGCATGCCTTAAGATGTAGTAACAGTTCCCTAGATTTCATCCCCTACCCAGTCAGTGTTTACGTTCCCCAAGATGGCTCATAATACCTTTACACAGTTCATTTGTGTGGCTCTGAATTCCAAGTCTTCCCATATCGGAACCATCTCCTAAGGTCTTTTTCTCATCAACAGATTCCCACCCACTTTATTTGATGGGGATCCTGGTTCTTTTGTCCTTAGCATTCGGTGTATTCTGGACTTACCCAATTACGTCTTTTCCTGTTCTCTTCCATGTTCATCTCTTGAGCTTCCTGGCAGGTCAGATTTAGATCTAAACCTCTGACCAGAGTCATACGTGACTCTGTTCTCTCTCGACAAGGCATCTGTGTGGGTGGCTTGCTTGCTTCCTAGCAAATTACAGCAGAAGCCACGTAGCATCTGCTTGTGTCTGTCGTGTGCAGATGTTCAGCCTGTCACTGTGTGGTCACTTCTTACTGATTGTACATTTCCCTACTGACCTGTGGCACAGCGAGTTTAACTGTCACTAGGGGCATCAGCCACATTCAGATTGTGCAGTAGTCTTTCCTGCTTCACTTAAAATTATTAAATAGTCGATGACTAAACTGAAGTGTACTCCTTCATGAGAAACAGAAGAACCTAGTTTATTTTTGTTTTCAGTCTCCAGAATATTAAGTTGGCTATTCACCGCCCTCTGAAAGTAGTCACTGAGACGGGCTGTTTTCAGTTTTCTTTTCAACTAACTCATCACACATTTATTTTTGGTGCTCAAAACTGTTCTATCCTTGGCTAATCGGAGTTCTTTTGTATTGTTGGGATTTTAGTTATTGATCTTTTATTGTTTTTTTTCCCCTGCGTGTGGTATATGTGTATGTATGTGGTATATGGCCACATGTACAGGTGGACCCATTCACGGGTCAGATGGAAGCTTCAGGTGTCTTCTGTCATCCTCTGTGTTCTTCACTGTCTGCAAGGGCTCTCTCTGTTTCTCATCTAAGCTGGCAGCTGTCTAGCTGTAGGAATCTATCTACCTGTCTCTACCCTTCAAAGTGTGCCATGCAGGAGACCAGGCCTGGCTTCTTCTGTGGATGCTAGGACCTGAACTCCAGTCCCCGTGTTATAAAGCAAGTGCTCTTAACCACTGCAGCATCTCCCCAGCTTCCTCCGCCTTGTTGTTTGCTTTTCATTCAGGCAGGGTATCACCATGTAACCTCGTGCTGGTTACAGGCACCAGTATGAGCTTTTGGAATTTGTGTCCTGTAAACTAAACTTTTAAAACCAAAATAAAAATAAAGAGATTACTCAACTCAACATGACAGAGAAAGTATTGGAGGTTCTAGCAATACATTTAAGAGTGGACATAGAATAGTCCCTGTAAGTGGTTTGCAGGGCTCTATGTTGTAGAAAATAAAATTATTGTTTATTGTACTACACGGAGACTTTGCGAATGAAGGACAGTGGCACCTCATATTCTGCTTTCCCTAGTGAAAGTACCATATAAAGTCTGTCAGTCATTGCACCTGAATCAATATGGCATAAACCTATCCTTTCCAAAGTAATTTACATTATAGCTGAGAAGGTAGTATAGGAGACTACATGATATTAGAGTTGGGTGTACTACCAGTAACAGAAACTAAAATAAGAGGGTCCTAGAAAATATTAATAGCGTGTTTCTTTTTATGTTAAAAGAAATGACCCTCTGCTTCTCAGCCTCTTGTCTGAGCGGGAGTGTGGAAGAGGCACTTCACTGCTAACGTGAATGACCAGATCTGTGGTCATCACAGCCCCAGACTCCTCCTATCAGGAATCCATTGCTCTCATGTGTAACCTCCACGGTATGTAGTATAAAATAGTTCTTCCAGCTCCAACTGTCAAGTCGACACCCTAGTCCATAGTAGGAAATGGAGGAGATCGGAAGATGCCCTTTAAGGAACCCCCTGCTTTTCTTGAGACAGCCTCCTGAAAGCTGAGATTACAGATGCACAGCATCACGTCCCACCAGGGTGCTTCCATTTCTGCCATATTCTCTTGTTCAGAGAAGAGTTGCATGGCTATACCAAGTTACAGAAAAGACTAAAAATGATGTCGTCTTTATGCAGGCTGCCCAGATGTCCAGATAATCTTCAGGCAGTAACTCTAGAGAAAGGAAAGAGAAGGAAATTAGTAATTTTTGCTACAAACTGTATTTTTAAAAGTTTACCTCTTTGGTACATATTTTCCCATCTTAAAATCTAAGTTTATCTCTCCTCCCCTCCCCTCCCCTCCCCTTCTCTCCCCTCCCCTCCCCTTTCCTCTTTTCCTCCTTCCCTCCCTGCCTCTTTTTGCCTTCATTGTTCAGCAGCATCCAATGTATGATGTGAAAGGAGGCTGCAATTAGCAATTTACATCTAAAACTACACGGGAAAGTTGTACTGCCTCCCTCCCTTTGTATCATCCTCTGTTCCTCTCTGCTGAGCTGCCTCTGCTTGCCCTGGGACTTCTTGGTTATTAACTTCCTGGTCACAGTGACCCTCACGTAAGTTCTACACCATAACGTTGTTGTCCTGACTCAAAGGTCAGACCCTGTGCATTGTCCACAGGGCAGATGAGCTTAAATTCACAAAGAACCCTTACAAGGAGGTAGCTTGCTGTCTGTCTGTGTGCCCTGCCTCCTAATTAGAGTCCTTATGGCAGAGGAAAATGGAGAGAGGATTCCATGTGGGAACGTCTGAAAGGCTTCCCAGAGAAAGTTGCATGTCAGCCGCAGCTAGCAGTATCTCTTAGGTGTTCAGCAGAAAAGAAAGAGACAAGAGAGTGCGTTCAGACACAGGACACGGCATCTGTGAAGTAGTATACACAGGCCTACAGGACACCTGGAAGCCAGGCAGACCAAAGGTGTCAAAAGGGGCCCCTGCCGTGCCTCATACAAGACCCCCATGGCTTCCTTTCATAGATGAAGGAACTGATGTTCCAAGCCACTGGACAGGTGGTAGGTAGTAGAGATGGAATTCAAACCCATAGGTAGAATAAACAGCCCTGTGCAGACCTCTGCACGCCCTAATCCCTACAACCTGTGACTGTGATAAAGGGGAATTTACATTCCAAATGGAGTTATAGCGCCCATCTGCTGACCTTAAAGTAGGGAGCCTGTCCCAGATGACCACTGCGAGAAGGGCCCAGTGTGGTTCTCAGGATCCTTAAATGGAGCAGAGGTAGAAGGAAGAGGTTCTGGCAATACGGAGCAAGCAGGGTTCGACCTGCAGTTTGGGGGTTTGAAGATAGAGAATAAGAGTCAAGACAGAGGCCACCAGGGTGTCCCTCAGTAAGTAGGATGGTCCCAGAGGCAGTATCCCCTAGAGAGCTACAAGAAAGGAGCACAATCCCACAGTCACCATGACTTTCACTCAACTGGACACATTTCAGACTTCTAAACTAGAGAATTGTATGCTCTTTGAGCCACTAAGCCTGTGGCAGTCCATGATAATAGCAATGGGAAACTTACCAGCTGAGCTCCATTGACCTCTGGACCCCTGTTCTTAGTCCCTTGTCTATGTGACTTAACTGTTGCCAGGGCTAAACCAGGAGCTAGAAGAATTATAAGTGAACTCCTCTTATAATTCTAGGTTTCTTCAAACCTCCTTTTCAAACCATATAGCTAAGGGTACGCATGTGCCTCCCAGCTTGGTGAATTTTGAAAGGATGTGGTCATGGCCTTTGACATCAGAGGAGGGAGCTCAGCGGTGAGGCTGGCTGATGCTGATAGAAAAGATAAGGTTAGAGGCAAGTTGCCTTTGAACGACTCTCTAAAGATCAACTGCATCCTGTCTCAGTCTCCACTGTTCCTCTCCTTCAGTGGCACTGAGGGGTGATGCCCGAGGCGCATCACTTTTCAGAACTGGACCATGAACAACTTCATCCTCCTGGAAGAACAGCTAATCAAGAAGTCCCAACAGAAGAGAAGGACTTCTCCCTCGAATTTTAAAGTTCGTTTCTTTGTCTTAACGAAAACCAGCCTGGCATACTTCGAGGACCGCCACGGGGTATGCGAACACTTCCTTTGTGCTTTGTTTATTTACTGTTCTGTGTTTGGACTGGGCTCATTCCTGGGATAAACTTGAACACCTGGGATACAGGCACAGTGTGTTTGGAAGCCACAGAGCAGAGTTAGAGATCGGAACAAATGTGGAGAATTCTGAGACTCCAGTGTCAGTTAGATTTGGCTATTTCAGTTCTAAAATCTGTAGGATGAACCTTCATCCATTTCTCATATGTTAAATTTTAAGCATAGAAATTGCTTATGTGGTGAATGCTGTGGATAGAACTTGAAATTTATGTGAAAGTGAAGTATATGTGGCATTTACAGTCTGTAGGACAGTAAAATATTAACTATTGCTTATTAAGACATAAGAGTCAACCTAGCTCAACTTCCCCGTTTTACAAAAGAACTGGTTCTTAGAATGTGAAGGGGAGGTCCTATGTAAGGTTTTCACGACTTGAACTCTCCTTGTCTCAGTGGTCATCGCTGCCCTGAGGCCATGGGGTTCTACTTCCATTAAAGTAACATTCTAAAGTTGGAAGGAACAACCCTCTTCATGGCAAAACATCTCAGGAGACTAGGGGTGTGGAACACGGAGTTTCTGCCTGCAGACCAGGGATCCCGCTAGAGTGCGGCGGCTCAGCTGGAGGTGTCTAATGACATCTTCATAACAACAAAAGCAAGCGAGTGTGTATTAATAATACCGTGTGACAGGAGCTCTGGGTGGTGCTGGGAGCTTAGCCCCGGGCTAAATCCTCTCTGAGGCAGCCAAGGGCCAAGAACATTGGCTGGGCCAAGACTTGGTCTTTTGAGAGAGTAGGGCTTCTTTTTAAAATGGCCTAGGTCTATCTTGACTTTAAGTTACTCTGAGGCCAGAAGCTCCAGGCCTCTGGATCTAGTGACACTTGTTGCTAACGGCAGGATGATGAGGTAAAGGATTATTGATGTCACACCCTTCTCTGTCCAGGCAGCCAGAAACCTCTCTGACTGGGCTGGTTAACTCTGTGAACCAGAGAGAAAGGAAAGGAAAAGAATCAAGATGCTTTACACAGGCAAATATGCACAGACACATATACATTCACAAACATATTTACACTTTCATTCACATTCTTATTTGCACGTTAACACGTTCACATTTTTGTTGGGCCCAATCACCTGTCTCATACACTCCACAAGCATTTATGCATGCTTACATACACACATAGACCTACAGATGTACATATAGACAAACAGACATATACATTTGGATAGTTGGATGGATAGGCAGAGCCCCCCCCCCCCCCAAGCCTTCCTCTGGCTTTTTTATACCTTCTCAGACAAAAATTTCTCTTCTGAGAAAATTACCTCAGAGATAAAATGTTACACAAAATTGAAGTTACAGAAGGATGTTGATAATTTTAGTTCAAAGGAGTGTTTCATTCTATATGCTTGTCACAAGTTCAAAGCTTTTACATGGCCCTGGCTTATCATAGTTCATACCTGTGGTTGTATCCTTGGACCTAAATGTTTTTCGTTGAACACAAATTTGTCCCAAGTCTATTTCTCTTTTTAGTATAATTATTAGAAGCTCATTGTATTTCTTATTATGCAGCCTTTACTTACGATTCTGAGGAGCGGGCACATTCTGTTCTTGATTGGAGCCTTATTACAACTTTCTAGCAAAGCAACTACGACCATCTCTTAAAACTTTCTTCCTAAAACTATTTGAATCAAATCAGGAATTCTATAGAATCATTAGTTCATCTAAACAGCATTAATTCATGAATGTTCATCTTTATGCTAATCTGAAGGAAATCTGATCAATAGGGTGGACTAATGCCCAGGGACTGTTAGATGCATAATGACAGAAAAAGGCATATCCGTGGTAAGAAGCAATCCTGAGATGACATCTCTTTGGCCTTACCATAAAGTTCACCCATTGCACACCATGCCAAAAATCCAGTGTACCACCTCCAGGAAGGCCACCTGCTAACCTTAGCAGATCTTAGATGGCTCCTGACAGGGTCGGGGGTCAAGTAGTTGCTGTGCTCCCACTGAGGGAGTCAGCCTGGACAACTGTCCTCCACCAGACTCTTCTCCTTTGTAAATACAAGGACTAGACATCAATCCCAAGGTCCACTCTTTCTTTCAAAATCTTTTGTTTTTTTACACAGTGACTCTTGTTTAATCCTCCTCAAACACTTTTCAAAGCTTGTTTGACTTCTTACCGTATGATTATCGTATTTCTACATCTTTAGAGAGGTTGGGCAGAGATGAGTACTTAGGTTTCAGCCTGGTGCTCACCGAGACGAGGATGCTTCTGTTCCCTGCTGGCGTCTCACTAGAAGACCCACGAGAGGGGAGTGAGATCCAGTCAGTGAAGCTTTCCATGAATGTGGAGCAAAACACTTGGAGGGGGGGGAAACGCCTAGCCTTATTTCAGGTAAAATAATGCTGCCTCTCTGTACATCTGCAGTGAAGAGAATCACTTGTCTTCAAGCAGGGTCTCACTGGTAACTTACCAATAGATTAGAAGCAGATAGAATGACATATGTCTAGGCCCCATTGGTCAGTGGCCAGGTGCCAAGCTGTGGGCCTGGGGGATTCACCACATAGAACTAATAAGTTGCGTGGCGTCAACTCTGTGTTTCTATGAATGCAACATGAAATTCATGTTTCATAGTGAGAGCATAGCCTTGCACCTTTAAATAACTAGTCTCTAAATAGATTTTATGCTTTAACCAGTTTTTAAAAATAGTTTTTAATTTTTGAGATTATTATATAATTACATTATTTCCACTTTTCCTTCCCTCTACCAAACTCTTCCATGTATTCTCGTTGCTCTCATTCAAATTCATGAACCCTTTTTTCTTTCATTGTTGATGTTGTTGTTGGTGGTGGTGGTGGTGATGTATCCGTGATAATGTTACTGTATAACCCAGGCTGGAACTTGAAACCTTCTAGCCTCAGCCTCCAGTGTGTCTCGATTATGAGTAGATTATAAGTAAGTCCCGCCACACCCGCTTTACCTCTTAAGAACTATAAGAAACATTTCTAACACAAGCTGGATATGGTGGCACTTGCTTATAATCCCAACACTAAGGGGACTGAGGTAAAAGGATCAATTAAGTTCAGGAACAGCCTGAGCTCCATGATGGATTCCAGACCAGCCTCAGCTACCTAGCAAGACTTGGTCTTGAGAGAACAAACAATCAATCAAACAAAGAATTTGAAAGAGGAAGAGCAACTCCATGACAACCCATTCTGTAGCCCTTGACAACCCATTCTGTAGCCCTCGGCTGTTCCCATGAAGAACAAATGTATATGTCATTTCTTGCTTTCTAATGACAACTGTTTATATTTAACATTTTGAAACTTTTCTTTAAACATTATAGAGTTTACTAATTAGTTATTCAAGGTCATTGAGTTATTATTGCATATGCCCTGACTATAATATATTACCAAGAGCCATCAATGAGCACAAAACGGTGCATCCCTTATGAATGGATAACACTGTACTTGTGTGAAGAACTTCTTTGTTTTTTCAATAAAAACTTCAATCCTCCTCATCTGTGAAGTGGGTATAATAATAGCATCCATCTCATGAGAATATGGCTCAGACACAGATAACATATGTGACCTATTGAAATTACCATTTAGCAAATAGACAAAAAGTCAGACATTGGCAAGTTCACACAGTTCACTTTAAGGCATGGCCTACTGTTAAGTTGTCAGTACCTGGTAAACATTCACCAGTATTTGTGTCATGTTCACATCTTTGATCAGGGTCAGATAAGAGGAGGGCCCGTGCGAGGAGATCCACCCCCCTCAAGAGCTACACAAGTCGGGGTCACCCCTTTTAGACCCCTAGCTTCTTTCACTTTTTTTTCTGCATATGAAAAATTGTATCCCTTAAAGTTCAGATCTTCTGTCAAACTGCAACACCACGTGAGAAACACTCTAGAACAAATGCTAGCATTTCACAACTAAGTGTTCAGTCCAACTGTAAACAGCCTCACCCACTGCCTTACAAGCTGAATGGAACGAACGTCTATGTAAATATGGATACAGTTTGGGGATCGTATGCCCATCTCCCTGAATTGTGCTGTAGAAGTGGTTCTGGGCTTCATCCTACTGAAGCAGTGGCTCAGAAAGACACAGGGTGCCCTTCACATCCAAGCACAGCTTCAGATGTTCCCTGGACCTGCCAGGCATCTTGTAAAGCGGTCTCTGGCGTCTGCAGGTCTTTAGCCTGGTAGCGTGCTGGTACAATGTGACAGTCACTGTGTTACTAGAGGGGAGCTGTGGGACCCTGATGGGTAGCGTTTGTTGATTTCTCTGTTATAAATAACTCCTTCGTAGAGCTGGGATGTAGGGCAGTTAGAAGAGCATTCGCTGAGCACGCATGAAGCCGAGTTCAATCCTTAGCCCTGCGTAAAGTAAGCCTGAGGATGCACAATGACGACCCCACACTCAGGAGGCAGAAGAAGAGAACGGGAAGTCCAAGGTCATTCTCGGCTATATAGTGAGTTTGAGGCCAGTCTTCAATACATGAGAACCCTTTTCAAAAAAAAAAAAAAAAAAAAGCCCTTGGCCATTTCAGTTAATCAGGGTGGATCATAAATTCCTGAAGATGTAGCAGCTTGCTCTCATAGGCCAGTCGAAGCCAAACCTAGCACACTACTGGCAGACTTAAGAATAGTCTCTGGGGAGGTTGATGACAACTGAACTGTAAGCAAAAGAGAAAAGTCAGAGAGCCCTGAGCATGGGATGGAAGGGGCAGCACAGATGGAGAAAGAACAGTACAGGGTGGAAAAACCAGTGTAGCTGGTAAGAGCTGGGTTCCAATCCTACCTCTGTCACTTTCTAGGTGCCATATCTCTGACAAGACACTTCATTTCATTGTAAGGCATTTTCCTATTTGCAAAGTCAGGGCCCTGTTGACTCTCTCTGACCCCCAAGATGCCGAGCACACGCTAAGAAAAGTGTATTGCAAGCTTCATGCCCATTTTGGGACACAGCAAGATGGTTATTATACACTATACACCCTGGTCATATTCTGAGAGGCCCTTTGGAAAAGAAGAATTCTTTATCCTAATGACTCTGCACTTTAAGGGTCAAGTTTACTATGCTTCCTATAGCATGGAATACATCACCACCTCACGGGGGACAGAAAGAACATTCAAGATCACTGCCCCAGCTATTGCCTGGAGCTGTTCCCCTCCGTGAGCTGCAATCTGACCCACGCAGCATCTCTGAATGAAAGAGGACAGGTGGGGAGATGGCCCCTTCCTGCTTTTTGTAACCATCATGTAGCATCATCAAAAACACATACAGATCTGGGTCAAAGACCAGCTCTAGTGTGACTCGCCATAAGCCACAGAATGCTTGAGATCTCAAGACAGCCACATATTTGAGAGATTGGATGTCCCCTTTTGTTTTCGTTTTAATGAGGTGAAGGTCACCATCCTTCTAATACTGACCAGTGACTAGCATAGAGCATTTCCCGTGTGTCCGTGTGTTCATGTGGATTGTCGTGAGTAAACACTACAGGCATCCTGTAAGTAGGAACTGTTAAGCCCTCATTTATAAACCAGGGAAGGAAGTGCAGAGGGTTTAAATAACTTCCCTGAGGTCCCTTATGTCTCCAGAGCTCAGTTAGTGTTACTGCCTGGTTATTACAAAATGCCATGTTCTCTTACTCGGTAAAGGGTTCCACAGGCAACACCAGATCTGTGTTCTCCAGATCTGTCACACACAGTGAAGTACATTATGAGCTCTGTCTCATCTGTGCACACTCCAGGCACTCCAGGGCAAATCTCTCTCCCACTTCACTGTCTGGAGCTCTGTTCCGTGTCTAAATAGCATGAATGCATTCATCGTGTTTGCTGCTGAAGTTGCTGCAGCCCACCAGCATTTCCTCAGTCACCTTCCCAGCAGACAGGATTATTCCAATTGACCGAGGGCACCAGAATCCAGGACACATGTCCCTCTTTGTCTTTGCTCTGGGCTCCACTCACACCACACCTGTTCAGGTCTAAATGTCCCTTCCTTAGAGAAACTTTCATTAAATTCTTTGGACTGGGTCAACCTCCTATTTTGTTCTGCCATAGCAATATGTGCTTTTTCCTGAGGGCCCACGCCAAAGTCATAATGGCCCATTTACTAATGTGAGCCTCCACTAGACAGAAGCTTGATAAGGGTAAATATCAGAGGGTACCCATCAGTTTCCACAATGCTTCCTGCCTTTTAACAGTCATTAGCTTTTTGTTTGTTTAGTTTTGTTTTTGTTTCTTCCTGTGGAGGGAGTAGAAGGAGAAAGGAAGAGAATGAAGAAGAAAATGTAGATTCAACACGGAACGGAGTTACTGTAGCACGAATGAGCCCAGTTAGAAACGTGCTCCGTACTAAAACGCCATCTCATGATGTGGAAGATCAGAAGGGAGGGTTTAGGATATAAGAACACAGGAAGAAGTTTCCACGAAAGGAATAGTCATGGCCCTGTCTTGAGCAAGAAAGGGGAGTTGGGTGGTCGGAACTATCAGCTGGGTCAGAGAGAAGCCTGTGGGAAACCCACAGCTGTTTCTGGAGAACCATTGACTCTGTTCCTTTCCCCTTCTTTGGGTTTATCTTTCTCCCTTTGGGTTTATAGCTAGACCTTCTGTGCTCTAGTATTTGTTTGTTTGGTTGTTTGGTTGTTTTGGTTTGGTTTGGTTTGGTTTGGTTTTGGATTCTTGAGACAGGGTTTCTCCATTGTAGCCCTGGAGGTCCTGGAACTCTTTCTATAGACGAAACTGGCTTCAAATTCACAGAGAGCCACTTGCCTCTGCCTCCTGAGTGCTGATTAAAGTTACATACATACCACCTGTGCCCAGCCGCAGGCAGCATTCTTAAAACTAGCTGAGCCTTTGTGCAGGAGACTTTTTACCAGCCATGGCCCCTCCCCACTTTGTCGAAATGTGATTTCACTGATGCTGCCTGGGGTCCCATGGACACTTGAGGTTCCATACAGCCTGTCATCCTCACAACACCAAGAGTGGAGTTTTACAATTAGCACACATACACCACTCCCTAGAAGCTCTGTGTGACTGCTCTGAATACTTAATCCTTGGCTATGGCCCCCAAGAGCCTTCTCTGCCCATCTGTCTGATTTCTCTTGACACCACACTTGCTCGGTGTGCATCCCGCACATCGGCTTCCTCTCTGAACTTTCAGTGCTTCGAGTTCATTTTCTCTTTGGGGCCCTTGCACAGAGGATTATAGTGAAGCCTTGAAACGCATACTACCTGGATGCTCTTTCTCTCCCAACTACAGACTCCGCAGCAGCTTTTGGAAGAGCCAAGGCTGCAGCAAAGCTGGTTGCTCCTTTCTTTCTGCCTCTTCCCTAGCTCATATCTTCCCTTTTCATCTTTAAAGAGCATCACTGGGTGTGATGGTGAACATCTTTAATCCCAGTACCCAGGAGGCAGAGGCAGGAGACTCTCTGTGAGTGACTTGCACACCTTTTCATTATTTCCTGCAGGAAAACAAAAAAAATCAGCCTCAGAGAAATGCTGTCGAGAAGAGCACTTAGTTTGGAAGAAAGGATTAACCGGAACACTCAAGAATGTAGTGTCTGTGGGTTCCAAACAAGACTCACACATTGAGGTCAAAACAAGAGGTCCAACACACTTGAGTCCTAAGGAAGTTAGCTTAAAGATCTTCTCAAATTTTCATGGTCCACCTGCTCCATCTTTACCTAATTTCCTTAACTATTAATAATAAATTTTCCCATCTGTCAGTGATTTATGCAAACATCAGACAAAGTAGGTCTCCCGGGCTGTGTTTTTTTCCAGGAGGTGAGTTGGAGACTGCTTTCCTGATACTCAAAAGTCTCACAAAAGCAACCCAGGGGAGGAAACTGCTTCTGAATGCACATAGACTCCCTTCGTAGACCGTCTCTCTGCCCTTGAAAGTCAGTACAGGTTCTATAGATCCAATAGAATGAGAACACGGCACGAGACACTCTGTCTCCACATGATTTCTACAGCCACTCATAAGGTATTGATATTTACACACTTGTCTAAATCATCCAAAAGGGGATCTGCGTACAGACTACTTAAAGAACTTAAAAACTTTAACAGTAAAACAATTTCATTTGAAGAATGCTTAAAGGACAAGGATAGATTCTTCTGGAAAGAGTAAATTCAAAATAATCAACAAGTTTATGGGGGGAAGTGCTCAGCTTAATTAGCCACCAGAGAAATGGGAAAGTCAAAAACACAATAAAATATGATTGCAACCCAGCTTCATGTCCATTTTTATTCAATTATTATTTTGAGAACTTCATACCTGCATACTGTGTCTACATCACATCTACCCTTCTTTCCCATTCCAACTCCTTCTGTGTCCTCCCCCAATCCGCGGCCCCTTCTTTAATTATAATTGTTATGTACAAGCTAACGAGTCCACTTAGCATTGTTCCTGTGAGCAGGGCTGAGCACTTGGGATTAGACAACCAGTAGAGGAACTCGACCCTGGAGGAAACGGACTCTCCGTCTTTCAGCAATCACTTAGAGTAACTCTTATCTAGAGGTAGAACCTGGTGGAATTCCCCTGTCTATGTGGGCATGCCAACTGGTTTTTTATTACTATGCTTGTGTTGTCCAGGCAATCGTGTTGTTGAGAGTTCACGAGAGTGCATTTTCCTTGTCATCTCTAGGTGACACTACCTAGCAGCAGTAATACTGGTTTCCAGGCTTTTTGTTTGTTTTTTTGTTTTGTTTTGTTTTTCGAGACAGGGTTTCTCTGTAGAGCCCTGGCTGTCCTGAAACTCACTTTGTAGACCAGGCTGGCCTCGAACTCAGAAATCTGCCTGCCTCTGCCCTCTGAGTGCTGGGATTAAAGGTGTGCGCCACCACACCCGGCTGCGGTTTCCAG
Organism: Mus pahari; assembly: GCF_900095145.1. Taxonomy (NCBI): domain Eukaryota; kingdom Metazoa; phylum Chordata; class Mammalia; order Rodentia; family Muridae; genus Mus; species Mus pahari. The sequence goes on along the minus strand of NC_034603.1, from coordinate 14,827,490 downwards.
GCTTTTAAAATAATTCTGCTCCCTCTTTGGTGATGGTCCCTGAGCCTTAGCTGTAGGGATTGTGTTGCAGATGTATCAATGTTTGTTGAATAGCCCACTCTCACCTACTGTCTGCATTCTGACCAGTTGTGGACTTCTGTAATAGTGTCTATCTGCTGAAAAAAAAAAAAAAAAAAAAAAGAAGCTTTTTTGATGAAAGATGGGAACTATACTTATCTGTGAGGGATAAAGATAAGTATTTAGAATACAGCTAAAACTTACACTAATAAAATGGCAATACTAGGTTCTCCTCCAGCTGACTGGTTGGCTACGTTTATAGTGTTAAGCATGGATTCTCTCCCATGAAATGGGCCATAAGCTCGACTAAGCAGGTGTTGATTACTCCTAAGATAAAAGTGTCGCTATTGCACAAGAGCACATCTTGCTACACTAGTCAATGTTGTGGTTTGTAGGCTTTAACAGTTGGGTAGGTCTACCGTACCGAATCCTCCTTGCCCTTGGCAGCTTGCGTAACACCTTCTGAAAACACTTTTTAATTTTTATTGTTTGTTAATCGTTTCCTAATACCGACTATGTCAAAACCAATGAGGTGGGTGTGAGGACGACAGTGGTGAATAACACAGGCGGGGTGTTTGCCCTCATACACAGGTAGAGGAGACAACCCATAGTGATGTACATTACAGCACAAGGTAGATAGATACACATCTGCAGGCTCTATGGCAGACCTCAGCAGCAACTGGGGCAGAGTTGGAAGGGAGTGTCGTTAGGAGGGAATCTGCATCTAGGCCAGGGTCAGAGTTGGAGGCATGATGGATGTGCCGGTCAAGTGAAAACAAAACACAAAACCCAGAAGCTCCTCCTGGGCAGTGGGACCGGCAAGCTCCAGCACCCCGAGGTAAATAAAAGACAGAGAGGATCTGGGCATAGTTCAGGAGAAGGCTGCAATTTGAGGTTGCAGAAGCCGAGCTAAAGAGCCACTGTGGGACACAGCAAAGTCTGAACTTTCTCCCAACAGTAGGAAGCTACCAAATGGTGGAGGGCATTCAGCAACAGCATTTGCTTTATATTTAGAAGTGTTTGTTCTGACTTCGGTGGGGATGGCAGATTATATACAGGGAAGGCCAGGACACAAGGAAGCCCGAGCAAGGCTAGTGACCCAACACGTGACATCTCATTCTACAAGTTGCTTTGTAATTATTTCATATTTTAACTCTATTGTGTCTTTCTGGGGACTTGTCTAGAACCAAGGATACGTGGAAATCAGTCTGTTTTATAACCTGGGTCAGGACCAGGTATCCTCTAGCAATGAAGACAGAAAACAAGTTAGAATTTGATTAAATCAATGTTGATTAATACCACAAAACAGAATAGAAAGTCTTTTTAGATTGTCATACTACCAAAAGTAGTTAATAAAACTAGATTCAAAATATTTTATATTTCTTTTAACTTATTGTATAGCTTTTTGTCTAAAACTATCAAATTACTGTATGGATATAATTTTAAATATTTATAATGCATGACAATTTTATATTCTACTTCCCCATTCATTCTTTTAAATGTGCTTCTGTATGTATGCAGAGGCTCAAAACTAATCACTTTCTCATATATCTGAATGCTTAATGGTTCAATCCAATTGTTGCAAATATAAACTTACTTGTTTTATGTATCTAGATATATGGATGAACATTCAAGTTATTTCCAGGTATAATGAAAATACATATATAATAGAAAACTGTTCCTGCTTTAAAGGTTTTAAGATGGATTTCTGTGTGTAGAATATCATAGTATAAGAAATTGTTTACAATTGATTATTTAGTATAGCAGTAGGTGCCTGCAGGCCACAGTCCGCAAGTGAAGTCAGAGAACAACTTTTAGCAGTTAGTTCTTGCCTACACTGTGGGTGATGGGGGTCAAATGAACCTGCTCCTCCAAACTGACCTCATCTCTTTCTGAAGAAAGGCAAGTCTAATGAAAAGAGAAAGGGTGTCCTCGCTTTGTCAGGACAAAGAACTAGAGCGGTAAGGAAGGTACGCCTGGCCCTTGGGCCCAGGAAGCATCCCTTGACTCTGGTCCATAGTAATATAGCATACTGAGAAAATAAAATACCTTTGAGCTCTAAAAAAAAACTCGGAGGATGCACTGCAGAGCTCAGGGGCGTTAGGCCAGGCTTTTTCCTGGTGCTTTGCCACCTGATTCAAATTGATCTGGTCAGATTCTGTAACAGACTGACTGTTGGGGCTGGGCCCTGTCCTGGGCCTGTTGGACCTCTCACCTGTGTGCTCTTTGTCACCATAGGCTCATCTTCATCTCCACACAGAAACAGACAGAAGCAGAAATGGTGTGCTGACAGGGCATTTACAAAACTCCCTGAGTGCATAATCTACCTGCATGGTTTTTAAAGTTACCCAATGCTATGTAATAATAAAATTTCCCTTCCTTGTTCCAAACTCCATATCTCTAACCCCACATCGACCAATATGAGACAGCAAGGTGGCTCAGCAGATAAGGGCATTTGCTACCGCATCTGAGTTCAAGCCCTAGGACAGAGGTGGTGGAGAGCGGGAAGCAACTTCCATAAATTGTACTGTCCATCTACACACACACACACACACACACTTAAAAATGTAAAAGAAGTTCACAAATATAACTAACTTCTTACAGACTTTTCCAAGATGCTATATTCATATACATATAATACAAACAAAAATGCCTCTTTTCGTTTCTTTTTTGTATAGCAGCTGCATAATCTATACACACTACTTTTTTTTTTTTTCTCTCCATTGGTTAGCAGCCTCGTTTGGAGACCCGTCCATAGTGGAGTCTGTAAAGAGCCTTTTCATCTTTAATGAATGGAAAATGGTTCATTATATGGATTAAATGTTTCCATTGTACATTTAGTGTGCTTCTGTTTTGTTTTTACAAGCAACCTTGCGAAATATGTCACTTTTAATGGCTATAACTGTGACTAATAGTCAGAGGCAACCTATGGACATTTGGTCTCGCTAGAGATTGGAGACGTGGTTGCTACTGATGCTCAGTGGGTAGAACCAACCAAATGGTTTGCAGTACAGAGGCTGAGAAACCCCACTGAAAAGAAAGCACATCCAGATGTGGACTTCCAGAGTTAAAAGATGTGTACAGTTGCTCTTTAGTGACCAAGTCACTGTCCACAGAAGACTCACTTTCTCCAGAGCCATCTATGTGAACCTTATTCTCAAAACCTCAACAACCATTATCTGATGCTTTGATCTTTGCTGGTCTCATAGGTATCAAATAATCTAAGTGGAATTTATTTGCATTTCTGTTGTCATAGTAACCAAGTGTCTCTTCATATGTTTTGAGAATCGTTTGGGTTCCTCTTGCCCGTTTTCCTATCGAGCTGTTCATTACCTGCAGGAGTGCTTGGTGCTCTTGGACCAGCCTAGTGTTAACTTCCCTTTCCTCTCCCAGAAGAGCTTTAGTCATCTGCCACTGACTCTGGAGCTCACATCTTAACCCATTTCCATGGAGAGTTCCACCCATACCGTCATGGGATCCACACATACCTGCTGCAACACCCTTGCCTGCTGCTCCTCAGTTGGCCAATTAGCAAATGCCATTAAACATTGCCCCTGTGAAGTGATCTCCTGAGTTGCAATGAAGCTGTTCCCTGTCTACATCAGCTGCAGACTCTTTAGGGCTTAAAAATAAAATAAAGTAATACATTTCCAAACTCACTAAACATCTCCCCTCCCGTCCCCTGGAAAGGCTTTGGAAGAGAAGTCACAAACGAGACATGCCGAGAGATGGTGCACAGGACCTGGGTTAACCTATGCTCACCACGTGGCAGCACTTGGTTCTTTCTGAGACCAGGTCCTGCTTTGGAGCCCAGAGTAACCTGGAGTTTATGATCCTGCCTCAGTCTCAAGTGCTGGGATTGCAGGCTGGCTCCAACAAGCCCAGCAATATGTACTTCTCATAATCAGATTTAAACTAAGATTTTTGTTCCATTCTGTTTCAGTTTGGTTTTTTGTTTTGTTTTTTGGTTTTTTTTTTTTTTGCTTTTTATCTAGTGGGGATCAGGCTTAAAAATTATTGCTGAATTGTTGCCTCACTTACAAGATACACATGTCCACACAAAACTCCGTGATTTTTCTTGAAGTAAATGAATAAAGAAAATGGCTGTCCGTGGAGACCATCAGAGGAACTGCTGAGACCTCAAACATCCAAGGATACAGAAGGGCAGGTGGCGGCTGCTGCCCGGATACAGCTTCTTGAGAATGGGGTTATGCGGTCACCAGGGCAGAGGTCATTTTGCACACCCAGCTTTTCATTGGGAACCCCTTTACCTCTCCCTCCTAGCCACCTATCCCTGCTGGATTATAATATGTTTTTAATGCTTCTGGATGCTTTAAAATACTTTTGAAATTGTACCTTTCATCTTTCTATGCTTCTATTTAGAAAACTTCAACTAATCGTAGAAACATATCACTTCTTTTATGAAATTCTTCTATTTTGCCTCATGAGAAAAAGCAGTCCTAACAACTTGCAATTGTTTTATTTTTTTTTTTCCTCCCATATTGCCTATCTGGATATTGTCTATACTAACATCTATTTGATCCTTTTCAAAAAAAAAAATGTGAGGATTCAGCCATTGCTTTAAATCTTCTTTTTTAACTTAACGTATGTTTTTGTTCCTTTATATAGAACAAAGCTCTTCCTTGGCAATGACTCCAGAGTTGTTGAATGAAGAGCATAACTAAGTCAAGTGTTTGCATGTTGATGAATGTTTAAGCCTTTCTTGATTTTCTAGTGTACTAACACTGTGGTGAGCATCCTTCCTTTCATGTCTTTATACATTCGAGCAGTTGTTTCCATGGGATAAGTCCCACAGGAAAAATATATTTGTATTTGTTAACTTAATACAATAAAATAAATGTATGTTTTTGGTAAAGTATTCAAACATAAGAATATATATATTCTTATAAGAATAAATATAAGAATATATATTATTAGAATATATGTGCACATAAGCATATATATTTTTTATACATTATATATTGCTCTTTTTCTGCCCCTATTTCCAAACCTCACTCCACCCTACTGGTCTTTATTTTTAATATTTTTATGAGAAAATATCAGAACTTGATTAGGGAAATCTCAGTTGTCCTCTGAAAGTTAAACGAGAGTATACTCCTGTCTCTTTTCTTTTTGTAAACTTCTCACCTTTTGCCTAGTCAGGGCAATATTATTAAAAAGATGGCCAGCGTTAAAAGAAGCAAACTGCTTTTCACCACATCCAGCCCCATAGTAAACCACAGCAAGAAAGCATCACCGACGGGAAAGCGGGATGCCTACAGCTAACATCTGAGTGAGAGGTCTCCTGGAAACAAGGAAAGCGAAGAAGGCAAGTGTGGGAGGAAGCAAGGCTCCCCGGTGTGCAGGTGCTGTAGCTGTGTCATCCACCTCAACTCATTCCTGGCCTCCATCCTTACACAACCGGGCTCAGCGAAGAGAGGCTGGAGAAAGGAAAGGAGCAACCGCAGCTAGTTACAAGGTGCACTGACGGTTGACATGACTACGCCTTTTCCTCCAAGACAGTAGTTGTCTGGTTTCTCCTGGGGGCCTTCCTACAGCACAGGTATTGATGCTCAGTGGCAGCAGTCAGCAGCATTCCCTTAGTACCAAAGGACCAGACCGACTGAGGGAAAGATGTGAGCAGCAGGCCCTGCACCAGCCTGCCCAGAGTTACTGTCACTGTAGGGACCACGACAATCCTGATTCTCCAGGTCTCGGTTTACCACCTGAATGGAGATGAATGTGTGGATTGCCCCGAGCAAGCGCCACACAGAAAACGAAACAATAGTGGAGAAAAACTCTCAAGCCAACCTTGGGGAAAGCAGCGCCTGCCTGTCAGTCATGTAGTTTTTCAGATGGTGCATTAGCCAAACTAGCCCCGGATGAGGCTTGCAGGACCCTTGAAATGCCCTGTTAAAATCCTGATTTTTATCTACGAATCGAGGATGCTGAACGTGGCTCTTCTCAAAGCCTGAAACCAGGGTGGGCCAACAGACAGACACACTCAGGAGGCCAGGAAGCCACTCCTCCTGTGATTTTATCCTAATTTTACAAATTACTAGGGGGAAAAAAAAACAACAACAACAAACTACTCCGGCTGTCACTATTTTTCTTCTCACCAGCTAAGTGTGGCCGTCGTCTTCCCCAGTGATGTTTCTGGGTGCCTAAAAGAACGATCATGCAAAGAAAATATGGACACAGAAAGACAAGAGGATGCAGGCTTTATTTGTGGATAGGGAAAGGAAAGGAGGGAAGAGAGGACACAAGAAAGAAGCATTTGAGTGACAGTTCATCACCTGAATAATTTCAATTCACCGGCATGTTTATGTAGGTGTTTCCTACCCCCTGAGTTAACTGAGAAACCATTATTTGCCATTTTTTTTTTGTCAAAACAAGCTTTCAAAGGGACTGGAGAGATAGCTCAGCAGTTACGAGCACTTTTTGCTCTTTCTGGCAAAACCACCCTGCACATAAAATAAATAAACCTTTAAAATATTTTTAATTCAAAGTTACTCAGAGGTTGAAACCCTCGGCCTAAGGACGTGCCGCAAGTGAAGAACGAGCCAGGGTTTGAACCCCGCCTGATCTGAAGACACCCCTTCTCCTCCACTCTGCCCTACCAAAGAAGAAATTCTGTTGTTTATCAGGCACCCATAAGTGTCCTCTTGAGTGTGTGTGACATGTAACTTCATACTGATGTATCCACTCTGTGCCACAAGGAGTGACAGCCCAAAGGAGCTGTCGTGCTGGGAAATCAGGGAACATAACCCAAACCCAGCTCTGAACAAGCCAGTGCAGCAGAGACAATACCTCGCTCAGCCACAGCTGGGAGACATGGGCTATGCGACTCTGCCCCGAGCCTGGGTAAGGAAAGTTTCCTGTGAGCCCCAGAGCAAGCATGACAGGAGGTCTCTCTTCACTATGAGTGAAGGAAGCTGGCCTTCCTGAAACTCAGACTTCTCATCTAGGGACTGGAGAAACAGTACTTCGTTGGGTCATGTTAAGTGCAATGGAGCATAGAAAGAAGTTTAAAATAGTATTGTCTTTTGTTACTTTTCCCTGTCTCTCCCTGAAACTCAAAACCCAGTTCTGTTTTATATAAACTATTGATTCAAAAAGAGGGCCTAAAATCCACTTGCCCGGCCTTTGTGCAGTTTTGTACATAAACCAGGTTTGACTGTATTTGACCCATAAGCTATCTCTATAAACACGGGACAATGAAACTCTAATTAAAATATTATGTCCTTATGGTTTTGTTATATTTTAAAAACTTCTCCATTATTTGTTGTACATGGTAGTATGTTGTGAGAACATTTTCACACAGCTATATATTGTGCGGTGTGCATGCACACAACCCTCCCCTCCTCCCACCCCTCCTCCACCACTTTTTTTCTCTGCAGTTTCATTTCTACTTTCATTTCCTGTATGCATACACGATTTTAAGTGACTACATAAAATCCAGGAACTACATATGAGAGAAAAACGTACAATCTTATCTTTCTGAGCCTGGCTTACTGGGGTTGTCTACAACTGCATCCGCTCTTCTGCAAATTGCATAACTTTTGCTTTGTAGCTGAAAGCAAATGTTCTGTTGTGTCTCTCTAGAGCCTTGTCTTTCCCCTTCCCACTGTCGATGGACACCCTGGTGAGTCCATAACTTAGTTGTTGTCAATGATGCCACGTAGTTTCTCTGTGACTTGGGGTCCTTCAGGTAAATGCTCAGGAATCACTGGCTCCTGTGGTAGGTCTACTGTTGGTTTCTAGAGAACGTACCATGCTGATTTCCATATTGGCTGGACTGGTTTTCATCCCTACCAGCACTCTATAAGAATTCTCTTCTGTCACTCCCCTCCCCTGAATTTCTTTTATTTGTCTCTCTAATGTTGGAAATTCTGACTAAGCTAAGATAAAATCCCAACAAAGTTTTAATTTGCAATTCTATGACAGTGAATCTGAGCACTTTTTCATGTGTTTAATGGCATTAGAGTTTCTCTTCTGGGGACAAGATGTTCATTTAGTGGTCACATGTATTGGTTGGTTTGTTTACATTTCTGTGGTTGGGGACTTTTTAGTTCTTTATACATTCTATAGTCTTCTGTCGGGTGTACGGCTGGAAAAGATTTTCTCTGAGACTGTCTCTTTACTCAGTTAACTGTACTCATTGACTGTGCCAAAGCTTAACTTCACAAACTTTCATTTGTTGACTGTTGGCATTATTTCCTGGGTTGGTATAGCTTTGAACATGGCAAGAGACGAGGCGATGCTACCCAAAGTCTTGCGACCTTGTGTGGCGCAGACAGCCAGAAAACAAGGGAGAGTGGGGACAGGCTGACATGGTCTCTCCCTCTTCTGGTGACTTTCCTGTGGTTTTCTTGGCAGACCTCACCCTGATGTTTTTCAGAAATAGCACAGTTGTTTGGGAAGATTACAGGCAACCATCATTTCCCAGAGACTGAACTGTGTTTTGCTCCTGACCCACTGCTCGCATTAACCAGTTAGGGAGGGACCATCCATGCATGCTTGCTGTTTCCCAGATTCAATCTTGTGAAATTCAGGGAGAGCTACTGTCAAGGTCTCCAGAGAGACTGGGGGGGGGGGCAGATGGATTGGAGAGGAGACTCAAGCAGTTACCAGAGACTGAGAATGAGGTTAGTGGTGGACAACCAGGTCTCTCTGATGGAAGAGACTCATCTGAAGGCACAGATGTTTCTTCAAGCCCATGTGTGGAATGAATGGATACTAGGAACCCTACAGACGGAAAGGAAGATTCCTCGGAAATCATGTGACTTCTGAATGTTTAAATATGCTGTCCAAGCTGAAGTGTGAGGAAAGCACAAGATTCCAAAGGTTAGGACTAAAGAGGAACGCAGCCGATCTATGTTATGCTCAATTTGAAATGATGATAATTGAGATGTTTGGGTTTAAAAAACATAGCTATCAAAATTAGTGTTATTTGCTATTGCTTTTCTGAACAGATTTACAGGAGTGAAATTATTTTGAGAAGGGTAGCCCTAGTTATGTAGCCCAGGCTGGTTCTAAACTTGTTGGAAATTACCCTGCCTCGACCTTGTAAGTGCTGGAATTGTAGATAGAGGCTACTGTGCCCAACTAAAAAACTTGAAATTGCCTGTACTGTTCACATCCTACTTCCATTCTTATTAAACACTGCTGCTTCAGAACTGACATCGAACTTTTGCCCTATTTTTGACTCCAGCTACATTTCCCTCCACTTTATGACTACAAGGAGATGCTTAATTAGCATTTTTTTTCTGCCAGGCACTCTGCTCTAGTGGATCACCTTGTAGAGAGTGCTCACCCCTATCTAGTCACAGGCCACCTCTGCTAGACTTCCCTGTCTGTTGGGAGTGCCCTCTCTCCAGAGGTCTGTTGTCCTCATGATATCTACCTATACCATAGTCTTTTCAGCTCTTGCATTGCCTATATCCTTATTAACCTACTGTGAGATGAACACCTGGCCTACCAAAGACCACAGCCTAGCAGTGCAGCTCACTGCAGAGAGCCTCATGGCCACTCGTGATGGTGTGGCAGCTCAATGACTGTGGCCTTTTGGTAAGACTACAGTGAAATCATGTAAGACATCACTGGCCTAGAGGAAGAATAAAGTACAAATTCTGAAGTATGAATTTCTTTTCCTTTATAGATTGATAAGTGCTTTAATTTTTTTTTTTTTTGAGGTATGACCTTGCCATGTAGACCCAGTTGGCCTAGAAGTCACTATGTAGGGGAGGCGGGTATCAGGTTTGTAGTAATCCTCCTGCCTCTGTTTCTTTCTTTTTCTTTTCTTTTTTGTTTGTTTGTTTGTTTTTTGAGACAGGGTTTCTCAGTATAGCCCTGGCTGTCCTGGAACTTACTCTGTAGATCAGGCTGGCCTTGAACTCAGAAATCCACCTGCCTCTGCCTCCCAAGTGCTGGGATTAAAGGCGTGCGCCACCACTGCTCGGTCTGCCTCTGTTTCTTAAGTACTAGAATTACTTCAGTGTTAGCTATGTGTTTATTTTTTACCATGTAGCTGAGACTGGCCTGGAACTCCCAGTGCTTCTCCTTCAGCCTGCTGTGATCGCAAGCGTACACCGCAATGCCTGGCTGTGGTGTATGGTTTTTACACCATAGTGAAGTCAGAAACTGAAAGTGAACTTGTCATTAGTGAGGCCTGCGTATGACCCCCATGAGAGAGTGGACAATATTCGTTGTTTTGTTTACTGGGCTCAGCGCGGTGCCTTGTTCATTTCTGGCCTTCAACAAACATTTCCAGAATTGCCAAATAGATTAGCTTTAAATCTGATTGGGATTGTTTAAACTGAGTCCAGTGTGATGTTGTAGCCAAGCACCAGAAGGTACTGCACTAGGTACTGTGAATGTGCCACGGAACTCAGTAGTTTTCAGAGAGAGATGGGTCATTACCTAGAGCTGTTTGGATTCTGCCTTGAGCCTTCTACCAGGCTCTCCAAGAAGGAGTCAAATGATGCCAACCGCCAAGCGGCATCAGCTCACCAGTGGTCAGGGACTGCAATGGTAACAGGATGGAGAGGCATCTGTGTACTTCTGTTCTGATGTACACACCATGGCTCCTGAGGACTTCAGTGATGGGCCACATGGGACCTCTTTTCTAGCTGTGGAAGCTGGAGTTTAACACAACTAGATTGCCAAAGCTACTGTGAGGCCAATATGTAAAGCAGAGGCTCGTTTTTTGTTTATATGTATCCTGCAGTTGTTCTGGGGAAAGACAAATATGTCGGGGCGATGCTCCATCAGTCAAGTGCTTGTCATGTAGCCAATGACCCAAGTTCCAATCCCCTGGCAACCATATAGAAAACACCGGCAGTGTGAGCCTGTAATCCCAGCACTGGGGAGATGGTGACAGGAAGGGCTCACAGGCTAGCTAGCCAAGTCCTCGGATCAGTAAGAGATTCTGCCTCAAAAATCTAAGGTTGAGAGCAGTTGAGGGACTTATCTCATTTCCACAAATACACACACACACACACACACACACACACACACATACACACACATACACACACACACAAACACACACATACACACACACATACACACACACATACACACACAAAC